>NW_009648785.1:3814311-3959532 GCF_000708025.1 Charadrius vociferus
TACGCCGCCTCGCCCCTTTCCCCCGCTGCGGGGGGGGGCTGAGGGGGCGGCGGCAGCGGGGCACGGCCGCCGCCCGGCCTGGCTTGTTCTGCTCGGCTTCCCCATGCTCCCGGCGCTTTATGCTGTAGGTGCCTCGGCGCCTGCCAAAGCTGTCTCCTCACCCGGCCGCGTCTCGTTGCCGCCACTCGTGTCCTCTGGTGTTGAAAAGGCCAGGGAATCCGAGGGGGTAAAGGTAGGAAACGGCCCCAGCGCTTCTTCTGCTGGCCCCGAGAACCCCCGTGGCACTCCTGTGACAACTCAAGTCGTCTTGTTTTGTCAGCACGCCGATGTCAGTCTCACCCAAGTAGTGGTAGTGAGGAAATCCTTATTTCTCTAGCAGGAGGATGAGGCCATATCAGCCGTAGATCTTTCTGCAGAAGAGGATAGGTGGTTTATGAAAAATCTCCAAAGCTGTTAATGTTTCAGATGGTAGACAAAGTATATTTAATAATTGATACTCCTGTAACCACTAATTGTTGAGGTTTAGTTCTTTAGGAACCCACACAACTTTTGCATGATAAATTATGAAAAGTTTGTAGAGCTCCAAAATAAAGGAAACAAAACCACATGGACATGCTAACATCTATTACTGTGTTGCATATTCATTTGAAAAAGCAGAAGTATCAAATCACTTATATTACTGTTGTGTGAATCTGGGTTTTACAGCTAATTAATTTGTGGTCATGCTGAATAGAAAATGGAGTTGGAAGTGGAGTGGCTGGGCAGGGTATGAGAAGTAGTATGTTTGGACCACTCTAAAAACTTGTGTTTAGGTGCCATTTCAGTAGCTGTGGCACATCAATAACCTTTTTACTGGAAAGAGGAGAGTTAGTGAATTGTGATGGAAAGTTAAACTTGGACCAAAAATTTTTCAGGTGTGTTGATGTAAGACTGCCAGTGACCCACAGGCAGTTGTAGTAATAGCCACACTGCATGAGAAAGCCTCCTTTTGCTTTTTCTTTTCTGTCAAATTGCTTGTGCTGTTTACTTATTGGAAGGCTTTGAAATAGGCAACTCCTATCGGAAATAAGAAAGATAAATATTTATATGTAAAAAATAAAGTACTTTTCTCTGGCTTAAAGGCTACAGATATTTTACTGTTTTTGTGGGTTGTTTTCTTTAGAATCATAGTTAACTGGGTTCTTCACTTAGCTAAAAACTAAATATTAAGTTCTGAAAAATTCCAGTCTTTCTAGGTTGTGAGTGAAGAAACTCCTCTTGATCTCTCTTAAAGAGTTTATCTAAAGTAACAAGGTCTGTTGTTCTGCTGACTTTATAAGGCATCATACTTATTGTTTGGTTTAAAGGACAGATTCTTAACTGTTAAAAATTTTTGTAGCACTTTTTGAGTTCAGTAAATCTGTGGCATTTCATGTCAGCTGATGAGCTCCCCATGCTCTCAGGTGGATGAATTAAGTTAAACCCCAGTGTGGTTTAAATAACTAATCTTAATCTGTATTTAAGTTAGTATATAAGGTCTTCTAAATTAGTAGACAGGTGAGAAACTTCAATAAATTCTTTTAAATTTATTTTTATGTGTACAATGATTCCTCTACTTCCAGAGGGACAGTTGTCTCAAAGGTGTTGTTTCTTTAAGCTTTATAAATATTTTTTATCTCTTTTTCTATTTGTTTGTTAGTCTCCTGCAAAAGCAGAGAATTTAATGGAAAATCATCATATATAAAAGCAACAGATTCTAGTGGTGGTGAGGACATTAAAACTGCAGACCCCAGAAAAATGGCAAACGCACCTTTTTGGGCACCAGAAAATCATCTCTAAATGTTTCCTGCATGCTTTTTGCCTCAGCTTTGAAATAAATCTCAAACTACTTTATCTGATATTGTCTATTGGTTATGCTGTTTTTAGGCTATCAACGTCATTAGCATTATTTCTTTCTTTGCTTATATGTACCTAAATATCATCTAAACCCAAAACATAACCATGTATGTTAGGGATTTTTAAATAGGTTACTATTTGAGACTATAATACAGCACTGTTCTCTTCCCATCCATATCCTTCCATATAGCTTACCCTTACACAAGTTCTGTTGAGTTTCTTAGGCTTTGTTAAAAATTTTATTCAAGAAAACGATCAACTTTCATTTTCTTTTCTCATCTGACTTTCCGCAGTAGTATTTGTACTTTTTTGCCTTTTTTTAAGGATCAGAAGAAAATAAAACATAAAGGGCACTTTCATTTTGTTACAAAGGCTGCATTCTTCATACTTCTGATTGACTTTAGATGAAGCTGACCAGTCCACTACAATCTTCTATAAAATCTAAATTTGAAAACCAAGAATTTTTTCATGTAGAATAATTAAAAAAATAAAATGTAGTACTAAAATGCTGCTTCCGTATAATAAATTAGCAAAAAATGTGAACCATATGTTTATTTCCTTCTACCAGTGCAGCTCATAATTTAAATAGTTATCAGCGATTATTTTGTTAACCTTTAGTAACTCTTACCAAGTGTAAATTTGAGAATAAGTGTATCCTGGTAGTGTCACTTTGAATATAGTCCTCATCCTTCAATGAACTAGTTAAAAATAGTCAATAGATTAGTGAACTCAGACAGTATGATTTTTTTAGTTTAGCCAAGTAGTTAAGGGCAGTAACTCTGCAAATGAGGATAGAAGAAATATAACCTATTTAACTAGGGAGAAGACTAGTGAAACAATGTCCATGTATACTCTGATTATTTTCATGATCCTTTTACTTTTTTCTTCAGTGCTACACACAAGTGTTTCATATGGCAATCAACTTACATGTGTAGTCTGAACCTTTTAAAAATATTGTGACAGTTGGTTGAAAAATAGTGCCAGCATTTTTTGAGCAATTACTGAACCAGAAGCTTCCTTGGTTCACTTGAAATTCACAGCAATATAACTATTTTCAACTTTCATTTTTTAAAAGTCTAACAAAAATGTGTTCTGGCTATGCCACATCCCTGCTAGTGGGGGGGGGGAAAGATTACATTTGTCATGGTATTTTTAGATTCACTAGTTGTCCATGTTAGTTATCCCCTGAAATGTTCTTATAGCTGAGTTTGGGGCAGCTGAAATGATATGTCTAAGGGGAAAATACTGTATTTACTCTTTGCCGTGTGAATGGGTTCTGTGAGCAGTTCTGCAGAAAAAGGATCTGGGGGTCCTGGTGGACAGAAACTTGAATGTAAGTGATCAGGGTGCTCTTCAGGTGGTTATGGTTAACCACATACTGGTTATGTGTATCACGAACACCATAGCTAACAGGCGTAGGGAAGACTTAGCACTTGCGAGGCCCTGTCTGCGGTACTGTGTGTGGTTTTGGGGCCCCTGGTACTAAAGAGATTCCAGAGGGAAGCACTGAGATGGCTCTTGGGCTGGAGCCCTGATGTACGTGGGAAGGAGGCCAAGGAGTGGTTCAGGCTAGAGAAAAGAAAGCTAACAGGGGATTTAACTGCTGTCTTCAAGTATGTACAGAGGATCTGTGGAAAAGATGGAGCCACTCTGAGATGTACAGTGAGAGGACAGAAGGCAGTGGCCCTAACTATCAGCAGGGGAAATTATCACTCAGTATAAGAAAACATTTTTAAATGAGAGTGATCAAACCTGAAAACCAGATTGCCCAGACAAACTCCAACCTCAGAGATACTAAAACCTCACCTGAATAAATTCCTGGCCAGGACTCATTTTGAAGTTAGGTCTAACAGAGCAGGCGATTGAACCTAATCACATTGATACATTCATTACTTTCCAAAAGTGGCCTGACCATTTGCTCTGTAACATAGTTGAATTGCTATCATTGGAAGGGCAATTTCAGCTTTTATGAAGGGCCACACCATCATCCACCATAGGCACTGACCTCAAAACTGGTTACCACGTGTATCCAGAGCTGGGTAACCCAGCAGAAGTCTGAACTTCAGGCTGCTTCCAGGTCCAGTCACATCAGGTACACTGTAAGTATATGCATTAAGGCTAAATCAAATTAATGTTTGCATAACAAAATTCAGTGGTACTTGTCATGATTGCCACTTGCCTTGATCCTTTCCTTCAAAAACTGTTCTTTAAGTGATTTACTTCTCATTGCAATTTGATTGCTCAGTCTTTTGCTGTCTGTTCTATTCTAGAGAAGAACCAGAGAAGATACTTGGAAATCAGAAGAACTTAGGAAACATATTAGGGTAATTTTATTTTATTTCTGTTATTTTTGATTTAAGTTACTTTACAGCAATGGAATTTATTAGAGATCTAAACATAGAGGGTTGACTGCTTGTTCTACTAGCCAATAGCTCTTTAAGGCTTTTTGGTACACCAGGCACTTTAAATGTGCACCACTGAATAGAAACAGTATGGGTCTTTAATGTGTAGCTGTTAAATTTCTTGCTACACCTGACTGTTCTGGAATCTGTCCAGTCCAAGTGTGTCCAGAGGCTGGCCCGCTCAACTGTCTAGCTACACAAGTCATGTAAGATTACTCTTAATTAGGTAAATGGAACAAATACCATTGTTGTGGTAATCCCACAGCACACAATGGGGTCTGATTTGCTGGCCACGCAAATCCAAGTTACAGCTCTGCTTTATATATACTCGTTAAGTTTCCTGCATGTATATTATGTGTTGCATTTGTTGTCGTCATCTATCATGTTTGTCATGCACTTTTAAACCGGTTAATTTATTCACTGGTCAAACAGGCATTCAGGCTTCAGTCAGTAACACCACTGATGTCCGTATAACTTTTGCGCTATATTTTTTTAAAAGCTGTTTTCCAATATGGATCTTTTTTTCTTTCTTGTGCAGACCTTCATGGGTCCTTTGATAAACTAAAGCATCCTACTTGTTCATCTATTACCTAGCTTTCTATTACCTAGCTCCGCATTATTTTAGTACCAGTGCTGCAGTATAAGTACTTTGTATTTTTTTGACATTCAGTAGTGTTTCCACTACTTCCATGTGGGCTAAAGCTAACAAATGTGAGTTGAAATATTTGAGTTGAAATACTTTAATTATAACAGAAGTGGTGTGGTTGGACTTTCATTTCTGTGAAACAGATGGATAAAGTTGAGTTCACTTTATTCAATGACTGTAATCAAAGTAAGTGCTGTTTGTTCTGCATTGAATAAATACCCAAAATCGTGGATATAGTGAAATCAGTGGGAGTTGTGCTACTTGCTTCAGGAAGCTTAAAATATGATCTCTTATGACTGGAAAAATACAAGAATAGTTGCATCCTCAAGGGATATAGGCCAAAAACTTTCGTTCACAGTCTTTATATGTTGCTTTCTGTTCAAATAAAAGCTAATCTTCTATTCTAAAGGCAGCTGCAGGACACCCAGATATCTATTATTATTGTTTATACCTGTAACATATTTTACAAGATGGCACAGTTTCTGTCTACGTGAGCTAACAGCTTTAAGATGCTTTGTTACTTTTTCAACCTAGCTCTAAGCAGAGTGCACAGTTCCACAGTAAATGTTCTTTTTTTTTTTTACTAAATTAATTTCAAATACTTTGAAAATGCAGCTAATTATTTTATTTATTTATTTTTTTTACAATAAGTACAGACACAATGTTAACAATTTTACAAAGTAAGCCTAGAAATATATCAGCATTTTAATACAGTTTGGGAAATTAAATCCATAGTTAGCAATCCACTTTTTTTTTCCCATGAATATACTATATCTAAATAGATTGCCTAATTATAATAATAGATTTTTTTATTTTATTTTATTTCAGGCATCACAGCCAGATAGTCAAAATGAAGACCAAAAGCACAGAGAAAAGACATTTCAGAAAGAGAAGTCTGTTCATGACATAGACACTCATAAACATGAACACAAAGACAGAGGGAAGAGTAAGGAGAGAATGAGAGAGAGATTTAAATCTGGTGAAAGAGATGGGGATAAAATGAGAGAGAGAGAAAGGGGAAAAGAGCACCAGAGAGAAGGAGACCGAGAGAGATACCAAGATAAGCTTCAAGAATCAAGTTTGGAGAAGGAAAGATACCATGTACCAAAAGATAAAGACAGGGAGAGCAATAGAGAACGAGACAAAAAGCATAAAAGACATGAGATAAAGCAAATAGATACACAAACCAATCTGAAATCATTTGAAGAAAGAGATAAAGAACATCATAGAAGAAGAGAAAGCAGGCATCATTTAGGTAAGTTGTTTTGGGTTGCTGTTGCACTTTGAAATATTTGGTATTTAGATAGAAATACTCTGAAACTATGCACAGGTGGTACAGAGAGGATAAAGACAGGCAGGTGTGAGTACCTACTGAAATGTGTATCTTTATGGAATCTTGTGGTAACCTCGTTTTATTTTGGTGCTTTTAAAAATTTTGGTGCTTGTTTCCATTCCTCTGAAGAGAGGGTGAATGTCACTGAGTTTTTTGGTCACTTGACTTGAAGAGAGTAAGTACCTTCCTGCCTAGACATTCTCTATTGAGTGATCCATTTGAGTCCTCAAGTTGCAGGGTGTTTGCTGAAGGTAGTTACTCTTACCATTACATGAGACAATCGAGAACAGAGGGATTCATTAGGAAAGGAAAGGGAGTAACCAACTTTGGAGAGAGATTTTCAACAGAATATTAATTTATTTTTAGAAAACCCACATCACTGAAATACTATTTCCTACATGCTAGAATTAATTATGTCCAGAGTTTGTGTATAATAAAATTTTTTCATTAATTTATACATATATTTTCTAGAGGAGGAGAAAACAAGAAGCGAAGAGCGAGAAAGAAGACATACAGAAAAGAAGGTAAAGGAGGGGAAAGGAATGAAGTGTTTCATAATGGAATAAGATAAAATTGTAGAATAAAGAAGAAACTGGATCAGACTCCAGTTCCCAAAAAATCCAAGAGATGCATAGATAGTAAGGTCCACACAAGTGTACAAAACACACACCAACAAAATATATCCCAGCCGTTTGATTTTAAGGACATACCTCATTTTTTTTAAAGTAAAATAAAATTTGCGTAGCAAGGGTTGCTTTATTTTCATATAGCTACATCAGAATTTTCCGTCTACTATTTATGCCTGCATTACAAGGATTTTGGTAAATATACATCCTATTTTATGTTAGACCACCTGGTAAACAAAGAATTAGTTTTTTGTCTGCAGAACACATAATCGAAAGTTTTTTTCTGTAGCAGAGTATGCGATGTCCCAGAAGAAATATGAGAATCTCAAGTGATATGATAATTTGAAACTTGCCATTGTAAGAGATAAAAAGGCTGAAAGACCCACATGACAGAAGGAGATTAGGCACTTATAAATCCATCATTCTAATGGCCAAAATTGCATAGATTTGTGAAGATAAAACAGTCTTGGAGAGCTTTCTAACTGTTTAATGTTATTTTTGTCTTTCCAGGATAAGGATACTAAAAAGAGCATTGACAAATTTTTAGCCTACAAAGCTGAAGAAGGTGAACGTGTATACAAGTTACAGAAAGATCGAGAGTTGGATAAAGAGGGAGAAAGAAGACACAGAGAAAAAAAAGAATATTCTGTTGGGCCAGGAAAAGAGAGGTTCTCAAAAGAGAGAAGTCATAAACGTTATGAAAAGGAAGAGGAAGAAAAACATAAATTAAAAAGATCTAAAGAGGGATCTTCCCATGGAGACAGGGAAGGGCAACCAGCAGAAGCTGCTGAGAGAATAAAAAGTAGAGAAAATGAAAGAAAGAAGCATGATCTAAGGGTTAGTTTTTTTAAGACTTTAAAACATTACCTTTTAACTTACTTTAATTGTTGATATGTCATCATTGATAAGGTGAATAATAAAAATACTAGGATTGTAAGTCAACATTTACTGAAATTTGAGGCTCAAGTCATAGATTAAAATACATCTGCATTTACGTATTGTAACCCAGAGCTGATTTCTTCCATGAAATTTAAAGTAGAAACTTGTCTTTATGCTAGAAACATCTTTTATTCATAAAATTATTTATTGCTATAACTTTTGAAATTTTTACTAACGCTTTGAAGTGGATATGAGATTAGGCTAGAGGTCCGTTAAAATGTATTGGTTGACTTTATAGAAAATAAATATGATTTTAATAAAAGTTATTTTCAGTGTTGCCTGTAAAGGGAGCATGGTTATCTAACGCACAAGTAGGCACGTGAGTATACATCCCTTCTATTTATGTTTTTTCCTTCCGCTTCTGAAGCCACAGAATATCTTTTATGTTTCTTATACAGAGCATGATTAAAAGTGCCTGAGACTGTTCTCTGTCCCTGGGTCCAACTGGTGTGAATTGTTACAGTCGGTACTGTTAAAATCTCATTCTTTGAAACAGGCTGGCCACAGCTTACTGAGGTCAGCCCTTGGTCCCTATCAGCTTCTCAGTCATGCCTAGGGGTCATTTAGAAAAGTGCTCTGGGCTCACAATTTAAGCAGTATACACTGGGCCCAGAGCACTTTTAACCATTGTTATTAAAGCAGTAATGTGAAGGTATCCTATAAAAAAGCTGGAATTTACTCTGGTAAAGCATTATAAGGTTTTGTTAAGCAAAGGAGTAGACTCAAGATCCCTTCTTGTTTCCTTTCTGAAATGCATTGCAGAAGGGGATGTAGCCAAAGTTCACTCCCAAATATTTAATATTGTCAGGAGAAGCTCGTATTATGTGTATATTATATCTTTTAAGGGTGTTTATATTCTTTTGCTTTCCATATCTGTAAGGAGGTTATTCTGATGTTAGTTCATACATAGAACTTCTTACGAACAAGGACTCATAAAAAAATAGTATGTGTCATTGAAATAATTAATTAGAAACCTTTCTTACTGTTTAATATTACTGCTACTAATACAGGTTCATATACCTATTTCCTCCCCGCGCATCTAACACATGAATATTGTGACTTCTTTTCCAGAACAGTGAATACAAAAAAGAGGAGAGGATTCAAGAAGAAATGAGCCGTCAACATGCAAGGTAAATTCAGATATTAAAAACAAGTATGTTTTTATACTGTATGGTATCTACTATCATAGATGAATGAATTCTTGATCTCAAATATCTAGGGTGAATACATATTTTTTTTTCATAGGCCCTTTGTACAATACTATAGCAATAAAAAAATAATCTGTGTTTTGCCTCTAAGAGGATTCATAAAAAAAAGTATGTATTTGTATTCCTTTTTTTTTCCTACCATGATACAGCAAGACATATTTTGCAGTCCTTGCAAACTACATATATATTAAGCTGGACACTTAGTTTGGGAGACAGAAATGCTGTATTGTACCACCTGGAAATTCACTATGCAGTCATGTGGACAGAAGCAAGGTTCATGATGAACTACATAGGACTCTCTTATATTGTTTATTTTAATTTGTCTCTCTCTACTTAGTTCCTGCTCTGGATAGCATCTTAAAACGTTAGATATATATAGCAAGTTTACTGTTGTATGTGAAATAGAAAGCTCCAGGTCATCCTCAGTAGGATCAGTAAAATTTCAGGATGATATTTCTAAGTTTTGTTACTAGCAAATATAAAATCTTACAGAAGTTCTCTATATATTCTGGTTCTCTTTGCGTTCTTTAATGCTTCAGCCATGTGAAATTCCTATACAAGTCTCTGAAGTATAACGCTCCAGATATGTTGGCAATCACAATTCTCATTCTTAAACCCTAGTTTAGCTTCCTAGCTAAATAGAAGGCCGGTGTGCTGGCTTCTGGGGACACTGACAGAGGAAGGGAAGTCACTACCACTGTTGGCTAAGTATTACTGCCGTTTCTTAAGCATGGAACAGATCACTTGGTTGTAGCGATTTTGTCATTGTGGAAGAGAATTCCTGTGCAAAATATGAAAATTAAATACTTCAGAATACATATGGGATGCTTCCTAGCAGCAGCACTCAACTGTGCCAAATATACAAGTTATACTTTGAAGCTGTTGTTGATGGGGTGTTGTGGGGGAGTCATTGCTTGTGCATAGATGGAAAAATGGAGTTAGGCATTTCTGAATGGCAAGGAGGACAATGTGGATTATTGGGGTGTCCCAAAACCCTGGTTCAGCTTCAAGCACTGTCAACGTTGAATCATTCTGATTTATTATGAGAGGTTCCAGCCAAATTTTTATTTATATTGTTGCTTTATCTTATGTTTGTCAGTCCCAACAGCAGTATATATGAATACTCTCTTACTTAAGAAGTCAGGACATTCTCTTCTTGAAGTCCAGTACTCTACTTCTAACATAATCGAATAGATCATTAAGGAGCAGAGCTGGTTGTTGATTTTTCTCCTGCTCTCTGACCCTGATTGTATTGTCCTCATAAATAAAGTCCCTGAATAAAAGACCAGGTTTGAATGTCAGTATGATTTATAGTTTTAGAGCACATTACACCAACCTGATCTTGATCTCCAGTTTACTGCAGACATTAATACAACTAATAGATGTGTGGGTTTAATAGGTTTTTTCCTCCTTACTTTTCCTTCCATTGTGATGCAATTATAGGCATTAAATTTGTACAAGATTTTTGCAGTTCTTAGATGATTAATCACTTGGCTCTTTCATTATCATTTCATGTCATAAATAGAAATCTATAAAAGTATTTGTAGAACTATTTAAATTTATTGGAAATTTTCAACTATTTTTTCCTCTTCAGGAAGAGAGACCTATTTTTTCTAAAACAGCAACAACAACAACAACAAAAAAACAGAAAAGAAAACCAAAACAAAACTAGTGCTTTCTTCTGAGTTAACCAATAAGATTGATGTTCTCTTTTTCAATAGGACTGTAAGAGATAAAGGAAAACTCATTGAAAAAGAGGAAAGAGACACAAGACAAGAGGTAAAACTGTTTGGTTTTGGAACTTCGAATGTTGTGTTTTTCTTGGGATTAGTAACAGTTACAATATGTATTTCAATATAATGCCATTCTAAGATAAGATTTGTGTATATTGGTCTTTGGCTATCTCCTAACCTCTGTTTCTGGATACAGCATTAGAAAGTTCATTTATTCCATATAAATTTGCTAAGCATTGAAGGTAGCCATCTATTCAACTGTATTTCAATATCTTCTATGCTTGAAAAAATAATTCTCAGTAAGTGGAAAGAGTTTAGATGTATAATACAAATCATCCACAAATAATTTACACATACCCAATGTATATTATTTCTTTCTATAAACAGCTGGCATAGGCAAATAATATGTAGTGTAAACCAAGTAAAATGCAGCTACCAATGTAATTCATATATGTTTCTTAAAACAGTTGCCATAAGAAAGAGGAAAGTATTTTTATGTGTTTAAGTGGACAGGTGCAGACAGAACCAAGTTTCCAGCAAGTCTGAAGTGCAAGCTGTAAAAACTTGGGTTTATTTGGACCAGTCTGTGCAGATGCAGCCTAACTTTACCTTAGAAAGTTTTGAAATATTTTGTCATGTTTTCAACTGTTCATGACCATCCCCCAAAATCTAAATTTTGTTTTGGAACATTGTAGGATTATGGTCGTAATCTAGGAAAAAGTAGTAGAACCTAATGAAAGCATCCTTTTCCATAGGGTTGAGTTCTGTTTTGCCTTCCTGTATTATTATTTTAAGTCAATAATTATCACTTGTTGATACACTTCTATTTATATTTCTAAACTGAATTTGTTGTATGTTTGCTTCAAAATGTAGAAATATCTGAAAAGAACATCTATATTTATGCTAAGATTTGGCAGATAAAGATTTAATTTTTTTATAAGATTATTTACCAGTTTCATTTATTTTTCTCATTTAGGAAGTGAAAGATACACGCATCTATAATTCAGACACAGGATTTGATAACTTTTCAGCAAATTATGAAGATGATTTTGAAGTAAGTAAAAGCATACAATTATCTTTTTGAAGTAATTCTTAAGCATCAAAATAGTGATTAATGTTTTTCACAGAAAAAAAAATCACAGGATGTTACATGGTTTTTACTTATTCTTTTTTGGTGACAGAGACCTTAACTTGGCTAACAGGAGATGTTAACTAACTAAAATCTTATTTAGAAACACTCTTCTACGTGTTTACTTAGTTTTCATCTGGGGTTTGGAATGAACTTTTGCTTTTGAGTTCAAGTCTTCACAAGATTCTCTTTCTGTCTTCCTGAATTTCAATTATGGAAATGATTCTCTCTGAAAATGCTGATTTTTTTATTTTTATTTTTTTAAATAATGGTAGCAAATAATAAATTTCAGGTGGAAAAAGAAGCCTCATTGGTTTTCATTGCAAACATATAGAAAAAAATATTGACACACATCAGTGTGTCACTGATTTGTTTAATTCACTAATTTGTTTAATTGAACTCTCTTACTTTTAGCTCTCTTTTGTTTGCTTTAAAGTTACTAAGATGGAAGAGTGTGGTGAATGTGCTTTCATTGATAGCTGAACCAGCCACATCTTTGTTCAGTGAAAGTAGAATTCATGTCCACTTACATTAGGAGTGATGTCCACTGTTGAACTGTTCACTATAGTAGCCCCTTGCCATTCAGTGGAGAGAAATGAGCACGTTTATGACTTGTTCATATCATTTGTGTTAGGTGACTATTTTAGCATGAGATGAATTATCTTAGTTAAGATAATTATTAAAGTATGAGCCTTGTGCAGGGACCTGCAAACAGATCTGTCATTTTATTTGTTTAAAGAACACATAGTTCATCTAAACATATAGTTCCTACTTTAGGATCTTTAAAAAAAACCCAAAACGAATCTGTTTTGGGCACTGAAGAGTAACACTGTGGGATTGTCTTCTCTTGATTAAAATTACCACACAATCAAGACATAGCATTTTCTTTCTGTGAAACAGTTCTTTTAAAATGCCTTTAAGTCAGAGGATTTATAGCCATCTGTTTGAGAATTTTATTTTTATTTTGGCAGTATTTTATAGTTTCTTAAAAGACATCTTGAAAAATACATCTATAATCTATGTTTATTAGTTATTGAAAGTCCTGTTACTTTTAAAGGATTATGAAGATGATTTTGATGATGACGAAGACAAAAGTGGTGAAGAAAGAGGTGCAGAAGAAAACCTAAGAGAGATTCCGTTTTCCAGAACATCAGAAATTGAAGAAATTCAAAGAGCAATTAGTGCAGAAAATGATAGAATTTGCACTTCACTGTCAAAGAAAATTGAAAATGTGAAAAAGGAACCAATCATGGGTATGTGACTAGATACCAGTCTTTTTTTATTAAATGTATGAGTAACACATACAACTTCGGAGTAAACAGGCCATTTTTTCTAGAAGTCTGCCTAGAGGCAGAAATCTGGTCCTCTGGATGAGTCACTTAGGTTTGTGGGTAAGTACTGTAACTTTCACATTGCGAAAGAATGATTCAGAGGCATTACTAATCATTTAAAATGTGAAGTATAAAAATTTACAGACTGACATTTAATATGTCTTATTTTGGGTAAGAGGAGGATATGAGAGTCTGGATTTTGAAAACTGGAGGAGTGCTAGGACAGTTTGGGGCTTCCGGTGACATTAATTCGCGTTTTTCTTTGAAGTAAAGTTGAAGCGACTGCTCTGGGTGGGAAGGCAAGAGAAATACAGATACTAGTTAAATATATAGTTCTATGTCACTTCTAAAATTCAGGGTTTTTTGCTGGAATGTGACTAGGGAATTATTGTCTTGT
Organism: Charadrius vociferus; assembly: GCF_000708025.1. NCBI lineage: Eukaryota > Metazoa > Chordata > Aves > Charadriiformes > Charadriidae > Charadrius > Charadrius vociferus. Next base: position 3,827,931 of record NW_009648785.1, read on the forward strand.
TTTCAGTTGATCTGATACCTATGAGTGCCAGTACTTATTTAACTAACTACAGCTGTGGTTCTCCTTTGCACTCTTCACTCCTGTGAATGTCAGTATAGAATCATCGTGCAAAAGAATTTTAAACAGCTTTTTACTCTAGTTCGTACAAAGTTAGTACAGCCACAGAAGAATAGCATGGAGTTTCTGCAAGTCTTTACAGTATCAATAGATTTTCAGTTAAGTTGTCTTTGCAAGTCAGAACCCGTATACCATAATACTGTCGACCTGTTCTGTCAAGTAATACGTGACAGAACAAGAGGAAATGGTTACAGTTGCACCAAGGGAAGTTTAGATTGGATATTAGGAAGAATTTCTTTACTTAAAGGGTCATCAGGCTTTGGAACGCATTACCCAGGGGAGTGGTGGGGTCCCCATCCCTGGAGGTATTTAAGGGTCGTGTAGATATGGTGTTCAGGGACATAGTTTAGCGGTGGGCTTGTCAGTGTTAGGTTAATGATTGGACCAGATGATCTTACAGGTCTTCTCCAATCTAGGAGATTCAACAATATCAAATCAAGAAAATAATTCAATTGATGTTATAGATCTAACGAACAGGATGGAATTCTAATATAGAATCAGATTTTTAAATTCTGAATTGTAGCACTGCTTTATTGTAAATTACACCACACTTTTTGGATAAAGTTTTGATCTCGTTTGGTTAAAATTGTTGATCATTTTGATAATGATTTTTGGAAGTTTAAAAGCATTTTACAAGTACTATCTAGTAAGGCAGTCTTCCTCTGAGGGAGTGAAACTCCATTGGTCCTGACTGGAAGTTGGATATTAAGGTCAATTAGCTTCTACCTAGCCAGGAAAGGGAGTAAAATCGACATGACAACAGATATTGTAATTGTTCCATTAACTGTGGCTTTTGAAGCAACAGTTTTCAATGTTTTGTTTATTCATCCAAGGGCAGTTAAGCTTGTGTTGATGAGTTTCTCCACTAACTGTACTGATGAATTCTTATTCAGAGGTGTAACATGCACATGGTGTAGTCTGTGAATTTGATACGATTTTTAGAATTGTTCATACGGTGTTTTACTGTACACAGGGAAACAAAGGACCTCCTAGTGGCAGGAGAAAGAAAGAGGCCCTTTCTTGTAAAATAAAAATTACAATGGCCAGTCATTTTGAATTGTTTGATAAAGGACCATAATAAGGGAAAAATGCTGGCCCATTACTGAAGTTAAGCAGCTTATTGTACTGATAACTGTGCTAGAGCACTTTGTGTAATGTGCAAACTGGTAACCTTTAGTAGCTGTGTTATAATCAATCTGTTGCTTTTTAGACTTACTGCTTTACTTTTTAATGCACTGTCAAGTGTGAATTATAACACTAATAATGTTTTATACTATCACAGAAAGGCAATATCCTTCTGTCAGAAACTCTTCTTGTGGAATATTCATGGATTTTCAAATGGCAAACCAACGACAGAGTAGCCGAAGTATGGCTAGTAAGCAGAAGTAAGTGAATTTTAAATAAACCACACTAAATGTCATTACGCTGTGCGAGACGTAATTTTTTTATTATATTTGAAATATGTGAGGTTTATAATCCTGAGACTTTTAGAGGCAAATACTATTTTGTAAGCTTAAAGTATTTAGTTCTTAAGTAAATATAATCTACAGGCCATTTGATAACAGAAATTTATCTATGTATCAGTTTCTGTGTATCATTTTATTACAGAATGAGTTGCCAGGATTGTAATTTCTTTGTATTATTCTTCAGTCACTTAATTGGACTTATAGTACTAAAGAGCAAGCCTTTTATCTGCTCTCAGGGCTCTACAGAACTGTAATTTCTTGAAATAACTAAGACTCTATATGGTACATACTGTTGCCAAAATAGCATGTTCCCTTTCAGAGATAACACCAGTTGGTGTAAAAACATGTTATTACTGATCTAAAATTGATGTAGATTTGAGACATCTGCGACAGCTCTGTATTAAAGAAACAAATTGTTGCCTGTTTCTTGTGGAACTTGCCAGGAGCTCCAGTTTTATGTAAAGCACTGTATAGATCTCCAATTTGCTGTTACATCAGTTGGACACATAAAGCAAGAATATTAATATTTTTTTTTATAATACTAGATTCCACTATATGCCCAAATTTTACACAAGTTCATTGTCTAGGCTTCCTCTCTAGATAGTGGAGACAGGTTAGGAAATTCAGGAAGGCATCTTTCTGAAGACTTGCCCTCTGAAATGTTTGTCAGCCTCTACTGATTACATGCTATGACTGATTATGACTATGTATATAACTTTGTGTACATGCTAACAATGTATGTAGCCTGTGAAGATAACTAGCATTTTAATGGAAAGAGAAAGGGTTTGTGGAATTTAATGTTGTGATAATACACTGCTACCAGTGAATAGACTGAAAGCATCCCATAAATGTCCTGTGGCACTTTGACATTGTAAGTATTAGTAAGAGGCTTATTAGTTTATTTTAAGGATTTGTCTGTGTGTACCATTAAGATTTGTAACTAGGAAGCAACTTTAATACGTTTGAATTAGATCTCAGCAATCTGTGCCCTCAATATTTGTGAAGAGGTGGTGCATTAGGAAGTAGAAGTAAAAATAAAATGTGGGTAAGAAAATGCAAGAGATGTCATCAAGTAGTGAAAGGAGATGTGAAAATTATCATTATGTATAAAGAAAAATACAGCCTAAAATATTGGAAGACAAATTCCAGCTCATGTTGCTCTGGTCTTTTCCTGGTTCAAAGACTGTCTTACTGAAAAGAAACTGCTACTAGAATATACATCTGTAAGACTGTTTAGATATTAAATTACTACAGACACATAATTGTATCTGGGTTGTATTTATATTAAGTATATTAAAAAAATCCTGAAAGAGCAAGAGAGAGAAAAGAAGGCTACAAAAATTTTCTCATTGTCAAGGAATCTCTTCTATAGCAAGAGCATGGAATTAACTTTAAACATACATCTGTATGTAATTTAAGCAGTTAACTCTTAAAATAAAATATCTTAACAGATTTATGACATTGAAGTAGATAGTTGTGAGAATTGTGACAAAGATTGACCGTCTTTTCATTATCCACGCATCCATACAAGTAGAGTGGTAGGAATATCTTTGTAGTTGATGATAATAAGTAACGTCACAAAAATGTTTTAATATCACATAGATGTTTTTTACTTGTCAGACTAAGATGCAACATATCAAGGTAGACTTGTTTTCCAATTAAGAATCAAAATATAGTTTTATTTGTAAGCAAAGATTAAAAAATTAAGAATTGAAATAGGCAGAAAGTAAAAGGACTGAGGGAAGCTGGATAAGGCAGTTGAGTTACTTTTTTTATCATTCCAGCAAGGAGATGGAAAGATCTGGTATTTCATAGGACAAATAGATTTAGTTATCTCAAATACTGTAAAATGTGCTAATCTTATTCAAAACAAAAAATACAAGTGGAAAAATACGTACCTTAATCTCGAGTAGTCCTTTTCATGCCATTTAGATCAAGTCCAATAGTCCAGTTACTGATGGTCTTTGGAGGTTTGCTTTTTGGGGAGGAGGTTGGTATTCATGTCTACAGGTTATTTATCAACAGTAAATTCATTTCATGTATATATTTAAAATATATTTTAGGATTGCTGCTATTGTTATTTGTTTCCCTAGTGATGTGAAGACATGTGAATTCAGGCAGTCTGTTACCAGTGGAGGTCATTCAAAATGCATTTGCATAAGTCATAGAATCATAGAATGGTTTAGGTTGGAAGGGACCTTGAAGATCATCGAGTTCCAACCCCCCTGCCTTAGACAGGGACACCTCCCACCAGACCAGGTTGCCCAAGGCCACGTCCAGCCTGGCCTTGAACACCTCCAGGGATGGGGCCTCAGCAACCTCTCTGGGCAACCTGTTCCACTGCCTTACCACCCTCAAAGTGAAAAATTTCTTCGTAATGTTTGATCTAAACCTGCCCTCTTCCAGTTTAAAGCCATTCCCCCTCGTCCTGTCACTACATGCCCTAGTAAAAAGTCCTTCCCCAGCTAAGTCTAACAAAATGAGGACATTATAGATTATCTTTATAAAGCATGTACACATATAGGTGATGTAAGTTAATAAAATGAGTTTAGGAAACTTAGCCACCATCCTAACTTTAAGAAGAAAGAGACATTCTTCTGTTACCTCACAGAACAGCTTTTGAATATTTAGGCAAGATGATTGTTCTAGGCTTTGACAGTTTGGGGTTTAATAACAAGCCACATAAGTTTGCCATTTGCAATCAGTATTACATTTTTAAATATGATAACTATCTCTGCGTAACATTAGATGACAACTCATAACAATATTATGTGGACTTCTTTCATATATTTTTATCTGTCAATTAAGTTCCGTACATCTTCAATTCACATAGATCAATGGATTGTTAGATCCCTCGTACTGTACAAAATCACATTGTTTTGCTTTTGGAATACCAAATACTTGGTCTTAACCATTTTTGTGTTTCTCTCCTGTAATTCATTCTAAAGAAAACGGAGTTCAGAACTTCTCCCACTGATTGATCTGGACTTCTCAGTTAGTTTTTCCTTATTGGATTTGCCTCCTGTAAATGAGTATGACATGTATATCAGGAATTTCGGTAAAATGAACACTAAGCAGGTGGGTAACAAATATTTAGTAATATTTAAATCCTGAAAGTGCTGATTCTTGTTCTGGGAAATAATTTTCCTTACAAAAGAAAGTTACTAAAGCCGATAGGACAGTAAAGTAATAAACTAATAATTTTCATCTCTAAGCCTTAATTACCATAAAGCAATGATATCAAAACTTTTGGCCAGAAAGGCCACTTCCTCTCTGTATTAGAAGAGGACTCTCTCATATTCCTTCCCCGTTTTCTAAAAGACTTTCTGTATGCCTGTGGCTCACTGTCCCAAGTATGCTGGGTTTAGTCGTTATGCATCATGTAAGACGTTCTGTATTATTGCAATGAGTCTAGAACTCTTGTGTGAAACGTGGTAAAATGTGCATGCATGTCAAATAGTGACACTGTCAGTATGCTTGGGTCTGAATTTACAGACAGAAGAGGTTGAGCACATCAGTTTTAAAATGACTGTTTAAGTTCTGTTCATTTATGTGCTGTCATTCTTCACTGTGTCACCCATATATTGTTCACTCTATCTTTCTACTTTAGGCATATGTTCAGTGTAATGAGGACAATCTTGAGAGAGACATTCAGACTGAGGAAGTTGAGACATTGGAGAAATGGACACAGCATCCAGGAGAAAGTGCCCTTGTATCTGGAGGTGAAGAACATTTTAATCGTATTCTTTTATGGACGTATGCATGTAAACTTTCTCTTTTGTACCAATTCATTGTCAGAATTTGTACTGTAACAGGCTGCACTGACAGCAAACTCCTATAGGCACTCTGAATCCCCTTGCGGAGGGGGTGGAGAATAAGTGGCAGAAATAGTTTCTTCCTTCTGGATTGCTATTTCTGTTGGCAGCAGATACGATTCCCCAACAGATCTTGTTCTTCAGTACTGCTACTTCTGCTGAAGAGAAGTTGATTCCTGCCACTCTCCTCTGGATTAAAAATTACATTGTTCTTATGATTTTCTTAATTGATTCTCTTTAGAAACTTCAAGTTTGGTTTTGTTTTTTGTTTTTCCTTAGGTCCCACAAACAGCCATGATATGTCAACGAATAGAGCTCTAACACCTAAAATTGATTCACAAAGATTAGCAAATTTCCTCCGGTCTGCTTGTCAGGTACACTTATGTACTTAATATCCCTTATGAGTTGTGTGCATAAGTATACGATGTGATAGATCACTTACAGTACTTGTTCTGACTGATTTAAATAATACTCATTATCAGTGAGATTCATCTCTCTCTGCAAAGTAATGGAACCAGAGCTGTGCAACTTTTATGTCTGTAAAGCTGTGTTTGCAAAGATAAGAAATTAACAAGACAGTTGATAAAAATTTATTAAATTAATCCGTATACTTTAGAAAGCTACAAATAGCAAAGCTGTAAGATAAGACGACCCTTTTATTTCTATAAATGTAATTATGTTTGAAAGGTGATTGCTGTTTTGCTAGAGGAAGATCAAGTTGCAACACAACCCAGGTGGAAACTAAGATCTCGACAAACCAGTCTGTCTATTAGTGATAGCTGTTTCCAGTTAAATACTAACCAGCCATTCCTCCATGGTAAGGGAACTTTATTCTACACCTTTTAGTATTCAGTGTGAACTCTTCTTCCTTATGCAAAATGCTCTTTGTCATGACTGAAGTGCAAACAGCACGTATCAGGATATATAGATGATGTAAAGCCCACTTTTCTTTTAAGTGCGCTAATCTTGCTGTAACTCTGTGCAGATTGTTTTCACATAGGGAACATCAGGGCATCGTAGCTGGTGTGAAACCAGAAGTGTAGCCAGCGATTAGCATGATATAGGGGTGCCCTGGATGTAATTTTTTGCCCTTGCTGTTGGAGGGCCATCCCAAGGGGTGTAATTTCATTTAGGATCTTAATGCCTAAGTAAAGCCAAAGTTGCAAATAAAGCAAGGTTATTGAACAGGGAGAATATAGTTTGATATATTTGAACTGCAGTTATATCTTCCCCATATAAACAGTAGACATTTAGATGAAAAGAAAAATGAAAAATAAAGCATCTGTAATTACGTTAGGAAGACCTATTATAACACAAAACCATTCTAACGTGAACACATAAGATGAACCAGAAAAAGTCTGGCTTGTGCTGTTTTCTGTTTGAGACTTAATTTCATTTTCAGTATATATACTGACGTCAGAACAGATTTGCTTGCTTATGCCCAGAATAATTGTTCTATTAACTTTCTGACTCTCTTCCTTTTTGCTTTCTACTTCTAATTTTTTTTATTTCTTCTCTAGTCCCTCCTTTTTTCTTGTAGAGTATCAAAAACAACGCACTGTTAATAGAAATATTCTTCATAATTACGTCTTAGCTCTTTCGGTTGTTGCTATAGCAGCTAAATATGCTTTTTTACCTGCAGTGAGTTTACTTTATTTATTGCTTTTCTCCCCATTTTTTTTTCTTAATGGTTTAGACCGAAAAATATCCTGCCTATGTGTCTCTCAGGTTCAGAGGCAGACACTACTTTCTGTTCATGGATTACCTGAAAAGGCAGGTGTTGGTTTACTGCACAGAAAGAGCATCATATGTGTTTGGAACATCTGGCAGCCCTCTAGTCCTCAGAAAGTTTTAATATGTGACTCAGAGGTATGTTTTAACAACACTGCATATTTCCCCATTGAATAAAAGGCTTTATTATGGGTATTTAGTTTTCTTGTGTTGCTGCAAGATATGTCATCTTTTGAGGAAACATAATTAAGTGTAGTGAGTGGAATTCTCATTCCAGTTTGTGCTTCTGTTCTAGAATGTAATGATGGTCATAGTGTTTTGTGGTTTTTGTTTTGTTGTGGGTTTTTTTTATTTTTAATTTTGAATCCATTTCATGGTTGATGAGTGAACAGAAGTAAAACAGCTGGTTCAGATGTTGTCAGGACTTCTCTGTACCCATCACTATCATAGAGTTGAGTCACCCCCTTTAGCTTTGTGGCAGTAGATGCAGATTACACAACAATTGTCCTTAAAAGGGAAGGCCTACTGAAAGTCTTGTATGCTACTTCCCTTTTAAATAAATTGTACTTCTGCTGCAAACGCCTGTAATCTGTCTTTGCCTGCCTAGGAAGAACAAATATATTTCAGGCTTATCAAATCACTGGCCTTTATCATAATATCAACCGTGCATATTTTTACTGCTTAATAGGTGATATGTTGCTGCTTTAGTCCCAATAAAACAACACTAGTTTTTGCTGGAACAATAGATGGTTCATTGTTGGTGTGGGATCTTCGAGAAGACTCAAGAATGCATCCTCATATGATGATCAGTGAAACTGACTGGACATTTAGAGTTCCAACATTTTCCACTGGTTAGTATCTATGCATTCTGATTAGTCATTTTATAGGCAGTGGAACAATTCCACTACTAATTCTTCTAAGAACATTCTTTCTCCGTAGCCTAGTCTAGCAAAAATTGCCAACCAGTAATAGCTTTAAAGAAATGTAAGCAAGCTCAATATGCATCAAGCAGTGAGGATAGAGAGGTGGACCAGATGTAGAACATAAGGAGCATTGTAATATTAAAATGGACTACTCAACTACTATCTCATCTGAACTTATTAGCTTAGTCAATTTGCATCATGTTATCTCCCTTAATATAACCTACATTGCTTTTTATCTACATCTAACCACACGTATTAAGATGTATTTTAAAAAAATCCAAGTAATTTAAGGCTGTAAAACGTAACTTTTCAAACATCATTTAAAATTTGCAATCCATACAAATTGTCATCTAAGTCTTGGTGTTTCTATAAGGTTGCATGCAAGATCCAAGTGTATACATGCATAGCCTCTGTTAGAAACAGTGCAGTGCTACTCTGTGGGATATAGAGAGCTATTCGTCTCATCCTAATGATGAGATATCTGTATATCGTTAGCTGGATTGATTGTATTAATTAGATTTAGTTGACTTACACATATTACCCAGCTGTCTTATATGTAGATACCATTTTAAGTGTCTTAATCTTTGGTCTGAATCTCTCACTTATGCATTTCTAAAATTCCACTTATGTGACTTTATAATTGCTGGATTCTATCTAGATACACTAAAAGTTGAGTCAGGATTGTGTTTTTTTATTGCCGATTTATAAATTATTGTAGCAATGTAAGATCTAGGAATTTCTCATATTTTCATTACATATACAACTGTCTTTTTATATTATTGGTTCAGCATGTATGGGGATCATATCATTGGAAACAAGTAGTCTTTGAAGGCTAAATGTCAGAGGTGATCTATATAATGGAATAAGTTGAATTCTGACTTGTGCAGTCAGCAGTCAGTTAATTTAAGTCTTTTGTTGAAGAGATTGTGAAGCTGTGACTAAACTTTGGGGCCCAAAAGCTCTCTGGTTCGATATCTCTAGAAATGTACAATTGCATGTTGGAGCAAAACCTGGACATACGTTTTTCTGTCATCCAGCTTGTCACATGAGCAAAATCTCTATCACTGGGGTCAGTTAGGAGCTCTAGCATGCACTTTCCAGGTTCTTAATGTCAGAGAAGCATAGCAACAAAAAATAATGTGGAATTCATTTCTTGCATTGTTTAGACATGGCCTAAATTAGTGTTGTGTACATATTGGGAAGCCAGAAGAAAGCTTAATTTGCAAAAGTGCTTGTGGGTGACCTCCTTTCATCCTTTGTTTTCTTGTCACTGAATTTCTCTTTTTTTTCTATGCTTCTGATCCTTTAATGTATGATCAAAATAACATAGGCTTTTGTAAATTTTCTTATAATCCATGGACGACAAATTCAAAAATTGCAGAAGTTCATTTAGGACATACGACTGACATACTAGAAGACGCAGTCCAAAGTACTTAGTCTGCATTTGAATTGGTGTATGAGATCCTTAAAATTTTATGGATCTGATGGAAATGTATGGATCTTTATGCCTAATACCAACATTTGTCATTGCAAATTTAAATAGAGCAGCAAGCCATTAATCTTATTAACATTTTCATTGTATGTAGTAGTATGTTGAGAGATCGGGAGTGAGGAGTACATGCCAGCATTTGTCTCAATCTTAATTATAAATTGGTGCCATTTTTGTTGGCACTGTATTGTACCCTAGAGTGAAAAATAACACAATATTTTTGTAAATAACTTTATTATTGCAAAATAAGTCCTTTTTTATGTGTGCAGGTGCTACCATTTAACTTACACCGAGGTATTATTTTTCTAAAAAACCACACCACACATGCACAAAATCCTCTTTTGTTCACAAGGGTGTCTAATTGCAGTAGCCATGTAAAAATAAACATTAGTTGGTTGATAGACTTAATTTGTTTAGTAGATCAAAGATGGTTGGTCTTGTGTTGCACAAGGGGCTAGTATTCAAATGTATGTAAACAATTTCATGTAGTTGCTTATATAAGCAAGCAGATTTTAATGCTGTATACTTAGGAAGCTTTATGCCGTTAGTCTTAAATGAGATTAAGTTCAGTGCACAGGGCGAGTCCAGAAATCAAGAGTATCTGACAAAGAATGCATATTGAAGTTGCTTTAAATATACAGTTATTTTAAAATGTTATGAAAAGGTGAATACATATTTTCTTGTGGTGAATTGTTTGTTTCAGGGTAGTTACTTTCTATTAAGAGTAATTTTTCTTCAATTTTATCTTTTGTATAGTGAGCAGTGATTTATTTCTACCTCTGTTGTTTATGGAGCTTGAAATTAACATAATTCCTTTCATGGTAACCCCGAAATGGCAGATTTTAATGAAATGTCTGGTACAGTGGCATAAATAGTGCAGCAGTCATTTGGAAAATGACAAGTATATACAAATGGTGAAACATTGATTTATCTAGTAGTATTTTGTTAATTTAGGAAACAGTTTGCAGAATTGTATTTGAGACTTTTACAAAGTAATTCTTTATGAAGTGCATTATTCGCCATTCTTTCTTTGTAGTCATCAGTCTTCCATAAGCTGAAAAATGATTAGGGTTTTGTTGTTGTTTTTGTTGAGACTAGTATAGTGTTTAATTTTCATTATCCTTAATTACAGATGGCATTCTAAACTCAGTAAACCACACCTCTCCTATACTAGCAGTGGAACCTGTCTCAACCTCTCTCAACACTGATCAGAATTATGGGCTCTCAAGCCTCTCTTATCAGGAGGGTATGTAAGCTGCTCTTCAAAGTATCAATATGTCTGATTCTTTCTTTATGTGGCTAGTAAAACAAATATATCAAAGCCAAAATCCATTTTATAATTATAGTCTGCCTCTTAAGTTGTCTGTAGTATCAATTGCATACAACACTCATGTTTATTTTCTGCTCTCATTTTTATGTAATGTTCATTCAGTGCAGCTTCACATCAGATGTGGGTGCATGCTTGTGATAATGTCTGTTTTCAAGACATTATTTTGTTCTTCCATGATAAAACAAGTTATCATTCAAAAACTACCTTCAAAGAAGTCTTAGGGTTTTTTCAGACATTATAGAAGCACTGTCTGAATCAGTGGAGCAATTTACTTATGTCCAAACACTTAAAATGTGTGACTGTACTTGATGGTTCTTCCTGTGCCTTTTGCCTAATTTTTTTATGACCAACCTTTGTAAAGAAACTTTAATCCTCATGCCCCCAAATTCTCAGGCAGTGTGCTAGAGGTGGCATTATTGCTTCGATTGCAGATTTTCACTTTGAAATCCATAGTAGTCCAAAGAAATGTGCTGCGTATTGCCGGTGTTACAAGATTTCATCTACTGCACTTTACGTCCTGTTCCAAAGCCCATGCAGAATCCAGGCATTTTAAAAGATGCAGACAGAGATCATCTGCCTTTCTAGTAGGATGAACTGAACATACTAGAATACACAGAGATATATAATAAACTATTTCAGTCGGAAGGGACCTACAACGATCATCTAGTCCAACTGCTGGACCATTTCAGAGCTGACCAAGTCAAAGCATGTTGTTAAGGGAATTGTCCAAATGCCTCTTAAACACTGCCAGGCTCGGGGCATCGACCACCTCTCTAGGAAGCCTGTTCCAGTCTTTGACCACCCTCTTGGTAAAGTTTCATGCCTTTTTCATCTTTGGTAGAATCAGGGCGCTTTCCCTTTTTATGCAGCTGAGAGGATCATAGAAGTTTGAGAGAATGTATTAACCTAGGAAGTGTTTCAAATCCTTTGATATTGTTCAGGATGAAGCCAATGTGTGCATATAAATTTTTGCTAATCCTTCCATAGAAATGTCAGGCCCTCCATTTCAGATAGCTTCAATGGATGAAAATGGAATCCTCAATATGTGGGTGAGTAATAGAAGTATGAAAAGAGTATCACGTGTTGGAATAACAAAATACTTCAAATATAGCAACCCGAATCTGGGATTTCTGATGAGAATTTCCTCCCTGAAAATTACAGCAACACTAGCCATTCTGTTGAAATCCTCCTCAAACTTTTTACCTGACTCTCTAATGCCGTAATGTTGTCCTTAGATGAAACTCTTAAGAGGTACATGAATTCATGAAAACAGGCAATCAGTAGTTCTGCTTCACAGGAATATATGTTCACATATTTCTATTAACTGAATTATAGACCTTGGTCCTCTTTCACCCACCTACTTTATTTTATTTGAATCACAGTGGTGTCAGAGACTGTACTGAATGTACGTGAGAAATAACATTCATAATTTATATAAAATAAATGTTCAAGAGGCAAAATGTGAAAATCTGTGGAAAAGGTTACCCTGCCTAAAATATGATGGTCAGGTAAGCACCAGGGCTGTTGCTCGTAATTGCTGTCCTGACAACTCTTCCTTCTATCAGATATTTTCAGCCTTTTTCTGATGCAGCTTTGGCCCAGCTGCGGAACCTGTTGTTTGCATCTGAATGGATTTTGCTTGAGGAACTGAATGGCTCAGTGAATAATAAGGAGATAAAAGTACTTTCCTTCTGTATCGCTAGTTAAGTCCCTTAAAGCTCTAAGTAATTTTAGTAGCAACAGATTCAGGCCAAATGATCTACCCTTTCTATTTCTGAATACTGAAAAGCACAGAAAATGTGTTACAATTCCGTATTTGGGGGTTGAAGGCGTTTTTGTTGAGACCCGCCAAACTAACAAGATGCCAAGTAGCGATTAAGTGTAGAATGTGACTTCCCCTATTCTGTTTTCCAGCAGGCACGTGAAGTAATTTTTAGCATTGCAGACATTGACAGGGGATAAAAAAAATCTACCTGTAATAATTGTAATGTTAGACCTACCTATCTAAAGGTTCCCTTAGAGTTATGTCATATGTTATTACAACTAGTTTAAAAAAAAATGTCTGCTAAGTATTTATTGCTTATTAATGTTAAATATTGACTTTTCAGGTAGTTGTTGAATTACAAAAGGTGGATTTAGCTGGTTCACAAACTGATTTAGGTGAGTACTGTACATTAGAGGTAGAATTAAAGGGCTTGAGTTTTGAGGCTGTGAAGTTAGAAGAGAGCAGGAGTCAGTGATGACAAAAATAATTTAGAAGGCACAAATTACTGAGGAAAAGATTCATTCTGAATAGGACATAAATCTGATATTTGGGATTATTGGTTAGGTATCATGAGAGTTATTTTCACTGCTATCTGAATCTCATTTGCTAATTCTATATTGGTAATTGCCACCACAGACAACCACTTAAAATGTTAAAGCAAATTTCTGTGTCCTCAACAGCTTTTTTTTTTTTTTTTTTTTCTCCAGAGAATATGGGATTTTATGTCCTTCTCAGTCCTCCTGTTCTTTAGTTTTAACCAAATCCATTACAATGCTTTTGTTGTCACCAGTATCTCCATTTTGATAATTGTCCTGAAAGTTCTGCTTTGGGTAAGGTCCTTAATTTAGTGTGAGAAAAGAGTTTCCATGAAAAAAGTAAAGAACTAAGTCCATTCAGCCCTTTTTTGAGTTATGTGAATGAGAAAATTATGGGTTTTGTTCTTTGAACAAATTTAGACTTGTATACTTACCTAAGTGGAAAAGACTGTGATTAAAATCCTGATACATTTTAAAATATTTGTACAAACAATGAAGTAGTGCTAACAAACTAGAGATTTTGATCAATTTTCTAATTTGCAAGCTCGTGTGCCATGTCTGGCTATACTGAGCTGCTAAAGCTGGGTATTATGTCTGTGGAGAGGTACATTTTAAAGCTATGGTCGTGTGTTGGCACAGTTTTACTGCCACCAGCATTCATTTTTTTGTCTTCCAAAGATTTTTGTGTTTGAAGGATTTGAATTGTTTATGTTATTCTCTACTAACAAGTAACATAGACCAACTTTATGGAAGTATTACAGTCTCTCATTACCATAATTCGCTGTCAAAGGTCCAAGTGACATAAATGTGCATTTTCACTATTGATAGAATTGGGTTTTATAGAGTGATATTACAGGATGTTATATGCATACTGTAAAAATAAAGTAAACATATAATCATGTTTCCCTTTCTCTGTCCTCTTTCTTTGATTTCTATCAAAGGTTACAACTCTTCAGATTTGAATTCTGAAGTAAATAGTTCTAAATGATGTGAGATTCTTACGTATCAAAAGCTACATCTACAATAAACAATTTAATTATCATAGAATCATAGAATGGTTTAGGTTGGAAAGGACCTTGAAGATCTTTGAGTCCCACCCCCCCTGCCACAGGCAGGGACACCTCCCCCTAGACCAGGTTGCCCAGGGCCGCGTCCAGCCTGGCCTTGAACACCTCCAGGGATGGGGCCTCGACAACTTCTCCAGGCAACCTGTTCCAGTGCCTTACCACCCTCAAAGTGAAAAATTTCTTGCTAATATTTAATCTAAACCTGCCCTCTTCCAGGTTAAAGCCATTCCCCCTCATCCTGTCACTACATGCCCTAGTGAAAAGTACCTTTAACTTATTAGCTTAGGTTTTTGTTTGATGATAGCACTTACTTAAGGGAAAGTGTTTAAATCAGTTTAAATAATTATTTTATATAATTCTAGGTTTAATTCCTGGAGGGAAAGTGAAGTTAGTTCATAGCTCTGCTATGGAATTGAATAACAGGTAAGAAATCAAGAATATTTAGATTTTACTCATGTATCTCACAAAGGTAATTTTTCCTATACTTTATTCATTTGCTGTTATGTAAGATATATTTAACAATGTTTTCATTAGTTGTTTTGGTTTCTTTTAATATACATTTATTTCTAGAGCTAGTCATAGACGTTTTAGATCAAGAGGTTCTGTATGTACTTGCATAGCTTTAGGAGACAACTTCCTGTATTTATGTCATCTTTTACCTTTATGTTTTTCCTAGCCTTTTCCCAAAGGATGTGCGCCAGAGAATGCCCCAGACACTGACTATTAAATTTCTGTCTTCTAATCCTAATCATTTCATTGTTGGAACAAACATTGTGAGTAATGTGCTGAAATTCAGCTCATTGTTATTTTTTGTTTTGGAAGCTGCCCCGCTTGGAATTATACTGATGCACTATATATAAAATTCGTAGTTTGAGACTGTTATTAAAATCTGTACTATATATAAAATTCGTAGTTTGAGACTATTATTAAAATCTTTTAGCTATTAAAATTTGTTAGCTATTAATATCTTTTTAAGGTAGCAGCTCTGTGAATTATTTAACTTTTTCTTGTAATACTAATAATGCAAATTTTGGTTTGTTTTGTTTAATTAATTTTCTTTATATTGTTCGTAGGGGCTGGTAGGCCATAGTACAAGACATGATTTAAAAGTTCTTCCAAAGCTATTCAGACCCCAGGAGAGCGGACTGAGATCAATAAGCATCAATACAATTGATTTCTTCCCTTTTGGAAAGCCACTATTTTTGGTATGAAAACATTTTAATATAATACAAGTTTTGTTTTTTATTTACTTGCTGAGGGCGGATTTCTAATTTGACGTATTTAACTAGATGAGATAGTTGATCTACCTCATTAATTCCAGTCTACCATGAGGGGTGCCAAAAAATCTTGTATTCTGGAGTTTGAACTTTGCTTGTGTAAAAGGTGGACCATCTGGCTCGCAGAAACAAATGGCAATCTCACTTCAGC
This sequence comes from Charadrius vociferus, assembly GCF_000708025.1. Lineage (NCBI taxonomy): Eukaryota > Metazoa > Chordata > Aves > Charadriiformes > Charadriidae > Charadrius > Charadrius vociferus. The sequence goes on from NW_009648785.1 coordinate 3,843,598, forward strand.
CTTATTTTTTACTGACGTTCAGCATTGCAAGCAGGTCTGCTGCTGTTAATGAAGTCTCAGCTGTTTCTCACTCTTATCATACATGTCTTAGTGACATAATCATTTTGGAGACAAAATGTCTGCGTTGCTGTGAAATAAAAGTCTGTGGGGCAGCTCTGGGCATTCCTTGCTTTCCTTTCCTCTCCACGTCAGTCTTACCCTTGGGGTCCACCTGGCAGTGTACCCTGCGGTCGGGGGGTTCGAATCTGCCCTCAGCACTTCATATTGACATACCCACTGTTTTTATTTGTCTCCCTTATGAAAGTTTATTCAGTGCAAGTTGAATCTAACTTTGGTAGGATTTTCGATCTGCTTATCCTTGCATGTATTTGTACTTAATCCTCTCTCAAAAATGCTGTCTTTCTAAATTTGCCATGATTCACATGACTTCATTGGCGTTGCCTAAAGTATAAAATGAATGTGTCTGGCTACAGCATACATATTTTGTGTCGCCACTGCACAGTCAGAACTTTCTTTTACCAGTGTGGATGTTCTTACCTTTTTCCCAAATGCATTTATTTAGAGTGATACTGACTTCTATAAGTCTGTATCTGCAGAGTCCTTTTAAATGTAAGCACAACTTGCAGAGTCACTGTGAAAAGTCATCATAATTTGAAAATTCTCAGAGGTCTTCCTGATGTAGAGATGGCTCAACGTAGTAAGAATAAGTTATTTTCTGTTTTCATAGAATAGTTTTTTTGAACCTGGATCAGAGCAAACTTGTAAATATTATACTAGCAAGACAAAGATTATAACAAAATATCTGGAAGCAGTGACATCCGCCTGTCTTTGGATTTAGCTGTTCATTATGAATCAGTTTAATATCATTATACTGTTAAGCACAGCCTGTCCCACTGAAAGCTATTCTTGGTTTTGCAGATTACATGTATCATTAAGTAGCCGTCTGAATTGGTCTCCAGGCTCTGACCTAGCCCCAATTCCGACTACTGTCAAGTTGTGGTGTATCATAGTATTAGTGAAGTTGGTAGTTTGAGAACTTTTTTTAAAACAGGAAATTGGGACTTCATCCTAGGATTAGTGGATTAGATTACTCTAGTACGCGTAGTACAGACTTAAGTGCTTTTGAACTAAAATTTACATTAAAAGTTAAAATCCAGATAGTCCATAGAGTGAGACACGAGAGATATGTGCCACTTGACTCGGATAAATATTTTTATTTATATGACTGATATTGTCAAGAACAGAATTACAGTTTTTATGTTGCTTAGTTTGCTTTGTTTCCAGGAAGTATTTTCTTTTTGACTACGATACAGGTTGGCTGTTCAGATGGAAGTATTAGATTACACCAAATGACATCAGAGTATCCCCTCATGCAGTGGAATGACAGCACAAATGGCCAGCCAGTTATTGCCCTGCAGTGGGCTTTAACAAGACCCTCTGTGTTTTTTGTCCTGGATGCATCATCTAATATTTACATTTGGGATCTTCTGGAAAATGATTTGCTGCCTGTGGCAAAGCAGACCATTCCATCAGAGAAGTAAGTACATTACATTTCTTTAATTTTAACAAAATATCGATATTATTATCATCTACATTTTGATTACAGTTTGGATGGGGTTTTTTGCTTAACTTGAAATCTTCATTAGAATTTGCTTTTCTCACTATATTTTTTAAATTGTTGGAGGTGTTGAAAGAGACCATAGCAAGCTAAATTTTAGTTTATCCTTATTTACTTACTATTGTATACAGTCTGATAAAGGACAAAAAATGTTAGTATAATTCAAAATCATGTATAGTGTTATCAGTTGGGACACACGTCTGTACGTGGAGCAGTTGGTGTTTATATGAAGAGAAAAGTTTTGTTCCCACTAAAATCACTGGACTTCTCCAGTTCAAAGATAGCTTTGCTGGATCAGGATCAACCTCTAAAATAGGCAAGATATGTTGGACATTTTAAAATGCCTATATATAGTATGGTTACCAATATAAAGAAATATATTGTGTTCATTGTCACAAAGTAAACAAGAATATTTTTGGCTAGCATGTATTCACCAAGACTCACAATACTGTTCCTGTAGTCAGTATAGAGATCTGGCTATGCTGCAGAAAAGGAGTTAAATTTAGCCTTTCTGAATTATGGTCTTGAGGATTCTCTTTCCTCCCTGATGGGAGCCGTACTTGGAGACTCTGTCTTCCCTAGGCTTTAGTTAGTCTTGGTGAGTATCCCTCAAACTAAAAGTTTTCCTTGTAGCCTTGTAAATTGTAGCAAAGCGCTGCTAGAGAAAATAATATAATTTTTAAAGTTGCTACACTGTACTGGAAAATACCATAAAAATAGTTCATTTTTACATGCTTGAAATAATTTTTAAGTCATGATTAGAAATCTTTGAACAGGGGAAGAATTGCCTGTTATGTTTAACTTAAATGATTGCAAATGGTGAAAAGCTAAAGAACATGCTGGGGCTTGAAATCATAGAATCATAGAATGGTTTAGGTTGGAAAGGACCTTGAAGATCATCGAGTTCCAACCTCCCTGCCATAGGCAGGGACATAGTAAAATAGGAAATAGTGAGGACTATTACACTGATGAGCAGAAAAAAGGAATCCTTTAGTTAACTATAAGTAACCTGCTAAAAACAAGTTTGAAAACACCAATTTCTATTAATTTTGCCTCAATTAAAACCACTCCCCCATTCTTTTGATTTCAGTGTTGTGACTATGGCTCTGCTGGGAGAACCAGAAAAAACAAATGGATTGTTAGGCCTTGCACTGGCCAAAGAATCTGGAGAGATAGACATACAGTATGTAAAGGAGAAGTGGGCATTACCTCAGCCTGGGGAATCTGAAAAACTACATTTGCTTTTATTGCAGTCTTTCTAGAAATGAAACAACTCTCTGGGTGTACAAATTATTGCAAAATATTTAGATTATTTTTTACTGTAATTAGAAGTTTTATAATATAATTTTGTATTTGTATATAACTTGTATATATTTTAAAGTATTTCAGCTGAAACCATATATTTTATCACAATAATGGCAGAATCAAATTTAGCATTATTGTATTCAAAAAAATGAGGAACTGTTTTTCAGTATTGAATAGTCTAAATGTATATATTTTCACAAAAATACTGAAAATATATTCCTATAAATTAAGCTGCTGTTTCTCATTATTCTGCTCTGAAGTAAACGATAGCAATTCTTTGTCTGGTGAGCATAAAGTTGTGCCTCTGTAAGCTACCGGAATGTATGGGGACTTCTGCCTCTGAGCCTTTTACTCATTAATACTTGGTAAAACTTTCTTACATCCACCTAAAAACACTATGCAAACATATCAGAATACAAATGTACACCACATGATGCCTTACTTGTGATTTTGACCCTGAAATTTTGCAAAAGAAATACCTGACAAACTTGAATTGTCCTAGTATGTACCCTACCTGTTTGGATGGTACTATGTAAACAATATGCTTGAGATTTACTGAAATTCTAAATCCTTTGGGATTTCGGATGTAAACCAGAAAATACTGACCTGTTTAATCCTGCAAATCATTCCCAAAGCTCTTGTAGTGAGGAAGAGGATAGTTGTCTATAATATCATTTTAGGTTTTGTACACTGTTGGTAAAGTTTGGACCGAGACCAACCACAGAAAAATGTCTTGTAGCCTAACAACTTCGGATCATGATGGAAAGCATGATTGAATGAGCATAGATTCAGGGAACAAAAGCACAATTGGAAGATGATGTGTTCAGAATTTAGTGAACATATATTTAACATATGTACCATCTCCTTCTAAAGTAGCCTGAAACATTTTTTAATTTCTACTTAATTTGTTGCAAACATTTTTCTATGTAATTGTTACTTAAATTGAGCAAACTCAAAGTGGCCACATGATGGTGCCAAGTCACAGCAGTAAAAAATGAGTGCCTTATATAAACAACATACACCACTTTGGGAATGAATTTGTTGTAGTCCACTGCATGTTCCCCTTGCCTCAAAGACAGAGGCTGCAATCCAGAGAGCCTGATGAACTGTCGGATGGATGCATATTTCAGAGACCATTTTTGCTATCCCAGTTCCCTGGTCAGCTATAGATTATTTTTTTTTATGGGCATGAACACAAATGACTCTCCTCATCTTCATTGTTGGGTTTGTACAGTAATAATATGCATTACAAGTTAAATTAGAATAGCTTTAGTAATTCAGATAAAGAATGAATGGCCCTTACTTTTTTGTAGTAACGTAGCAGAGCATCACTACTGAAAGCCATAGTAAAAAAACAAACCCAAATCTCTCTCTCTCCCTCTCAGAGAGAGACACACACCCCTCATCACTCCCTCCCTCCCCAACTTAAGATCAAAATTAAGCTTTGAAATTATAACAGTCTTCTGAAAGAAATCTCTTACTTGTTATCGTTTCATCACTTTCAGGACTTGCCATCCTGAATTTTCTTACTGCAGCCACTTCTGCACACGGGAACTGTAAACAAAGGGTTGGGTTTTTCTGCCTTGTGCTGCATGCAGTGGTGGTGTTTTGGTTTTTTTTTTTCAGTATGCAAAAAGAAAAAAATAGTGTCAACCTTCACACAGAAGTACCTGTTGCTACTTTTGAGCTGCTGTTGATAGGTATGCTTGAATTCAAAGATCCAAATATTTTAGGCCAGTTATGCTTGTACTGCCTGGAGAGCTGAGGGTGAGTGGGTTCCCACATTGGGCCTCTGTTTCTTGCCTAAAAGATGAGTTTTCTCTCTTGAACTGCAAACTAATGTAATAATATGAATGTATCCTGTGCTGACAGTTGCTGTTGTGAGAATGTGAGGAAAAAATGTGTAGAAGTTGCTGCTCTTTTGCGTGTTCTCTCCTTGAGTAAATGCAGACCATTAAAGTGACACTACATGTAATCTTAGCAGTTGGGCATATTGATGTAGCCGTTTTGAGCATATATCTGATCAGAAAAGTTGGAAGTGTTGGTAGGCTGCAATACAAAAAAAGTATTCTATGCATGTGGACTTACAAAATTGTTTCAAACAAAAAAAGAATATTTAATTTTCCATTAGCTACTTCTAATGATTGTCAAGTTTGTATTGTTAACATAAGGTATTGGATTTTGCTCATGTTTCATAAGCAAGCAACAGTATGACTCTATGAAAGAAAGAAGTTCACTGTTAATTCCAAGTTATTTTCATATCCATATAATTTTTACTGGTAGCTCTGATGTGTGCATGTGTACGCGTATTCTACCGAATAATCTTTATATAGGAGGTAAGCACTACTGTCGTGAAACATTTAAAATAGCACCAATAATATTTTTTTGTCCACCTGTGGGCAGTTTTGGAATCCGTATTCTTAACAGAATGAACTGTAGTTAAAATTAACTGACCCATATAATAGAAACTTACCATTCAAATGATATAGAAGTTGAATCACTATCCACCCATATTAATAACTTTCATAAAATAGAACCTCTTGCTCCAAAGCCAACAAATCCTGGCAGCAAGGCTGACAATTTTTAAATATGTAAAATGCCAGAAAGTTTTGGATAAACTTCTGCTTTTATTTTCCACTTTATGAACGTGCTTTGAAAGGCTTTTCTATTTAGAACATAAATATTAATACTGTTTTCGTTGGATTTTGTCATCTCACAGATGGGAAAATGAAGATTTCAGTAGCTGAATAATAATTTAACTGAGGAACAGAATTCTTGAGTCAGATGGCTGATTTCTTACAACTGTTTAGAAATTCTTTTATTAACCTGTCAGTCTATATTTGCAGCAAAGCTCGGGAGAACAGGAATAGCATGCTGCTGCTTTTGTACCAGAACATTTCTTTTTAATTGTACTGAAGGTGACCATCTTACCCAATGCAATTTTGCCTTAATTAATCATAGTTATTTAGGTAAGACGTGTTGAAGGGTGCGGGAGCATTGCAGCTTCCATAGCAATGAGCAAATATTCTACTAACTGGATTATTTTTAGCAGAACACAGTTAAATCATAAAAATAGTTATTCTTTTTAAAGACAGATTTTTTTTCCTGATGGAGTTAGAAAGTCCATCTAGGTTTGTTCTAGGTGTAGAAATTGGCTGGACTAAAGCAAATACTAAAGTGTCATTGGATTATGCAGACTGTTGGAATAGGCCTAGCTGTTAAACTCACTTAGGAACCAACCAGACTTTGGCCGTCAGTGGCATGCTTGATGGCATGCAATCCAGGAAAATTTCCAAAGATACTGGGACAGGAAAGTGGCTAATGAGCCATATTTTCATTGCTAGCTTGATTTCCAGTCCGGTTTATCAGGAAGCTATCGACAAACACTCGTTTGTCTGTGTGTTTCTGAGCCTCCTCAGCTGTGAGAAGGAAGACATCAATTCCATTTACAGGTCCCCTTAAAAAAATCAGCTAACTTCTCTTTTACTAGCAGTTCCTGACAGTTACACAAAGTATATCAAGAGAAAATCTTTTACCCTAATTCCTTCATGCGTTATTCAGACTGCTGTAGGAGGGCCTATGTCTTCATGTTGCAATATAGGAAGCGGTGATTTAGGTGCCGCTCTTTGAAAACTGAGTAGCATGTGGAATTATTTATCTTTTTCTTTTTTTTAATGCTACATGAAATATCCCTCTGGAGCTATTTAAGTGTGGATTATATTTCAGACTGTTTTTTTACTTGGAGTTTCTTAGCATGACTACAGAGTTTTCCAGCTCACCTCTCAAGTGCTAGTCATTGGTGTGAAGGGTGGAGAAGAGATGTGGGCTGCCCAGTCCTGGAAGCTGGTCATTCTTCACACTGTTTTGAAATTGAATAAATAGGTTACCTGCTTGCTGCTGTGGGGATTTACTGAAGATATCCTCACCCAGACCTTCCAGTTACCAACCACGTCCTCTTTACGAAGGGAAAGAAAAATACACTGTCAGTGTCTGATGCTTCAGCAATTGCAGTGTAGCTGACAGCATTTGCCATTCACCGAAGCAAAGTTCACTTGACACCATAATGGTTACATCCCACGGGATTTTACTGGTGGAAATAGAGTGACAAGCAAAAGACAATCATACCAATTATTGAAATTACACTTCTAATTATGTTTTGCAAAACCTTAGCATCAAGGGGGAAGTGTTTACATATACTCTTAATGGTAAAAATAATAATTTTTTATTTAGATCAGCCATGCCTGGCATTATCTATTTTTAAAGAAGTCAGCAAATGCAATTATACAAATAGCTGTTGACTATGGCTGGGGGGGAGGGGATGCTTCCTTCCCTCCCTACAGTGTTTTCCACAGCTTTTTCCCACAAAATCTTTGATTTCTTTCGCCTTTCCTTTTTAGGGAAGCCACTTTCTGCAGCCACTAGTACCAAGCCCACTGTACTGGGAATGAAAAGATGTCCCTTGATCAGATCGCCTGAGATATTGAAGGGTTTGAAGTGTTTTCGTAGCTGGCACTGGAAGCTGGAGATTTTTACCTTCACAGCAGATACTGCATTGGCAATGCAGCAATGAGACTTTCTCCATGTCTGACCGTGTGCGACAGTCAATGAAGTAGTCATAATGAAATAATTTCTTTATACCTCATGGACTGAATTGAAGCCAACCGAAATCAATGTAAATGTTTCCATGTATATCTTATGTTTCTCCTATACGGGCTGTGAAACATAACAGAAAGTAAATTTCTCATTACAGGTCTTTATTTTCCTTGTATTTATATACAAGTATTTATAGGCAGTGATCGTCCACCTGCTGCCCCCCACCCCCCAAACGCACACTCTTTTCTCTCAATTTGCTTTCAGAAACTTTATTGTTTTCTCTTCCATGGTTGACTTTAATATTGGTTTGATACCAACAACTGCCACTTGAGAAAGGTAAAAGCTCTCAACCTATTTTCAATAGTTTAAGGTGGTTTAGGTGGAAAATAATTCTCTGAATAAGTGTTGAAAAAAGTGATTTGTAAATCCAGTAAAATGCTTAGAATGAATTGAATGGCACAAAATGAGGAGAATTCAGGTGTGCATGAGATCGATTTCCAGTGGCTAACAGCGGGCAGACCTGGCCACCCTGCCTCCTTACTGAGGTGCCAGCTCTGCGCTCTGGAGATCCTTCTCTCTTCTGGATCCAGCGGTGGTTTATTCTAAATCCTGAAAACTGTCGCATACCTGTGTTGTTAGGATACCTATTCGGGTATGTGGCATGAGGAAGTCTAATTGTCTATGAGATTCGGATTCGATTTCCATCCCTCTCAAAGTTGCCCGTGTTCAGGGAGCGCTGGCTGTCCCTGGCCAGGCGGGGAAGGGGTGATCCACCGCTGCTCTTGCCCGGCTGCCGTCGGTGTGGCCTTGGTGCATCTGAGCGTTGGCAGCAAGACAAGGCCAGCTGGGAGGGTCCTGCTTTCCACCGAATCTGCTTTTGGGACAGGAAGGGAACATGTGAAATACAGGTTTAATTGTGCCGCCTTGTCCTCTGTGACAATGCTAATTCAGACATTCCAGGAGCTGTGTTGTGTACACATCTTCCATTTGTAATCAGAAACATACTTTCTTTACAAAATATGGTTTATCAGTCTCAGTGGCTTAGTGCAATGTGGTCCTGAGTTAAGCTGACCTTAGACAGAGGTGAAGGTATGAGAATTATGGAGGTAGACCGGAGTCCAATTGGTAGCATCGATGGGCTTGATTTTGAGCACAAGGAAATCTGTGCTTTTTTTCTTCATTGACATAGTGTCAAATGCAGACTTGAATAAAAGCACTAACACTTGTCCGTAATTAGAAAAATCTGTTTTTCATGGATGTAGCTTAAATTTTTTGACACTGTTGCCATTAAACTGATGGAATTTCAGCTTCAAATAATTTATATCCTGTTATAAATTAAAGCAGCCTAAGCTCTCCTTTTTCCAGTTTTACACTGTTGCAACCGCATTGAAAACAGCATTGCTACACTAGTAAAACCAGGAGTAAAGTAATATTGTAATAGCCTATACTACCCACTGACATTTGTAACGTGATTATTTTTCACCTTTAGTTGAACCCTTACTTCTATTGGATTCATTAAATTTTGTAATATATTTGTTGCCCTTTTCTCCCAGATGTCAAGTGGTTTTTGCTTTTAGGAGTCTGAAATATAACAGCTTCATTGGGAACTAATCCCATGCACGGGTCAGACAGTCTGTTGCTGCTGAATAGGTTTAATACAATAAATAAAAAGCAGTTAGACCATATTATTAGTCTTTTTAGTCAAGCCTTGAGGTGGCTACAGTGTTCTTTAAGAGCTCTTTCCTCTTAGCCAAAAGTTCTGCTTCACTAGCTGATAATTTCACTGTTATTTTATGTTGTCGGTCTTGTGACCAGGAAAAACTGTTCAACTTGTCTAGACCACAGTTGTTGCACATCAGAGATTTTATAACTTGCCTCAAACTCAAACTGCAATGTTTTTTCTCTTTATTACAGAAAAAAAAGACATATCACAGCAGCTGGTTAGACACATATTTTAAAAGCCACATTTTTAATCCACTTGGTTCTTCTTGGAGACAGAAGAACGGAGAGCTGGGTAAAATTGAGTTGTTTAGAGACATGGAGAAACTCTTCCAGAGGCTTAGGTGTGGATATCAGATATTTGCTATCATTTTTAAATAGCAAAGTCAGACAGTGAACCCTTGCTGTGAGTTACATAAAGATACGAATTACCACAACTGGACTCAGTACTGCATATTTCAAATGCCATATCTTAAGGGCAAAGAATTAAGAGAAAAGTTTAATAAACTTTCCTCATCTAGAATAATTTTTGACAACCATTTGGAAGTCCAGTTCTATTGCGCTGTTGAAGTAAGTAACCAAGAAAAGAGTCTTTGTATCACAGAGCTTATATGATGGAGGTGGAAAAGATATTTTTTTGATTGCTGCATTTATTTGCAATGGTAACACGATACTCTTAATGCCCATGCAGTTGAACCAAAGGACAGGCTGATTAATACCAGAAAAGCAGGATAAAGAAAAAAATGGATCTGAAACTGCCCTTCTAACCTTCATTTAGAAAATGAATGATTACTGAGGTTACTTTAGATATCCAACTATTTTTCACGTTCTAAGACAGTGTCAAAGGGCCTCATTTAAAGATTAATTCATCCAAAATTATGAAATTCACATTGAACAAAATGAATTTCCTTCACTGGGGTTGTTGGGGTTGGAACACAGGACCTAAGCTACAGAAAGAGAGTATATTACAGTAGTTTCCCTAAGTTTCCTTAGGTTTTTAGTTTACTTGCTGAATACTTAGCATTTTGGCAGTTCAGCAAGGTCAATTCATTAAGCAAATACATTACTAATTGTGTCATGGCTGCATGGGGTCCATGCTGTACAGATAACAACTGCAAACTACCTATCTACAATCTGCAAAGACATTGAGAGTAGTTTACATTTCTTGAAGCTCCAGTTTGCATTCTTTTCATATTTTACGAAGATAAGGATTTCACAACGTGCTACATTTCATATCCCTGCATCCATGTCTTTAAAAACAAAAAACTTCAAGTCTTTACTGATCCCTGAAGTTTAAGGTTTTTCTAAGAGATCTATCCATACATGAAAATAGCCACATTCAGACAACAGGTCGCTTTTAACCCATCCACATGGGCCAACAGCAAATGCTGAAGAAAGCAATACAGAATAACGCAGGAAGCAGGCAATGATACTTTTCTTCCAAGTATGGTATGTCTTCCAAGCTCCTGGCAATCTGTGGCATAGGAATTTTCTGACTCAGATGGTAGCAGATCACAGTGTTTAAGAGAAAGAGAGCATTTTTTTCCCATTAATTCATCCAATCGCTTTTTAAAACTATTTTTATTTTGGCCTCCAAAAATTTTGTGGCGATATATTCCATTGAATAATTACACTGTGTAAATAAATACTTCTGTTTTAAGCCTGCTGGCTGATCAATTCATTAACTATGTCCTGGATCTTGTATTATCCGAAAAGGGAAACTTCATCTGGGAAATAAATAGGGAAATTATTATTTCCCATGCTGTCTGTGTGTATTAATGACTCCTCATAGTGAAACTCTTCCAGGTATTCATCAGTCTTCTCTACGTTGAGGTGTGTTGCATTTAGAGCACGATTTAGCCTCAAATGTTTTTTCACTTTCAACTACAAAGGTGTTTTCTGTAATAGTCACACCTGGAAATACCAGTAAATTGCGTCAGACCCTGCTCCAAGGGCACTTGTTTAGATAAGGAAGGTAGATGTGTGTTGAAATTAGCCTCAAGCAGAGCCTGGGAGCTTCAGCCCTTGCACAATGGAGATGTGGACTATTTGACTCCAGTAAAGGTCAGTGATGGAATACGTCTTTGCCCTTGAAGTGATCACTTTTTAAAATAAGGAATCCATATTTTGGCATAGAACAAGGCTAGTGATGTGGTAGGTCAGCTGGTTTGATCCCCCCAGAGCAAGGAGAATGGTAGCTTTCGTTTAGAGATTGGAGATTTCCAAAGCAGGGCAGAAAGGAAGAGACGTTGCAGCTGGGGCAGGACGGTGACCGCTGAAGCGAGTGGAGGGGTTACCATCCTTAGACAAAGATCCTGGCGAAGAGCAAATGCCCTGTGATCCAGCGGAAACTTTGGGCTTGTGAACTCTAAGTTACAGGATCCAAATCTGCACATGCCCCAGGGACAAACACCGGGTTCCTGTAGCTCCTAACGCTCCTTTGGCGTAGCTGTACGTGTATCCAATAAGCCTCATCTGTTATAATTTTGACAACAATAAGTGTGTGTGTCCTTTCAGTGTTTTGGTTTTCAATGTCTCCAGAGAGATGTTCCATTTCAAAGTGCAAAAATAAAACCAAACGGATATCCAAGACTGAGCGAGTCATAGGAGGCCTGGTGGAGTCTGTGCGGGGAATGGGTCCTCGGCATAATGCAGTGGAAAAGCTGTGATTATTTAGAAAGGAACAGATTATCTGTGACTTTATAGAAGACAGTAATTCTCCCTTTCTTAATCATGCCTCAGTAGGCATATTTTTAATGTAAACTTTTTTTTTTTCATCCATAATATTACCATTTTGAATCTTTTCAGGTGGAAATTAGACTCTCAAAATGAGTCAAGGTGTAACAAATAAGCAGCTGACAGCTATTGCGGTAAACTGACTCTTTTTTTTTCTACAAACTTTCCTCAGTTTGTAGGAAATTGTAGGAAAAACCACAATTTGTTGATCAGTATTGATCTTTGAAGTTAAAAGCTCATGGAGAACAGTGACATCATTCAATTCCTAAGAAAGAACAGAAGACGAAGTATAGTTATCTTGTTTTTAAAACACACTTTAAAATACACTAGTAAAATGTTGACATGAGAAAGGAATATGGGAAATATCAATCAATGGAAGTTTTAAATATAAATGCTAATTAAATAATATAAATGTTTGTATATATATTTCTCTGTATCTAAAACTTAGGCACCTGATATCTAGATATAGGTAGTTTAGAGATCTGATTTGGATTACAAAGATGCGTAGGTTTAGATCAAAAAGCCGTGCTGTGCGCCCACTGCCTCCCCTCACAGCCAAGCCTGCCCTCACCCGTCGGACCTCAGCCCTGGCACGGGGACAGGCACTACCGGTGTCTCTGCCAGGCAAGAGGTGCCACTCACACATAACAGCGAAACAAGCCAGATTTAGGATTCAGCGTTCTCTTAGGTTCCTGGAATGTCCCAAGATAATGGACTTTGGGGTGATGTATTTCAAAGAGGGAGAAAGATGTTCCTCCATGGTACTACGTGGAGCTTTTTGTGGCACAGTACAATTGACATGATTCAAATGAAATGAAGAGAGACTGAGGAAATATTAGTCACTGTAAATCTCATAAATGTCTTCATCTATGTCAATGTGGATCTGAAATCTACTCTCCCCAGCCCATCATCAGTCTGACAGAATCGGGGTTTCATTATAACAATATAATTTACCTCCAGCTCTCAAACAGCAGAGGCAAGGCACCAATAAAAATTTCATCATGGAAAGCTGCTGAAACCGAAGTTTCTGAGACATTGTTTTGGCAGTTTCTCTGCAACACATTTATTAGAGATAAAATATGTAATACTGCAGTGTAGAGCAATTGGCATTGCCTCAGAAAGGGCTGCTGAAGCCGATGCCATCCCCACGGGCGGGCACTATAGGTATATGGAGCAAACGGCCCATAGGGCATCTAAGAGGCTGACAGCTGATATAAGGAAAATCGGCAATGTCAGGTTTATGCAGCTCTGGCTGTTGATATTCGAGTCATTTGCAATATTTCTATAACTTGCATCATTCAGCAGCTGAGTGAGACTTTGAGCACGCTGTCCCAGAGGGTCTCAATGTCTCATCTCCGAGAATGGTTGTGAAAAGTTTCTGGTGAAAGTGACATGACTCAGATGAAATGAAGGAGTGAGGCAAAACGAGTAGGTACAAATATTTCATAAATGTCTTCCTTTGTGTGAATGTGGATTTGAAATCATTATTTTCCTCACCCCCATCATGGATCTGACAGACTGCATTAAAACCCATGGATTTTGCGGGGCATGAGAGGGGAGGGAAGTGGTGCTACTCTGTCCCAGATGCAGCATAAAAAATGGGCACAGATTTGGAGTGTTTGCATTACAGTCACACTGGAAAACACTTCAATCAGTGACCTGTGGACTGCACCTTGGGAGTGTTCAGACTGAGCACCTCTGTTCAGAGAGCTGGCAAAGCTCTCCTCTGAAAGTGCTGCCTGAAATACTGCTACTTTTTTGGTGGCTGCTGCGGCCACCAGTGTCTGTGATATAATTGCAGTGGCTGCTGAGAAAGCAGATGAAGATCCCAGCGGTGAAACAGGGATACATCTGCAGGTTGTATCCTAAGGCATCTGTTCTGCCTCTTTAATCTCTTTCATCCCACGGTGATGGTGAGGATCAAAGCTTCCACACGGCACGGCAAAGGGTAGCGAGAAGAAAGGTACCCATGTTGCTGTAGAAGGGGATTGGGATCATAGAGACTTTCTCCTCCTTTCCCTCCTCGTGGGATAGAAGAGCCCTGGGGAGCTGCCACTGAAGGGGGAGGGCATGGAGCCGAAGAGCTCACCCACGTGCTGCTGAGGAGGAAGGAGCAGGAAGGCAAGCCAGGGCTATATGGTGAGGACACGTTCATGCCACACGTTCCCTCCTCTCACACCAGATTTTCCTGCGTCTTGCCTGTATGCTCTTAACTGCCCAAACTGGAACCCACAAACAGTTACCTGATGAAGCTTTCCGAATTTCTGATTTGTTCCTTTGTAGAACAAATGTTGCCCAACCAGATCCTGCAGAGGAGAAATCAAAATATAATTAAAATAACAAATCTTGCTGCTGAGTGACTTTTATAATATCAGGCTGAGAGATCAAACAAACAAGTCCCATTTACTTGAAACACTGTTGAAAGCATCAACATCTTTTGATGCATGATCACACCATCTTCCAGGATTGGCTTTTTCTAAAGGGGAAAAAAAAAACCCAACCCAAAGTGCTTAGTAATTGGCTTCAGAGCAACAAACGTACAAGTTCAGATCCAGTGGCAGAATTCAGAAAGAAGAGGTGGACCCCCAAGCCCCAGTTGTAACAGCTGGGATGTTTAGAGGTACTGGATTAGAGAAAAAATAAATGCACCAAGCAACTAGAAGTAGCACAGTTCTTAGACTTAAAGTGGGATCATTTTTATATTTTGTTTTTTAGTATCGCTTTGTTGTCACTTTGTAACGAGAAATCTGATTGCTCATCCAGCCCAGATGAGTCCCTGCTTTTTGCCCTTACCCGGTGGGTGTTAATGGTGACTCTAACGGGGAAGTTCACAATATACAAAACCCTCTGTCACCCTGTATAACAGTCCCCAAGGGGGCTACATGCCCCAGCAAGTATCGAGGGAGCCCTTAGGGCCAAGAAGGTTTGAGAAGGAGTCTCCTTACAGATATACAGCAGTGCTACCACTGCCCTGAGCTCTCAGAAAGCCTTGGGCGGTTACTGTGTGCCTTAACAATCCTGGGTTTTACCCTCTGATTTTAAGGCAGGTGCAGTATTTCCATTGGGATACCCAGAAAAGGCTCACTGCTCCTTGAACAAGAGCTCTCCAGTGCTTTCCCACAACCTCATCCCTTTTCCATTTAGATACGTGCAAATTATCAGAGCAGCTTTTGGGTACAAGAGTGCATGTTTGGTAAGTTATTTTTGGGTATTCTATCTATTGAAATTCATCCAGAATCTAATCTACGATACCAGCAATGTAAGACATAATGGGAGTAGTGCTTAAGCATTGCATTTCTGCTCAGCTTGTATTTCAAAGCCTCATATTAAGTTCTGCTATAGGGTGGGGTTTTTTTATAATACCATTATTTATTTGTGGATATTCAAAAATTCCTAGGTATCTGTAACTCCGCTAGAGACAATGGGTGTCTGTTGTCTCTCAAAATTAAGACCCTTCTAAGAGCTTATCTCTCGTTGATACCCAGCCCAAGGTTGTTCACTGTCTATCAGAAAAGCATTCATGTCTTTGATTGAAAGCCCTTCCATATTTTGGTTAACAAATGTCTTCATTCATTTTTTTGTCAGTCTGTCACATCCGTTGCATTCAGGGCATAGCAATATCCACCAAAGCAGGTTAGTGGGCAAAATCTGTCAGGAAGTTTGATGCATGACTTAAAGAAGACTATGGCTCATAAGGCTCTGGTACTCTAAAGGCATTATCAGCTGCTGAAATCATTTCAAAGTAACCTTCTGTTCCAAATTAAAGTGCATCTTTGCGGCATAATCAAGTAATTTAATTTACAGCCATAGTTATTATTTATGGCTTATCATTCGTACATTATAAGTAGTTTGCTGCAAACTACATTTGTAATGTTGATAGGTCCATTAACATACATAATTTAAACCAATACATTTTAAAAACTTAAACATCCATAATGGCCTACTTAACAATCACTGTGATGCCTTTAAAATGTAGTCAAAAGCGCAGTGATTGTCCCACAGGCTGTTTGCATTATAGCGCATATATCAATTTGCAACAGTAGCGATAACATCACTTAACATTTTGTTAAAAAATGCTTCTAGCATAGAATAAAATCATCAACAGAAGGAAAGAAATAGAGGGAAAATATTTTATGCAGGTTGCTTAAAGGATAGGCAGATACATCCAAATGTAAATGTTGCCCACAGAGAGTTTTGGAGTTTAGTGAAATGTGTCTTGACATATACACAGACTGTAGTGCTGGATCATGCATAAAGACATTATGAATTTACTAGCATTTGTTTTCTGAATGAAAGTCCTTATATGTTTTCAGCCCCTAACTGCAGTGGCTGCCCAGCAGCCTTGCAAGGAGCTGCTGGAATCTGACTTACTGTATTTAATGCATCAACACCTTAAAAGACTTTATACAGAACAGTGCAGTCATCCCTGCTGACTGAATTCAGTTTTGCATGATGACCATCCAGTTGTGAGCCTGTGAAAATAATTAAGCACATGTGTTAGAGCAATACTACTGTGCTGCTGCAGCAATGTACACCAGAAATTTAAGTATTGTACCTGTGGAAAATAAGTATAAAATACCTACAAATAAGTAGAAAACAAGGATAAAATTCTACCAGTCTCTCTTCTTCTAGTTCTACATGAATGCAAAGGATGAGATAAGGTGCCAGGCACTGGCAGACCAGGACCTATGGTTGTTGGTGGCCTTGAAGGGACACGGGCTCTTGGAGGGGCTGGGCACTGGACTTGGCAGGATTCAGCTCTTCTGTCTAATTCCTCAGCGTATCACTATGGGCTAGTATCTATTATTCTCTCAACTGGACGGCAGTTTTCTTTGTTCACACTCATAGTTTTGCCTCATTTTTTGGCTTCCTCCCACCTTTCACTCCCTCGGCCACCTCCTTGCACCAGCCCGTTGTGTACCACCATCCCGCGTGTCAAGCCCGCCCCAAACCTGGCAGTCATCTTTCCACAGCATCCTCCCAGCATCCACGCAATCAGTCTGTCTAAATGAGGCCAACAACGCTCTAAGATGTGTTCTGTCCTCTTCCACACAGCTACAGTGACAATAGTCTACCCTCTCACTATTTTGGATCCTGGTTATTTCAATTCCCATTACTTTGACCTCAATAAAACTAAATAGATAAATAAACTAAGTTGTCCAAAAAGAGGAAAGGTGTTCTTGAGAATATGAATGATGCAACATTTGTGAGGCAAGTACTTTCTGACAATATAAAAAGGGAGAAATAAAGTGATCCCTTTCTGAACTTGCCATGCTGATTTGCAAACGGCACATGGACAATCTCTGTTTTTTTCACCCCGATGAATGGCTGATGCTTTCAGCCTGCTGCTGAATTCCCTAACAGGTAATCAGTATTTTTCAATACCGAACTGTAAAGATAACACATGTCATTATGAATTTTCTAAATATTAGAATGTTAATGCCAAATGATTATTTGAGATTTTCAGTTTTCTGCCACTTTCTCATCCCCAAACACAGTATGTCTCAATCTTCTTAGTACTGATTAAGTGTAACTAATACTACATGCCAGCCATGGAGACATTAGCAACCACTACAAGACACACTCTAATACAACACCCTTTATTCCAGTAAGAAGAGGGTGGTGGATGCTCACAGCTACCTGAAATTAGGTGGTAAAATACATTTTTATTATTGAAGAGAATCGATTCCTAAAAATAAAATAACTTCTGGCAGAGGCAGTGTTTGCAAAACCTTGAGATCTCCATCAGTCTAAAAGCTCAGTCTAAAAAAATTGCCTACAAAGATTTATGCTGAGTGCTGAAAAACAGCTAAGAGAGGAATAATAGTACCATAAATGATAGCACTGTAACTGTCTGCCTGATACATTCAGTTGACAGTGGTTAGAAAAGTAATGAAGGTAAGGATGGTGCTGTTCACCAAAGTGACACTTGTTTATCTGGAAATAGGTGGTGACGATAGGAGGGTGGATGACGGGGTGCAATCCTCGTGTCACGGGCTGGTGCGGAAAGCAGGCAGGTTGGAGCAGAAACTGGGAACTGTTTTGCTTTGCAGAGCACACACGATGTTTCATTTCTCTGAGTTTTAGCTGTGACACTGATCTGCTTTGCAATGAATTAGGAACCAGAGACGGAGACGGTCCTACTAAATGTTAGGAGAAAAAAGATTTGGAATCTGCGTCCCACCTTCCTCCCACCTGGGGTTTGATATCACGTAGTCTCTGCTGACATTTTAGGGCCCTAAGTAACTTTTTGCTTTGCCCTGATGTTACAGGTATCTAACTTTTAGGCATCCACACAATCTCACGAGCACCCGGCTCTGCAGTGAGCGCTATGCCCCACCTCAGATCTGCTGTGATTTAGCTGTGCCTCATGCCTGAGACTTGGGCTATGGGCTGGCAGTGGTGGCAGCCTTTTGCAGCTGGGCCATTGAATAGAGCTTGAACATGACTTTTGTTTGATGTTCACAATATACTCCCGTTCATTTCCTCCTAAAGAATGCCCAGGAGCACTGAGAGAAGGCTGGCATGGGCTACTGCCCCATCACAGGAAAGCTCCTGCTGCGATACTTCAAGCTCAAATGGAAATAGTAAGTGATAGGTACCTCCTGCAAAAGACTGACTGTTGCCAGCTCAGACTTACAGCCTCAGGAGATACATATGCTATGGCTATCACATAGATATCATCAGGATTAAGGGCTAGTTCTATAAAAGTGTGCAGATAAAAAAGTCCTGCCTAACACCTGTGAATTTACCTGTGTTTGCATCATTTCCATTTATTAAAATGCTAATAAAAGATCAAAAGCATTGGCACAGCTGTAAAAATGTAACGAAGCACCACAATCCAGTGGCTTATCAGTATTGCAGATCTAACTGACCTTTTTCCACTCAGTCTGCATAGAAGCACCCACGTGGGCATCCTTGGCCGATGGACCATGATGGCTTTGCCTCTGCATCTGTGCTGCCGGAAGGATGCGAGGCTTTGCGGGGTAGTGCCCTTTCTGAGGAATACCTTTGGTATTCTGGACCCCCATTCCCTTGCCATCCTTTTTTCTGTATCCCTGCAGGATTTTCAGGGACAAGAGGCGGTCACAGGCATTTTCATTTCACTTTCATTGGCCACATTTATCTGGGCAAAGAGAATGGCCAAACTGAGGTAATCAATTCAGCTTTCTACCCATGAGAGAGGGGAAAAGCCACACTCACAGAGCAAATGCATAGTCTTTACAAGGAGATGGACGCTTACAGGAGCAGTCAAAGAAAGCTGACACGAGTTTAGAAAGATAAATATTCCAGTAAAAAAACATAAGGAACAACAAGTTCAATGGGGGCAAACATGGAACTTCACAGGAAAACCTGAGGCCTGACAGGCACTAAAGAAATTAAAATCAAAACCGGCACGTGGGTGTGTGCTTGGATCTGACTGATTTCTTGTGATACCAAGAGTAAAGAAAGCGTAATTAACAACACTTCATAAAAATAGTTTGTGCTTGTATGCCCCAGCTATCAGGGTTCCTGGAAAGATGAATTGTAAGTACGCAGTGCAGGGAAAGCTGTAATTGTGGGATAATTGCATACCGTGGTGCGTAAGTGTGTCCTTATGGGTGGAGGACAGTTCCTCAGGCTCAGCTATTGCGAAGGTGTAAGAGGCAGAGGCTGTGCCCGGCAAGCGCTGGGAAAGGAGACAAGAAGGGACAAAAGGAGGCAGCCCAGAGGAAGCCGAAGAGCACTGCTCCCCTGCACGCACGCGGGCAGCGTCGGGAGGGAGACTTTGGCAAAGAAATGGACATCATCTATTCACTACACCAGGTCTGGCTTATCCTGGTACCCTTACCCTGCTTTTAATCTCAGGATCGCTAAAGGATGCTTTTATCCTGTATCTGCTCTCACAACACACCTGTCCTTAGCTTCTGGGGCCAGCAAGGGTTCCGTCATCGGAGAGCAGGTAGGAACATTGTCCTTGCAGGAGTGTCTTCCTCCTCTGCTCCTGAACTCTGCAGGTTGAGCACTATGGGAGAAGTGGCGAGCGGGTGGAGAGGGGCTATTTCATGGTCTGATACAACGGTGCCTGTATGTCATACGTGTGGCATGCTTCATTTGCATTCCCAGTTTTCTTTGTGCTTTGTTTTTTTCCGATGACAGCTGCTCTTTGATTATACTTGCTTTCCTAACAAGCTGTGATTGAGAACCTTTTATCTCCAAAAATTGTATCACCATCATGAATGACTGGAATAGCGGAGAGCAATTAATTGTGCTGAAACCAACACATCAAAATGGCTGAACTAATTTAATGTGCTGTTACGGTGAAATGACTTCAAAATATTTTCAATACTATGCAAGCTGATCTTGGGGCGGAAGGAAGCTGGTTGACAGTACTTACATGTGAATGTTTATTATGGCTTTTTCAAATGCTCAAGAACGGAGGTGTTTCAAAGGGGAGGAAGGCACAGGGGCCACCGTGATGCCTGCTGGCCGGGGAGCCGTGCTCGGGCAGCGGATGGGTGCCAGCTCCTGCGGTGCCTCTTGCAGTGACTTTGGTTGGGTTATTGCCATCTATTTCTGTTTTAGCAAGAGCACTGATTGCCACTCTGGAACATCAGCTGACAACAGAGCCATCACAACAGGTTTATAATTCAATATTTAGGACAACTAACTTCCATTTAATGACCTTGGGACTGAAAAAAACTTGTGCTAAATTGGAGAGGGGCAGAGAAAGCATTTTCTTTGAGCACAGGTAAGCACAAGAAGTGGGTGGGTGAAAGCAGGTAGGAGTTTCAAAAGCATTTCAGGGAGTTTTGCTCCATTTTAAAAGTGCCACTGGTGCTTAGATCACTAGAGGTGTCCAGGCCTGTCAAGGTACCAACAGTGACCTAACAGTATTTTCTACTGGACCTATGCAACTCGCTCCCTCTGGTTTCTCTTCAAGTGCCATTTTCAAAGCTTTTAGTTAAAGTTACTTTTGCACCTAAAATGCTGCTGTGTCATGTCTTGGCTGCAGCTATCTCATGGTGAAAGCTGTCTGTCCTTTGAAACAAGGAGTTTATAGCCATAGGTTTGCTAAGAGAAGGAATTGCGGTGATTGTGGTGTCCACTGGCATCAGCTCAACACCAGTGGTTGCGGTCACTTTGGCCCAATGCTTGGTGGGGGGACACCACACATCCCTCACCCTCCTGCAAACCCAAGCAGTGCTAAAATATGAAAAAAAAAATAGTATTTGGTTTATAGTATCGCTTAGGAGGTCTGAATTTTGAGATCTTTTCTCGTTTACCCAGGTCATCCCTGCACCAGCCTTTTGTACTTATATGTCAAAGACTGAGGTGTACAGGACTTTCCTCTGAGCATCATAACCAGAGGGCAGAGACTGTATGCCAAGGTGAACACAATCCCAGAGATTAGTGCCTATTATATGGGCTGATATTACTATAAATAAGGGGGAAAATGTATGCATAAGTGGTAATAGTCTAAAATAAATGGTAATATTCTAAAATATGTTACTAAAATACATTACTGATATTTTGATAAGTGTAAAATTACTGTTCACTTTATAATGCATGCACTTTGTAATGCACCGCTTTTCCAAATAACTAAATAGAGCAAACTAAGTACCATTTGTCTACCACGATAGAACAGGACGGGGTCAGGACTTAGGAGGCAAATTTTAGCTGTTTGAAAGATGCTCTTTCAAATGTTTTTGAAATTGAAAATGTAGCTATTTTTAATTTATTATTTTTTACTTTTATTTTTAATAATCAGCCGGCCTCTTTATGGTGGTTTCTAAAAATAGATGTGTCCATGCAAACGCTGCCAGGTGAAAGCTGGAGGACTGCCTTGTTCTCAGTCCGTCTGAGTCCCAGATGAGGGTTCTGGACTGCTGCCCGGCAACCGTACACTGTGCCTGAGTGATGGGGACTCCTCCAGCACTGGCTCTTTCCAGCAGCAAAGACATTGTTAACAGCTAAATGCAGATTTCCAGATGGCTCTGGAGGGTGAAAGGCAGTAGCGGTTATACCTGGATTGTCTTAAATAGTCCTTTTTAGCTTATGATCCTCGCAAAGCATCTGGTGTCTCTGTTGGATTTGGGAGGCGAAGGGCTCATTTTGGGGTGAGCAATCAGGAGAGCAGCCCAAGGCTCCTGGCCCCCAGGGGATGGCAATGTGCTGAGGCTGCAGCTCGTCTTTGCTATTCTGCTATTCTCTCACCTTGGCCACTTGCAAGGTTAAAGTCAGCTCACAGCTTTCCTAAGTTTAGCAAGAGTGAAGTAAATTCATATATACACACCAAAATGTAAAGTGTTGTGTTATTAGTACTATAAATCTCTTCCTTTAAAAAATGCAGCTCCAGAGAAGATGACTGCTGTCTTCTAACCTCATCTGTCAGCAGCTAGCCTCTTTTGTAGTAATATTAGAGTCACATAACACCATTTCTTTGGTTTCTCTCACTTGCTCGTAGGTGGAACCATGCCACCTGGAGCAACTCCACTGGCAGGAGGAACAAAGCACTGCAAAAAAGACCTGTAGAGCAGAAAAATCCTGATCTTATTAAATGGAGTAAGGAAGGCAGGAGAGATCTTCAATGTCCTCTCACTTCTCCTCACTGACTGTAAAAAGCTTGTTCACCTTCTGTCTCAGATGGGTAAAATCAAAGTCCCCCCTCCAGAGGACAGGTTGCATTTGTGAAGCTCTAATAAGTATGGATGACCTTTTAATAATAAATTACATTTATTTCATTTGTCAATACCTTCATGGAAACCAAAATGTCAAGATAGCACAAAGAATGGGGACGTGGCCCTAAGTTGCCAGAATGCTACTTAACAGCTTTGAACAGGCTGGAAAGTGGAGCTGATAACAGTCTCATAAAGTGAACACCAGCATGGAGAGAAACTAAAGATTAGGACTAAAGTATGATGCTGCACTGAGTTTCACGTACCCTCTATTTCACAAAGCTCCTGGAAAGTAGGAGTTGCCCCAAATTTAGATCAATTTAGGCACAAGATTTCTTAGAGCTGGCCAAAAAGGGTGGGGTTTATGTTCAGATTTGCTACAAATGCAGGAAACCAGGTGACGGTAAGTTATGTTGGAAACGCTCTGAAATCCATGGGTGCAATTTGAAGTCAATTCCAGACATTTCCATTAGCATCAGTGTGATTGCGATTTATTTCTCTGAAACTTCTGCCCAAGGGACAGGGGATGGTGAGAGGCAGGACCTGACTTGGTGACTGGTCATGAGGGAGCCACTCTGGAGCTGAGCACAGCAAAGGAGGTCACTATTACAATGTGGGGGCTAAACTCGGCTAATCTCACTTCTCACATCCAAACCCTGGTCATCAAAGCTACTCATTCGTGGCTCTGAATTCAGATCCATTAAAACTCAGAAATGTTTTTTCCTATGGGGAAGTGAGGTTAAGTGGCGTGCGTAACTTCTGCTTGCATGTACAGGATTTGTGAGAGTGCCATTTGCTCATCTCTCTGGGAACAGTACTGTAGACAGTTACTGAGAGACCGAAGTCATAAATGAAATGATTTTGCTCATGTCATCACCATCCCTCTTGGCCACGGTTCTGCTGCACTCACCTATCATGCAGAACTGCTACATGATATGCTGCTGAGTGCTGAAATTTTTCCCTCTGCAAAAAATAACGCATAGGTCAGCCCACTGCTTTTCAGCTCAGTGCTTTTCACCACCCAGCAGTAGAAGCTGGAATGAAGTACCCTTTTAAATGTCTTTTGACACTTTCTATGAAGAGCACAGTATGGTGCTCCTGCTTGTTGCTGGTGTCTGAACTCCCGACCATCATCTTCCTCCAGCTCACAGAGTCCCAAGACTGGCACGCGATACTCTATGCTCCTAAGGTGGAACAGAAATAGCCCAAATACACAAACAAAGTTCGTAGTCCCATCAGCTGCCTTGGGGGGATGGTGATAGTATAGAATCATAGAATCCTAGAAAGGTTTAGGTTGGAAGGGACTTTGAAGATCATCTAGTCCCACCCCCCCTGCCATGGGCAGGGACACCTCCCACTAGACCAGGTTGTTCAAAGCCCCGTCCAACCTGGTCTTGAACACCTCCAGGGATGGAGCTTCCACAATGTCTCTGGGCAACCTGTTCCAGTGCCTTACCACCCTCAGAGTGAAAAGTTTCTTCCTAATATTTAATCTAAATCTACCCTCTTCCATCTTAAAGCCATTTCGCCTCGCCCTGTCACCACATGGCCTTGTAGAAAGTCCCTCTCCAGCTTCTTGTGGCGCCCCTTTATGTACTGGAAAGCTGCTATAAGGTCTCCCTGGAGGCTTCTCCTCTCCAGGCTGAACAACCCCAGCTCTCTCAGACTGTCATATACACAACATGGACAGTAAGGAGATCACAGTGCTGGTGCAAATTGGTTGTGTTTCAGCATGACAGAACAGACCGGTTTACTGTGTATAATTTCGTCCATGCTAAAGTCTTCTGATAAGCTGCTTCTCATTATATTACTGTTGGTAGCCACAGTGGCAGTTTGTGTAGCCTGTTCCCAGGAGAACAGTACTCGGGGTTAAAAACAAAGGAGCTCGCATATGAAAAATAGTCTAAGCATACGCCTCTTTTCAAACAAGGATGAAAAGTCATAAATGCTGAGCATGTGGACAATCCTTTCACCAGAGGAGCTATTCACATTACATCTTCAGCTGCAAGCAGCAAAGCAAATTTCAGCTTCTGTAACTGATCGTTTGCTGACTTTTGGACTGTCCCAAAGGTGTTGAGACAAGTCAGGTGGTTTAAGCTAATTCATTTCACTTTGCAGTTAAGGTAAGCGAAAAACAAATGCTGGCTCAGCAGCTCTGTGGAGATGGAGCAGTGTCAAACAGTAGTAGCTCAGTTTCTGATGATTACAGGACATCCCAGAGGAAAATGCAGTAAGGTCAAGCACAGAAATATGTAACAGGGGTGTGCAAATTCAATAACTTTTCCTCTTAGAGATTCAATTCTTTTTTTCTTGTTACAGCAAAGGGATGGGAAGGCTAGCTTAAATTTTGTTGTATGGGTTTCCATCATTTTGGGGCTTCTCAGTTTTTGATTAAGAACCAGGTGGCCTCATAACTCATATGTGTCCTGCAATTTCTTTAGCACTTTTTTCATTCTTTTATAAATCAAAAGTGCAGTAACTACTTTTAAAATGAAAAATCCTTTCTATAGTATTCTATTATGTCTGGCTATTTTCAAAATACCTTGATCAGGGTTTCTTACATCTATTGTTGCTAACCAGCAGCAGCAGCAATACTGTCCTATTAACTTGGCTCAGTTTCTACCCCTCATACTTTGTTCTGCCTTTGGCATATTTACTAGAGCCCTGGATGGTTATTTTTATCCATCAAACTGCTGTTTACTGTTTTATCTTAACTTGCCTCACTTGATTTTATGTACTTCTTTTTAGTGATTTCCATCATCAAGACACTATTTTGCCAAGCTGACCTTTGAAGATTTATTATATTTAATTATAAAAATAGCATCTCATACTTCATAAACCATGTACTTCAAATTATTAGAACAGCAAATTATAAATAACATATGGTGACTCCAGCTATATAACTCTTGTTAAATTGTCTGTAGTAATCATAGGGGAGGTAGACTTTAAGGAGAGCTATTCAAGAGAATAATGCAATGGCTATGAACATCTTAATACACTATGGTAAGTAATGGAAAAGGTAAGTTAGAGTGATTAAGGTTTACATCACTGCATGCAGACATACCAGTTTAGGCACAAGTCAAGAGGTCGAACAGCATACAAGAGATTATGGTTAGGATAGGTATAGACCATAGAAAGCTTAAAGGTAGACCATAGAAATCTTAAATGTGAAAATGACTCCATAAAATATTCCTGAGAATGTTGGAAGCAAAATGCATTGCTAGTCTGCCTTCTGAGCACATCTCAGCATCTTGGGGAGTCTTAAAGTAAGGAATAATCTTGTTAAATAGTCACTTTTATACCATGCTGGGGAGGACTGTAGAAGAAAAGATTGTAGATACTTACTGGATCTGACAGAGATTGCTGACTGCCTGAACGCAACTGAAGGGAATACATGTGTTCTGGTTCCAGATGCTTAGGAAGGTTTAAGAAAGTCAGAAAGTCAGTAAAGTTAACACCATGGTATTGATTACGCTACATATTTTGAAAATCATACTTGTTTCCAAACTCTGGGGCATCTGGAATTGGTAATAAAGGAAAATGACAGGTGAAATCCTGAAAAGACTGCCGGGTAAAGAATGAAAGGCCAGTGGCGTACTTAGTGCCAGGCAGTATGTTTTGCATTGAGGATCAATCAAACACACTTATATCTGATGAAGGAAACAACTTTTGCCTCATGCAGGAATCATTAGTTCACATGTATAAGGAAGACACGTGTGTGGTGGTGGTAGGTGCGGTATATCACATTAATATTTTAGTGGATGGATCTTTGATGTATATAGGGGTGGATCAGACCCAGGATGGATCATCTGGTATGGGTGATCCCACAGTGAAGGGCTGCAGGTAGCACGAAACGAGAGATGAGAGAAGTGTATAAACCTGCATGGAGCTGCTGTGTAATTTTAATGAGAGTGTTAGGGGCCGGTAAGGGAGCTAAGGAGGATCTCCAGGGCTTTTTAGCTCCTGCTGACTTTCTGAAGTTATTCCAAATGCATCCACCGCCTACAAAAGTTGGCAGCTTGGCTACATTCGAAACAAGAACCTGATGGTACAGTGTATGGGCCCAGTATTCCCTATCTCAAGCAGTGAAAGTACTTCACAGCTGTCATGTCTGGTCAGATGAGCTTTTACAGACTCCAGAGATTCAGATAACTCATTTAGTTTAAAGCAAGGTTGTGTTCCCACAGCTGAAAGTGATGAAGTTGGTGCAGACAGTTCACAGCTAAACATCCTCCATTCTGGAAGGTGTCCAATCCAGACGTGAGAAGAAAACCTTGGTTCTGCTGAAGCTAGTGGAAAAATTCCCATCAAGTTCAGTGGTGGTAAGATTTCAATTCAAACTTTCTGAGATAACCTGGCACAATTTAGAGAGAAGGTGTTGCTCAAGGGGTGGTTTTTAATTCTACAACATGTCCATTGCTGTCCCAGCTGGGAAACCAAGGGATGAGTCAGTCCCTTCAGCTTAGGAAAAGCAACCTACCCTTCTCGACCTTTCCCTCACCACTACTTAGAACAATTAGATTAGAGTAAACGTTATAGGAGGTGCAGCATAGGCAACCTTTTCATGTCTTTATGTTGCTTAAAAAATCCAGCAAGCTGATTTCTTGGTCATTCAGCATCGGTCTAGATATTGATACTGTTAGAGAATGAAAGCTAGTCATTTTCGCTAGAAGATTTAGTATGATTTATGTGCCTTGCTAGCTGCTGAGTGGGCTGGATTCTGTCCTGAGATTCCCTGTTATAAATTCAAGTAAATTATGGAAAGGAGGACTGGGAAAAGCCCATTCTGTATCTGTAAGATCAGCCTATCTTTAGCAGATGTATGTCTAAAACATAGTGGATAATCCAAGACATAAATCCTAATGTACATTTGCGTGTTGGAGATTCTTTCATCTCCTTTGGAGATCTACTGTAGGATTTAGCAGTTCCTATAGCATACATGCTTTCCTAACCCAAACTCCTCTGACTGCAAATGGAGTTAATTCCATCTTGATTTACATCAGTGAAAGTGAAAAAATGTGGATTATCTTACTCTGTAATAATCCTTGCAGGTATATGAAGACTATTTTTACGTTTCTGTGATGCTCCTCTGTTCTAAAATGAATAAAGATAATTCTTCCAACTTTTCCTATGAGGTTGAGGATTTTCAAAGTTTTTGTTATCTCTCCTCTAAACAGTTTCCCATTTGTCTAGAACATTAAGTGAAATATCCAGAGCAAAATGCTGTATTACAGCAACAACTCTCCATTAAATAAATCAAGCTGTATAAAGGGAATGAAAATGTAGAATGACTTGCACTGAAACTAAAATTATTTCAAGATGGCATTAACTATTCCTATCACAATTCTCACTGAGTACAGAGCAAAGCAAATCTGTCATGGACTGACCCACTGCCAGTAATGCAACACCACTTAATATATTGTTAGTTAATTCATAAAATAATTATCCTGTTTTTTTCTCTGTCTTCTTATTGTTCCCATCCAGCAAGAAACTTCCATGGTATCAGTTTGGGTGGTGTTATTTGGCTCCTGCTGAGGCAAAAGGAGCAGTCTTTCACTTATGCTGGCTACCATTTAATCCTGATTTATTTTCTGCCCCAAGTACTGGCGGCATCTTTCAGGTATCGTAGCCTTGCAAAGACAGAATGAAATGCAATGTGTCTGCATCTTAATATCTGAATGTGTTTCACTGGGTCATCAGGCTCACATCTGTACTAGCTTCACTGCGCAGCAAAGAAGGGTTACACGTACCACAGCTGGGGCTGAAGCAACACCTGATGTAACAAAGCAAGGAGGAAAATCAAATGCTTGTGTCCTCCCAAAGATTAATTGCTATTGAAGAATTTCTCCAATTATTAGAGTTTGTAGCTGGAACAAGATGTATATCCTTCCCTTTCTGGGCTAGCACTTATTGTCTGCAGCTACCTGCCAAGAAAGACATTTAGATTGAGACTGCTGATAGCGTGAAGGAAATTTTCATTTCCCTTTAAGTAAAGACATTCTGCTGTAGAACGAAGAGTTTGAAATATGCAAAGGAGGCTGATGTGCAGTGGGACAGAAGCCCTCTCCAGCTGTGGAATTGGCCAAAGTTATGAAATAGGAAGTGCTTGTTTTAAAGTGTGCTAGACACCGTGTTGGCTTGCAGCATAAATTATGCATCTTCCCCTTCCTGCAGGCCTGCGCTGTGTGTCCATGGCTGAACACACAGTCCTTGGCCACAGTGGAAAGGAGCTGTCTGGATAACATAGGAAATGGAAGATTTGCTACTAGGCAGAGCAGTCATTGCTCACAGAGCCCGTTGTCCTTAATGACACTGGAGTGTGCTGTTAGGATGGATGCAGCTACGTTCCTGAGAAAGGAACACTGTCTAAAAAAAGTCAGTGTTCAACTTCTGATAGCTCATCCCAAGGAATTATCACCTCAGTAGATAAAGGGGAAACAAAATTAAAGCTTATGAGGGAAATGAGGGCAACACCATGTCTGGAAAAGATTTCTTTAATGTTTTCTCGTTCCAAACTGAACTGATCTTCTTGCCATCATGTTCAAACTTTCTCCGTCCACACTCTCTGCTCCTCTTCCTCTCCCGTGTACTTACACCATTGGGTAAATGTCTGTCCAGACCTGATCTAAAGCTCAAACTCCTTTACCATTCACACCATTAGCATGCAAATGTGCTTCAGTTCAGGTTTGGTCTGAGGCCCAGGGCATTCACAAGGATACTTCTGCACACACTCTTTGTCAGATTGGCCTTGGGCTTTTGCACTCAGAGCCGGGGGAAAATGCTCACAGCTGAGTTTACCCCAACCACAGAGTGACCCTGGGCATGGAGAGTGCTAACCCCAGCCTGGACCCTGTGACAGAGAGAGCAGCAGCGCGGGCAGTCAGCAGCTAGAGGCAGAGCCAGCTGAAATCACCTCTGTTCTCCCCAGTAATGCAGATGCATCTTTGTGCTCTCTCTGATCAGCAAAAAATACAAATTTCTCTTTGCTTCCTACCCTCAGCCATGAAAAATGTTGGAAACTGTCATCTCCCTAAATGAGAATCCTTTCTTGTATCACCTCTTTAAATAAGTATATGACAGCAAAACAGAGGAAGAACACAATGCAGAAGTTAGTATTTAATATTGCTTGAAATGATAGTAGTTGCTACCCAATGGAGCAATTTTTTCACAGCATAATCTGTTGACTTGATAATCACTGAGAAATGCAAACATAATCTCTACACGAGCCCGAGACAGGGAAGGCATGGAGCATCTTTGGTGCAGAGGAGAAGGTAGTACGGACTAGCTGAGCTCTAACTCTGAAGGGAAATCCTCAAAACTAAGTGAAGCAAGCAAAAAGACAAAATGTGTCCTCAGTTCGTGGCTACAGAGCTGTGTACTCTGGAAGACTGCAGGGGAAGTGTAGTATTTCTTCAAGTGCTCTGGGAGATATACGATATGTTTCTTACATCCACAAGCAAGCTGTAAAGTATAACAAATAGAGAACAGTCGTTAAGAAGGCAGTGACTAGTTTAGTTTAAATTAGCGAATAGTTAAGCTATGGCAGTGATACAGAACACATTCCTATAAAACATGAGAATATTTCTGACTGTAGTAGGGCTGTCCTTTTATATTTCACTGTCAGAAAAGCATACTAACTGCAAAATACTGCTCAGCCCTCATAAAACTGTACTCAGTTTTTGAGTGCTTTATTTATGGGATAAGTGATGTGATGACATTTTAAACGCTTTCTCTTTGAATGGCA
Source organism: Charadrius vociferus (assembly GCF_000708025.1). NCBI lineage: Eukaryota > Metazoa > Chordata > Aves > Charadriiformes > Charadriidae > Charadrius > Charadrius vociferus. The sequence goes on from NW_009648785.1 coordinate 3,873,971, forward strand.
TTAATGATCTAATGATTATTTAAGTGATTTTCTCACACAGTCCTGTGTTTAGGAAACTGAAATATATGAAAAGTATTGCCATGTAAATGTCAGTGAAGGTAATTAAGTGGTGAGAAATTTAAGATGATATCATTTGTTCCCTTTTTCCCTCTTCTATTGAGATTTTAAAAAGCAAGCAGAACTACGATGTCCTGGGAAATATTATGGGATCACAGTATGGCATGATTCAAGAAAAGGTTTCCATCTCCTCTATTGCAGCTGTCACACAGTATTTCTATAAAAATTTAGAATAAATGAACTGTGCACTGGACTCCCTGAATGTAATTTAATGGCAAACAGTAATTTCTGACTGTAAACTCCCATCTCCATTATAGCAGAAAAAAATTTATCAGAGGACTAATAGCCTGAAAGATATTGAACATTTCAGAATGAAAAGAAAAAGGCTGCTAAGCATGTTGCCCAGTGACTCTATGAATCCCTGTTAATGGAAGATTTTTAGTACAGATGAGGCAATAAGCTTCAGAAATTGTTTAGCAAGGTTTATCGGGAGAGGTCCTTCAGTCTGAATGCCACAGCAAAGCTGCAGTAATGGTTTAGGTACAGCTCATCCTTAAGGACAGAGAATGCAAGTCAGCTGATTTCTTGAGGTTTCTTACAGAAGGTTTGGGGTTCCATGATTCTGTGATCTATTTACAAAAACAGTCAAATTAAGTAGGACAAATTAAGATAAAAAAATGACAAGGCATAACTCTCTAGAACTAAAAAAAAAATTCCTAATCCTCTTTCTGGGATTTTTTTTAAAGTTCAGTGTGGATATCACTGAGAAATTCTCTTTCTTTTCTTGTATATTTATGCTAATGCCAATATCATAGAATCATAGAATGGTTTAGGTTGGAGGGGACCTTAAAGATTGTCTAGCTCCAACCCCCCTGCCATGGGCAGGGACACCTCCCACTAGACCAGGTTGCTCAAAGCCCCATCCAGCCTGGCCTTGAACACCTCCAGGGATGGGCATCCACAACTTCCCTGGCATCATGGTGTTGATGTATGCTGATTTATTTTTGTATATGGCATGTTCTCTACTCTATGAATTCACTCACTTGTTAATTTTCTGTATAGCAGCATGTATTTCATTAGATGTCTTTCCCTCCTGCAGAGATAGATAGATATCTCTGAAGAGACGTTTATCACTGATTACTGCAGAAAACACTCTTCAATGTGAGCTGTGTACAGAGTTTCTCTTTCTTTTGATTTCTTAACTTACTCTATCTGTTTTCTGTGTAAAAGTTATTTCCAAGACAAAATCTCCTATGTGGCACTTCATTTAATTACAACTGATTATTAGGTTCAATTCTTTTTCTGCTGTTAAAGATGCTGTATTATTTTATTAATATTTCCAGTAATTAGCAGAGACTATGCTGCAACCTGTTCTTTTTATCTTGAAGAAATTATGACTAAAGAGGCTTTAATATTTATTTAAACAGATATTTTATGAAACAAAAAGGAATTTAGAAACCATCTGTTGCACATACTTGGTATTTTTCTGCTGTTAAAGGGAGTGTATGCATGTATATTGTGAATATACAGTAATATATACGTATATATATAAATAAAAGTAGAACATCGTTCTGCATCAGGAGCTTAAAGGCTGGTGGTACTTGTGTAGCTGTTTATGGAAGTTATATTTGAGATATTGATACTTCAATGCACAGAAATTTACATGGCCTTGGTGGATAACAGAATTTATCCCATCATTGTAGGGTATGTGCTGAACTTTCATCAATGGAAAACATTTAGGAATATCTACCCCTTCAGAAAGGATGTGGTGCATAATGAAGGACTCAGGATGAATGAGAATTGCTATGGCCCTCAGAAAAAAACAATTGTTAACTCCCTCATCTTCTCCTTGCTCTATACCCTAAACTTAACTCTGGACTGCCCACTCCTACACTAGTGAAATGTTTGCCTCCTGCCCTTGGTGCAGTGAGAGTGTCCCTCACCCCACATTTCGTTTGGACTGCCAAACAAACTATGAGGCCAAGAACAAAAGGTCTTCTTTCTGTCTTCTTTCTGTCTGATTTTCTGTGAACATGTTTTATTCAGTAGTTTCAAAACTCTACATATTTTATAAACATTAGCTGGATTTATCGCCTGTGACTTCATGCTCTTCTTCCAGGAATTATCTCTTTGAAGTGCTTTTCCAGAGAATAGTACAACTAAGATATGTCTGTTCCATTGTAAACTTACTGACACTACTCTATCTTCTCAGATAGATAACACGACCCGTTCCCAGGCTGCTAGAATTTAAACTAGTCTCTTAAGCATGCACCAGATCAGTATAGTGAATGGGTACCCTGATGTCTTCCTATGCTTTGGAGACTCCAAAGCCAAAGGTTTCTAGGAAAGGAAGAAAACATGTCAAGCTAGTACCTGCTCTAAACCCTGTGACTTGTTCTATTCACGTGCAGATGTCATTGCTCTAGCACATGTTGGTCCTGAGTGTAAAAGAACCCAGTAAATTGGAGGATGGAAATGAATCCAATGCATATTGATTAACACAGCATTTCTTTGAAGATCTATAATGTCCCATGAAGAAAAAGATGGGTCCAGGGCTTTCTGTTTTCATGAGGGCTACAGAAAGGAGACAGTCCTAGAGTCACAGTCTTGCCGTCATTTCTGTCCCTGGCCAACTATAGAAGGAGCTGTAAGTGTGCAGCACTGGGAACCTACATTGTACGGCACTGACTTGATTTTAATTAAGCAATTATTTAGAAAATTCAGTCATATATATAAGTTCTGTCATTCTCTTGCTTAAAGACTAACACCAGATTATAGAAAGTGGCAGCCCTCCATCCCTCCTAGGGATGCTGAGCCATTAGACTGAAATGTAAAGGGAGTGACACAAAATAGGAACCAAAGTGCTACTTGTTGATGAACAGTCTTTCTGGGAGAAGGGGTCTGGGGTATGGCAACACCCAATCTATGTATTTTAGTCAGTGGTCTTTAGTACAAAAAAAAATGAGCCATGGTGGAAGTCAGCACTGATAACTTCTAAAACACCACTGTCCATCTTATTTTCTCTATTAGCCGTTGTGCCTTCCAAAAAGAAATGGGAAAATTTCCTTGCAGAGAATGAGAAAAAACACCTCTCCCTCTCTCTAGATGGTTATTTGAAAGCAGCTTTTCAGAAGGCAATTCACATCCCTGTCTCCGGTTTAGGTTAAAGAATAAGGGAGCATTGGCTTCTCTTCATGATCCCAACCCGAAGGACTAAATTAACAACCTGGCTTCTTGCATTAAAAGTTACTGTCCTTGCGTATCTTCTGCTTCTTTTCTAAGGGCCTGTGGTTTTTGTGTGTTCAGTCTGCCATTGCAGAAATAATCATAAAACACTCAAGCTAATTGAAAGAAATAATGAAAAGACAGCCCCAAAAGACACATTAACAGTATGGTATCGAAATATGCTTCTGGGACTGAACAGCTGCATAAAGCGTTGAGCTGGATAAGATCATTTGAACATTATCACTTTGCAGGGTAAACCCACTCTTTAAAGTGGGAATAAGTATCACTAAAAATGTTTGAAGATTTGGTTTCAGAGGTGGTCTTTGTACCTCAAGGCACTTATGCAGAAGTTAGAAAAATGAGAAACATTCACAGATTTGAAAACCGTTAGGAATTCAGTCTTGATTTTTATCTGAAATGCCATAATCCCCAACATTGTTTAACATGGATTTGCTACTTGTGTAGGTGCCCTTTGTGTTGCTTTTACTGATAGCATCATTGTTCCCACAAAATAAATTACATTTTGTTCCTTAATGATTAATCACTCCACTTTCCTATTAACCAAAGCAGCAAGTGGGATACTAGCGTCTTTCCTCCCTGCTGAGCAGAACATTTTATGCAGTTCCCTTACAATAGACAGTAAGTAGAAATAGAGACTGGTTACTGTGAATTGCTGCTATGGATACAAGTTTCTTATCTCTGTCACTGTTCTAAGACCGCATGGAGTGCTTGTTAGCATATTAACTAAAAGGCATTTAATACTGGTTATAGCTATATTGCATTAGACTATACTGCCCATCTTGTTAGGTTATAGTCCATTCTGCAGAAACAAATGTCAAAAGTCCATTTTCCCTGTAAATTATAAAACTTTGAACTAGGACATACAAAACCTTTAGTACAGACATTACTGAGAGCTGTCAGACAGCCTCACAAGGTACATTAAAAAGACCAGAACAGACTAACAAAACATTTCACATACATATAAGCCTTTGCCAACAATATATCAAACATTTTCATATAACTTATTAAATAAAATTTGGAGGAAATGAACTTCTGATACTCTTTGTGTAGTGTTCCTTATGGTATTGCTGGTATATATGTAGGTCAGTGCTATTTCATTATAGAACACTAACCGGCGCATCTTGCCTAAAGACATCCACTTCTGTGGATGTCAAAAATCTCAAATGTAAAAGCAGCAAGATGAACAGACAAACAAAATCAATTGAATTGGGTTCTACTTCTTACCAAGATTAAATAAATGGATACTTAAATGACGTGTGTGTGTGAAATTACTTGATTTGTTTCACAGGTACACTCTGTGTTGCGTTAGCAACATATCTCGTATGAAGGATAACAAAGGAAATAACTTTTGCATTTGTTATTTGACTGTGGCAGGAATACAATACCGCAGTTAACTATTAGTGAAAAGCTCTTGATGTTGTTTGTCAATTCTCTGATTCTCCTTTCATTTTAGGCACTATGAAGGTGACATTTTCAAAGACCTTCAACCTTCAGTCACATAAACTATGGAAGTGGCCATTTGCATATGCAAACTGTGCACTAGCCCATACAAAAGCGTGTGTTATAACTATGTGCTGACTTCTCTGGACCGCTTGAAAAAATCCCAGCTTGAGTGACACGTACACTGAACATCTGTACCCAAAGAACTCTTCAGCCTGTTCTTGAGTGTTGCTTTTAGTACCAAACCATTAGCACAAAGATTTGGACAACAGAAGCAATGGAAGATAACATTTTTAGCAATATGTAATAATATTTTGCAGGACCAGGAAGTAGCATATCAATCCTTAACTGTATGGAGTGTAGTATTCCTTCTCTTCACTCTGTTGAGTTACGTAGCTCTTATAAAATAAAATTTCAGGACCTTTATAGGTTCTTACCAGTTAAGAGAGTGTTGTAAGGAACTAGACCACTGCAACCTGGGACTGGATCCAAAGTCTATTTTAATCTCTTGAAAAGTAGGTGATGACTGGTCGTACTGTATCTCAGGCACATTCTTCATGTGTGGGGGATTCTTCATCGAAAATAGATGCTTTGCCAGCGAAGCAGGCACATGAGTGATTTGCTTAGTCAAGGTCTATGAAAAAAATGAGATTATCCTGTCAGCACATAATGGTAATTATCTAATGCTGCTTGGCTTCTGAGGCACTTCCTTGTAACTTGAACTAATTCAATACTAATTCACTGAATACACTGAACCAGGGATATTGTGCCATTAAATTAACTTAAATAGCTTTGTAGCAACCCAGCAGCAACTCAGCTGGCATTGCATAGATCTTCATCATCGGTTATCCCTGGTGGCCATACAAACTGATGTGTTTTACTGGGACTTCTATTGCTGAGGCTGCATCGGTTTAAGTATGAGCTACTGAATGTGAGATTAATAATCCATATATTCCCCTTGTTTTCCTTGGACAGCTAATGAAATAATTAGAAAAATTAATTATGATTTTTCTTCCCTGGATGTTTGATCTCACAATAATCTCATTAATGCTGGGATATGAAACAGACATAAAACTAAGCTTTGCTTTAAACTCATTCATTGAGCAAATTTTGACACTATCCATGAAGAAATTTAATTACCTCCTCTACAAATGGCACGTGACAAGCACAACTCCAGACCGCAAGATACTGCACAAATACAAGCTTTGTTTTAAAACTGTCAGAGCAGGCAGATTTGGATTTATCTGAAAGAATTTATTTACTTTGACAATTTATGCCTTGACTCAGTTCACCGAAGTACTTAGCAAATGAGGCATTTCATAGATTTCTTTTGGAGTCACCATGTGCTAATATTCATAGATAAACGGCTACTGAGAATATGATCACAACCCTGTTGCATTTTGATGGAAACCTTCATCAAGCAAACCCACGCCTGGGAACTCACGCTATGTGCATAATACATGATTAATGGGCAAATGAGAGTGGGCCTTGAACGTTGTGAGTGGTTCTTAATAAAGAATGCTACAAATAATTTATATTATGAGGGAAATTTATTATCTGGCATTGTTCAAGAATAATCCTTACTAAATCTAGAAAAAACAGGCTGTCATGGCTCTGAGAGCGGCCCTGTGTCAGGGGTTGTGCTGCTGCTCTGCCCGGGGCCACGGGTGTCCCTGTCCCCGGGCTGTGGGAGAGGCTCTCGGCTGTCCCTGTCCCCAGGGAGGTGCCTGATGCCCACAGCCAGGGCAGGTGGGAAGAAACAGTGTTTTTCAGGGATATTTTTCATGATTTGAAGGCTTCGTTTAAGAATTAGAAATGAAAAACACTAACAGCACCAGAGGAATTCCAGATAACCACATTTTATTTAAGACGTCGGTAGAGCATTCCGATTTGTTTCACAAATAACCTAACCGCTGCTAAACCCCACAGAAATGAAAGAAGTACCTCAGAGAGTCAAATGACTGAAAGAAAAATTAAAACTGCCGGTTTAAAGTTGCTTTGAGGTTTTCCATCACAATGGCGAAGGCAGTATAAAATCATCTAGTATGGGGAAAATCACAGCCCTGCTTCATCGACAGCAGCAAATCGTTTACGTCTGAGATGAGCCCGATGAAAACACTCCCATGGCAGTAGTGTGGTATGAAGTTGGGCCCTTCAGGGACACACTTCCTCTGAGAAATGCTGATCTGAGTGCCATGTTGCGTATCCCTGGATTGGGGAATACTCTAGAGAAAAATAACCCATTAGCTCCTTAAAATGTAGGGTTTGAAAGAAATATTTATTGCGAAAGCACAGAAGAACAAAGAGAATATTTTGTGTCAGTGAATTTAAAGTCACTTGAGTGTATGGTACTAAAATGTCATCTTGTTTAAAGTTGAATTGTTCTAGGTGCAATGGCAAAGTACCCAACAACTAGTTAAATAAAAGCAACAAGTAACTGAAGTGTCCCAAAATAAAATTATATGAATTGTTAAGACAACTATGTAACAAGGTGAAATTAAAGGCTGTATTCTTGCTCCTCAATCATCCTGCAGAAAAATGACCTTTCCATCATTGCAGCTTTACTTTTCACAAGTTCTGAAATTATGAAGTATCATAATTGTGCGTGCACTGCAATTATGAAAAAGCCAAAGCCAGAATAGCTATAGGAAGTGTGTGTTGGAATGACCATCAAATCAATATTTATTTATAGGAAAAAACAAAGAGCAAGGAAAGAATCTGTAACATGGAAGAAAGGGTGAAGACAGAAACAGAATGGAAAAAACACTATTTTTATTATTAAATCAGACTTTGGGAGGACTTGGCAAGATGGATACCGGTTAGTCAAAATAACAGTGATTAAAGAGTTATCTCCTCACCTACATCGGCGCAGGCTCTTGCAGCGCAGTGCCTCGAAAGGTAACTGTCGCTCAAGATGCGTAGGGACTTGGCAGAGAGGGGAAGCAACCACAGACACTCATGTACCATAATATCTTTCAAACTGATCCTGTCATCACTTAAACTGAGTGTGGGATGCCTTGCCTTAGGCTCTCGCATGTTCCTGAAGATAAGACATAGCCTTATCTTATTACCTATTTTTAATAACTACCTATTGGTAAAGAGAAAAATAGCAGGATTTCTGTGAGGTTTAAAATACCTAACAGCCATTTAATCTCTGTCTCTCTAGAAAAGTCCTTCATCAGATTATTTTTATTCATGTTATTCAGTTGATATCAATTCCATATTATTCACCTGTTCTTATTTTCCTATTTTATAAACTGTTCTGATAATCCATAATAAACTAGTAAGAATGACTTGCTTTTAACTGAAACTCCTCTCACCATCTCTCAGCCATTTCTGATCATGACTGTTAGTAAAAAGGACTTACAGCTAATATTTGAGAATCAGAATTTCTTCTTTTCATTCGTTTGGATAAAACCATTTCCACTGAAGAAAGAGGGATTCTGTTACAAGCTCTCCAAATACAGCAATACCAAATATCTGTAGCTGAAGTAACTGTTTTTAGTTATTGGGTTTCTTTTTTTTTCCCATTTCCTTAGGATTCAAATTATTCTAATTAAGGGCTGCATTGATTTTACTTGACTGTAATTGCAGTATTTCCTAAGACAGGGCAAAATCATGTGAGAAAAGAAGTAAGAGGCTCATCAGGAGATGGATATGAAAAGAAATGGATATTAAATTCAGCTTTTTATGTTGTGTTTTCCACTGATTATAAATTACTTTTCAATCAACTCAAATACTCCTGCTACACCATACAATGAAAAGAGAGACCAAATGTTACAGAAAGGAATATTCTGCTAATAGAAGGATTCAGATTCATGTTTGACAATTCTTTTTTGCTCCAGTATTTCACGTAAGTCCACTGGACTTCTGTCCTGCAAGGCTTTCAAGGTAGGGCATTCTGAAAAGAAGAAATTGAATACGTTATGGATGGTGTTCAGAAATTTCTGATGTATTCTTTACGGAGGTTCATTTTGCTTTAAGTCAGTTTTATTCTGGAAGCTACTCCTGACAGAAGAATACAGATGAGGGGAAAAAAAACCCCTAGCTGTATGTATATATGGGTACAGCTATATGTACATGAACTATAGCCACTCAGAAAGGTGCTTTTAGATAATATTGTGAAAAATGCTGTCTTGGTGCTCGGTGGTGGTCAAAATTCGAAGAGAATATTAAGTAAGGATCTTTAATTAAGATTCTTTAATATGTCTTTCTTATTAAACAGAAATCATCACTAAGTCATTGTAGAAATCAATGGTGCACCCGTTTCTTTATCACTGTGTGCAGCTCATTCCTATCGGAAAAGGGATGAAGCAAAGCGAGACATGATGCAAAGAGGAAAGAAGAACATGATCAGGGGGAGAGAACATCTACCACATTGGGACAGACTAAACAGCCGTTGTGGGTTAACCCCGACAGGCGTCTCAGCCCCACACAGCCGCTCGCTCACTGCCCCAGTGGGATTGGGGAGAGAAACAAAAGCATAAAAGTGAGAAAACTCCTGGGTTCACATAAAGACACTTTAACAGGTAAAGTCAAAGCTGTGCACACAAGCAAAGCAAAACAAGGAATTCATTCACTACTTCCATGGGCAGGCAGGTGTTTACCCATCACCAGGAAAGCAGAGCTCCATCACGTGTAACAGTGACTTGGGAACACAAAAGCCCTAACTCCAAACATCCCCCGCCTTCCACCTCCTTCCCCCAGCTTTTGTTGCTGAGCACGGTGTCATACGGTATGGGATATCCCTTTGGTCAGCTGGGGTCAGCTGTCCCCGCTGTGTCCCCTCCCAGCCCCTTGTGCTGAGAAGCAGAGAAGCGTGAGGAGCAGAGAAGGCAGCACTGTTCAGCAATAACTAAAACATCAGTGTGTTATCAACACTGTTTTGACCACAAATCCAAACCAGCACCCTATGGGCTGCTATGAAGAAAATTAACTCTCCCCCAGCCAAAACTACACAATATCCTAGCACTTCCCAGTTTAGAAGAGTGATGACTGCACAGAGGTACCCTAGAGTCAACTCACCAAAGGGGGGGCAACAAGGAAAGCATTATTCACACCTTTTCATAATATAGAACTTAAGGGACACCCAATTAAATTATTAGGTTATAGTGTTAAAATGAAAATAATTACTTTTTCAGACGACACATAGGGAAATTGTAGTAGTCAGATTGCTGTGGCAGGCAAAACGATATAATTGTGTTCAGTCCACCTCATAGAGGACAAATCTAACAGTAAGTATTAAGTAGTACGCAGTTGCTGGATGAAACTTTGACTCAATATATTCCCAGACTACTATAAGCTGCAAACTGGGAGAACACACACAGGAAAGAATAAATTTATCCCTAGTTTTCTTTCCATCATTTTTTTCCCCTGCATCCACAACAAATTCCTGCCAGAGAAAGTCAGGCTTATCTCTGAATTAGTATAGTACAGCATTTATGTTCTTATCCTCAAAGAAGTTACTCCCAGGTGAACACAAACCGAGACTGAAGAAGTGAAAATCCTCATGCCTAACGTGGGCCGGTATGGCTGCAGCAATCTCCAAACCCCGTGGTCCAGGACATTAGGAAGTTCAGTTCACATTGCACATAAATAACATCTTTCTGAAAGGACTAAAAATGCATCTGTAAAAATAAAGGTCTTTGGAGATGTGAATTAAACAGTGTCACCTTGGCAAGCAAATATTTAGAAGAATGGAAAAAACCCTCAATGTTATCCACACATTTATGTAAGCAGTAAATGCAGTTTATGGGCGGATGTTATCATAACCTGTGCTCACAATCACTTTGCTGTTCTCTGCAATTGCCAGGGAAAAACATTTCTGCAAGAACATAAAGATAATGGCACAGTTAAATTTAGTTGACTATTTTAATCTTAAAATTCAGCCTCTAAACACATGTAATTGATAGTATATAAATGAGTCATGGAAACTTGCTTTTTATGAAGAAAATTACTAATGTTCAGAACTGGCTTTTTTTCATTACTTTTTATATCACCAGTTTCCTTCCAGTATGCAGTTTAGTGATAATTGATCCACAACATTTACAGTAATTTAAACATATTTCGGATGCCGGGTAACATGGCTCCTGCCATTTCAAAATGCTCATGAGTTTCCGAGCTATTCTACTTCCATTGTTGTTCTCCATGAGCAGGTCACTATTTACTAAGTCTTTAATGATGAACTCCTGCTTTCCTCAGGCTGGAACGCATCCCTTTTGCAGACAGCTTGCTAAGTCCTCTGCGTTGTGCTTCCAGTCCAGCACAACTGGGAAGGTCAGCTCTGACCAGCAAAGAAAAGGCACTGAGACCAGAAAGACAAAGAAGGTTCTGGGAGAGGCACGAAGGGTACCGTGATGAGCTCAGACACCAGCTGATATCGTGATGTCCTGCAATTTCCCCCTGCTCCGCCTGGCAAGGCTGCACTGCCATGGAGAGTTGTGTTGGGCGCGTACTTCCAGTTAAACGTGCCTTTGACTTTGCTCCTTTTGGAGACAGGTAGAGCTGTGTGTATTTTCCAGTTGAAGCAAGCAGAAAAGGAGGACAAGTTGACATTCAAATATTATTTCAGTTAACTTTTAAATAGATAAACTGAACTTTCAAAAATGATGATGACTATTCTCAAGCTGCGCTCAGCCAGCAGATCATTTGAGTGTGGCTGCACGCCAGGACAGCCCCATGGGACTGCCAGGAGCGCTGGCAGACAAACTGAGTGGCGTTTGGGTGGAAATGAGCCAGCCACAGCCACTGGGACTAGTCACGGTGTTGTCATGGGACCCTGAAAAGCCTCAAACTGGATGGAAATAGGGGAAGCCATGGAAGCTGTTATCTCACCCATTCACATAATCTTTGAGGTCCCCTTCTTTTTTGTTACTTGGCATATGTGGAAAGTTACTCATGGCTCTGGACCCTGTGAAATAGCTCACAGGATCAGAAGCATTGCCAAACTTCAAGTATGCCAGCAAAATGCTCCCATTGCCATAGCTGCATGGGAACTGGTAAACCAACTCTGTCCTCAGTGGATATCTCCGCTGGTTTCTATAAACAAGAATTTGGAGCTAGAGACTTACAAATGGCCCCTTTCTGGCTAGAAAAGAAACACAAATGCGTTTCTAGTCATTTAAAAGGTTACCAACATGTAGCCATACAGGTTTCTGGGGAACAGATTTGAATAAATGCATTAAATTGATCTAATTAATTTGTCAGCACAGTAGTCAGCCCGTGGTCAGAGTGTCACTGGACATTGAAAGTGCCAACTACAAATTCATATCACTAGCTGGCACACAAAACTGTCAGTCCTCTAGCAAAAAGTCTATAGTCCAAAGCACCAAATTTGTATCGCACATCTAGAGAGTAGCAGGTGTAGTAACCATATATATGGAAGGGAAGGACATCAGACAGGCAGCTACAAGAGTAGTGTGACGCCTTTTTGTTTCTTTAAGGAAAAAGTAACTTGAGGAATGGAATAAATAGAAAATGTGAGGAAATCAAATACAAGTTTGCCACTGCTAACTCTGCTAAAAAACCCAATATCCTTGTTTGATAACAGCTCATCTCTTGGGCAAAGAGAGCGCTATACATACTTGACTTAGTGCAAAACATTTGGCATGTGACTGTCTGAGAATGTGTTAGGCAGAGAAGATGGGGATTAGTATAAGCAGTGTAGAAGAAAAGCTGAGATGGCAGGCAAACCTATTTAGGGTGGGGGAAGATGTCAGAGGAACTCCTCAGGAATCAGTCTTGAGACTAATCTTATTTAACAGTAATTATGAATTAAATTCATAAGGCCTTGGTCCAGACATAGAGTATTTACCAATGAAACCTGCTGATGAAACAAAGTCAAGAAAAATATCCTTATAGAGGGGATTTGTTGTGTAAAGAACATATAGTTACATGGCACTTGATCAAAATGTTCAAAATGGGATTAAACATGACATGAGGCGGAAACCCCCTGAGCAAAGGGCTGCTACTATAAACTTTGGCTATGAACCAAAGTGCCACCCTTGGCGGTTCCAGGGCTTGGCGAGACAATGCTAAAGCTGTCATCGTCCAGGATGGCAATAGTTTCCCTCTGAGAGGAGGACTGGACGCGGGATCCAGAGATCTTTTCCAGCCACGTTTCTATGTTTCTATGAGAATGAATGAGAGAATGAAAGACTGATGTATTAGTCACATCATTGACAATGAACTGCCATTGCTATCCAGAGGAAGAACTTGCAGTCCCAGAGGTGTTTGGTAAGGTATTTCCTGTAGAAATAAGAAGTGATTTGAGAAAATGTGGGTTTCCAAGAGGGACACTTTATACAGCTGTAGTAACCTGTGCTCAGGAAAGATTAATTTTAACTTTAAAAGGTGCTAAAAGAGCAGGGTAGGACTACGAGTCAGCCAGGATTTGGGATGCATCTGCTTTGATTTTTTAATTCTAAGAAGTGTGTCATAAAACACAAAACATTTGTGGGGTTTTTAAACACAAAATCAAGTTTTAGTGGAAAATAATCTAGACTAATTAACATTTGAAAAAATAAGTAAGATAGAATAGACAATCAAGAAACCTGATATAGAGGGGATTCTGGGGTGGCTGCAGCCTGGACTGCAGGATATATTGTGGTATTACTTTTTTTTCAAAAGCTCTGAATAACATAAGATTTGAGAGACTCCATCATGCTGATACTCTGACAGCACGTAAGGAGGAAATGGAGAGTAAGAATTTTCAGCTCTCATGAGAATCACATTGCACAGACTATCTATCTCCTCCAGAATGATTTCACAAGAATAGCTCAGGGCAGTCTATGAAGGTTTTAGCAAACTTGCACATATTTCTTGAAAAAGAGAAAATTGGCAGACAAATGGCTGATTTGACCTTGTTGTCATCCGGAAAGGGAATAGATAGTGTTAATGACAGCATGCTTCATCTTAGTACAGTTTACATGCAGCCCTGCAACATGCCAATTTAAACCTTTCAAAAATGTCTGTTCTTGAAGTTTCTGTGTTCTCTCTTCCTTATTGGTGTCAAGCCAGCCATTCTGCTGGTAATTTTGAGGCTTGTCTCCATGCATGTTTTTACCAAAAGTTCAAAAAAATCATAATCTTAATCTTATTTTGAATTAAAAGTTGGGTGTTTTTTTTTTTTTGGGGGGGGAGTGGGGGTGCTGGGAAGAGGGAGGCTATTTCAGAGTACAAGATGTTACTCAAAACAAGTCAAGTCTAAGGAAGGCTGAATTCATAGCTAAATAGCAGGGCTGGGATTTGGAATGTCTGGTTTATATCCTGGATTGCCACAGATGTCCTGTATGATCTAAGCATACCTGAAATATTCAATTTTCCTCCTAGGAAAAATGTGATTAGTTCTATCAAGATAATAGACTGTGAGAATTTATTAACTGACATTTTTCAAGCACTTTGACACACAAAAGATTAATATAAATTATATTTCATCATTGTGCATAGCAGGTTGTCTACACCTGGAACTTATTCTGTTTCTTGGTAGGAGTCTAAATTATTCATGCACTGCAGATTTTTAACATGAAATATTAGTATAATCTTATCTTTCACTTCATAAAATTAATTTTCTTTGATTTCTCTCTCCATCATTCATTCTTCAGTCCTTTCTCTTGAAGTTACTAAAATTTCCCTACATTCATACTTTACCAATTGCTCCTGTTCTAAGAAAACTCAACTTGTAGCTCCTCTGAAGGCCCACGGGTAGGATTTTATACTATCCCCACACACGGGCAGAGAATGACAAGTCTTTCTTTCTGGTTTAAGCAGCCTCCGACCCCCTTTTCCCACCCCTGTTCCCTTACCTGCACCGACTCTCAGAGTGCCAAATTAACCATTTGCCAGGCAGCACGGTGAAACAGAGCTGGGAATTGCTCTACGCTAAAAATAACCATATTTTGCAGGGTGGTTCTCTTTTGGGATAGATATGCACAGAGAGAGAATCGTGCCTTTGCCAAGGTACCAGAAAGAGAAGGTCAGACTGAGCAGCAGCGCTCCTCACGCCTGTGCTACGCTCCTGTGGTTCCCTTCCCCTCACCGCTGGACCAGCAACCTGGACAGAAGATTGCTGCTGGTTTCCAGGAGAGAGACAGAAACCAACTCTTAGCTCTCGGTTCCATTCCCGTGAAACTAATCTAACAAATAATGTGAATTGACTGCCCCTGCAGTATCATAAACAAAACAGTTTGATTGCTTAATTAACTGCCCCATGGCAGTCTCGCTCCGTTCCAACAAAACCAGTTCAATTGCCCTTTCCAGCTCCTCACAGAAGTAAGCTGCTCCTTTCACAAAATCACTCAGAGCTGGCAACATGTGGGCTATGCTGCATTATTTAAATTCTGGATGTCACCCTCAGAAATGAATACTGTGAGCTGAAACCCACAAATACTGCCAATATGCCCATGATTTATTCATGAATGGAGTAGGGTATGAATGGAGTGGGGTCCTAAACACTATGTATTAGGGAAAGGGATATTAGTCAAATTAAGTAGCTTTGTTCCTGTTTCACCACCTGTGATATCATCTTTAGCTCTTTTTTACAGCCTTCCAGGGAGAAAACAGCTTTGAATCTGGCAAAAAAATGTATGTGCTTTGAAAATTATTCATATGATGATGCAAAAGGTGTTCCCTTGCTACAACAAGAAACATAGAGGCAAAGTTTTGTAACAGGTAAATGGGCAAAACTAAGTTTTCTGGCTTGCATGAGCGCAAGAAAATTCTGGCTTTTGGGTCCCGTCCTTGAAGAGGGAGAAAAGCAAGGGAAGGCAGGAAGAAGTTGCTGCTTTGGGCAATCTTAAAACTTCATCTTAACATCATAGTTTAATTCCACCTTGGTTGAAATCGGCATGAAAGAAACCAAGGAAGGTTTTTATCATGAAAAACAGTCTACTGGTATTTTGCAGTTTTGTCTGTTCTTGCAAATCTGTAAGGTTTATGAAACAGGACAGTCTGAGAAATTTGATGTGTGATGAAGTGTGATTTCCACTTCCTTTGGGAGTGGAAATCCTGAAAAAAGCATTGGTACATCACAGTGTTTTCATCTGTGTAAGCAGCCTGGAAATTGCTATCTTAAGGGATAGGGAAGGGGAAGAAACATCTTCCAGTGATCAGCAACAGCAAGAAAATCTCTTGGTGTGCAGCAAAGCAGCATGGAGAAACACAGAGAAATGCTTGAGCCCAGAGGCTAGAAAGCAATAAGGAAATGCAATGTTTTAGTTTGGAAACTTTAAACTACTGCAAGTGTTGTATTATACAGCATGGAAACATTGCACTGGTCAGCTCAACAAGGGCAGCTGGAAAAATGTGACCCTTTAGAATGGACAGTCTACAGTGGGGTGGGAGTGGGGAAAAAATGGGTCCTGGGGGAGTGTTATGGAATAGTTCAAATGCAACACAGGGAGCTGAGTGTTGCACGTGTCCGGGTGTAAACCATGAACTCTTTGGGTTAGAAAAAAACCAAGCAGAGGTTGTTCAGTAACAATGGTTAGATGTGTTTTTCCTGAAGCATTTGGTGTAGATGACTGTAAGACCGTTGATTTGACCTTGTCTGCCACGCTGTACTATCTATGATATAGCAATGCATTCAGAAATGTTTCTGAATAGGTAAACAAACAAACAAAAAATTCTTCTTGAACAGTAGCAGATATATGCATGACACTCGGTTTATAACAAATAGTTGCAGTCTTTATCATTGTTTACACTGATTATTGCCCTTTGCAGGGGCATCTCATAGAATCCAGTCAAATGATTCTTGGAGTAAAATGGTATTTGAAGTAAATTTATGAGATGCCATCACTATGCAGAGAAAAAGAAAGTCAGCCCTCACTTATACATCCACATATTTGTCTGTTCCTGGAATATTGATTTTATTTGTAGGCAAACCTCTGTTTTTCAGCCACTGATATTGCTGTTGACTTGGAAAAAGTCACAAGCTCATTTCTTACTTTTCCCCATCAAGGACATGACTTTAACAACAATTATCCCATTTGGACGGTGTGAGACCTACTACAGATACTTAAGTACTTTAAATACACTGAACAATTCTCAAGTACAAACATTAATTGCACAGAAACTTCTGCACTAATTCAGTGTCCTGTGTCAGTGATTTACATCCTATTTTTTTCAGTGTCCAGTCATTACCTCTGGGGTTTGTTGATTTGGTACTAAACCAGCATGTGATAAATCACAAACAATATTGCTGTGAGGGGGAGAAAAGATGAAAGAAACTATGTATGAGAAAAAAGGCCGTAGGAAGACGCAGGAATTACTGTAAATGTCATTCAGAATTACTCAGCTGTACAGGACTACTATTCTTATTACCCACCCAGAACATACAACGGTTTTAAAAATAGGATTGCACTGGAGGTTAGAAGGAAGAACTCGTGGGCTTATCTCTCCACTTGTTAAAATTCCTCATTTATATTACAACATCTGATTTTCAAAGAATGGTAAGTGATACTGGGACCCAGATAGACTTGCAGAAGTGTTTACTTGTTTAATGTCAGTGGAAATTCAGTTAGAAGCTAGCTCCAAGTTATTATTCGCCAATAAAAGAAGAAAAAAAATCCAGCCGAATGGCCCTCTGCATCTTGGCTGGTCATTCTTATATCTCATGAACAGCACAGTGCGTCCCATATCTTCAAAATCTAAAACTGTTTTTAATTTACTCAAGTCCTCTCCTTCCACTGTAACATAGTTATAGGCCTGGTAGAATCTATTCCAAGAAGTGCTTCATCAAATCTCTCAAGTTCTTTGTCATTAACTAGGATAAAAGCCATCTTGATTTAAGTAACTCCCATGATATTCTCAAGCCACGCATCAGATCCATAATTAGCAGTCACCTCGGTACTTGAAACACCATGTCAGGAGTTAAAACAAACATTTGCAAGAAGATATGTGAAATAATAAACAGAAATCTTCAGCAACGATAGCGAGACTTTCTGATGTATGAGCCAGAGTTCCCGCTGGAACCCACAACAGGGAGGCCATCCTGCAAGTTTGGAGCCGTCTGAACTGCTGTCCAATGGCCCCAGATGAGATTGCTGTCCCTTAAAATCACCCGCTCAAATAAGTCAACTAAAGCCTTCAAAAGAGCTCCCTTGGCACTGGTGCAGCTGATCCAAGCCCTCCCCTTATGCTCTTCTAGTGGGGTGCCAATTAACGTCACCACCAAGATCACCAGGAAAGGGTTTCAGGCCCCTCTGCGGGAGGCTCTGGCTGGACGTCCTTGGCTCTGCCCATGGCAGTACAGATGCTCAAGGCTCTTTCCTGCAGCACGTGGACACGCTCCGGTCTTCCAGCTCTTCACCTTGGCATTCGCCCTCTTGGCTTAACGTCCCAGTCTCAGCTTCCTGCCCTGAGGGCTTTCATGACTGTCTCATCTCAGCTGTAGCTCTGATCTTGTTTTCCTCTTGCCATAACGATTCCGAAAATGTATCCAGAGAAGGTGCGGACCAATGCCAGCAAACAAGTAAGTTCTAGATAAATTAAAGGGAAATATGTGCAACAGCATAAAGTAGTGCAAAAGAAGAAACTGCATCCTGGGGAAATGCAAAAGACGAGTTACAAACAGATGCTCTAAGACGGGTAAGTATTGGTAAGGGACTCTCAAGATCATATATAATTTACATGATTGAAACCGTGAAGCATAAGCAGGAGAAGAAGCACTGTTGCTCTAAACGGTGTTTATGATCAGCAAAACCCCAGAACAGCTCCTTAAGATCTACTGATGTTTCAGGACTTAAATATAGGTTTAAATCTTGAAATGTAATCAACGAGGTATTCAAATGGGCCTGAGAGAATGTTCCTTTGTAGGAGACAGGCACATATTCCTAGCTGGAACCGTACACTCACTAGTATGCCCTCAGCAGATACAGTAGAGCAGTAGTTGAAAATTAGAATATTTAAAGCAATAAAACTTTATGGTAAACAGATGTCCAGATGCGTGTTGTTGCTTTTATTTTTTGTTCATTTCACGAGCTGAACTAAAATATATTGCAAGACTTATTCTAGAGCAGCAATTATTTTCTTGCAAAGAACTACTATGATAGCCAGGACATCTGTGGATCCCACTTGAGGAAGGGCTGTACACAAAGCCCAGGTCTTTCACCAGCCACAGCTTGTGCCAAAAAATTCCCTAATGGGATTTCTGCCCTGGGAAAGTTATTTAGTCCCTGTTGCTGAGGGACATAAAGAACAGATTGAATGAATATGTCAAGAGTAGCAGAGACATACTTGAGGTTGGGACAGGCAATCGGTTACCTTGCAGGAGTTTGACTCGACATGTCTGAAATTTATGACTTAGCAAAGGCAGATGGTAAATTTTAAGCTGTATTAATGAAGAAACAAAATGTTAACTATTCGCAAGTAGAAAACTGAAGGGCAAAGTAATGAATCATCATCAAAAACTGGCATTCTGCTTAGCTGGTTTTGAGCTATACTTTGATGGTTAGGAGCCTGCTGGCTACTGTGATTATACCATTATTGAATCATTTGCAATTAAACAGGTACAAACTGGACACTAGTGAAAGACAGAAAGCCAAAATTACTGTGTTTTGGTTTGGGAGAGTGGAAGAACAAAGCCAGGCAGAGTCCAGAAAAAAATCTCTGATACAGTGGAAATACTTCAAGCCATATGAAAGTCTAGAGAATTTTATTTTTCCATTACTGATTTTGGCTTTGGGAATCACAGGAAACATAATCCATCAGCTGACATAGTTAATACCACAGTGTTTAAGTTTGGTAATGAGACCAAGAATCATGATTTATATTAAAGGCCTCCCAAATGTATTACCCTCTTTGGTTATTGGTGTAAAAATGCTCTCTTGGTCTGGTGGCGTGAGAGGTTTTTCCTTTTTTATCTTTGCAGATGAATCAGTGTTTCCTAATTCTATTCTTTATTCTGAAAACTTTTTATTTTGCCATACATAGAGAGCCAAAAAAATGGGCTTCATGTCACCTAAAATATATAAAATTTTTATTTAGGAGGACAGACATGTAGACCATCAGTTGCCAGGTAGATTTGTACCTGAATACCTGAAATTTTCAGCCTGTATAACTGAGCTGAAAACTGGAGCAAAAGTGCTCAGGTTTTATATGCAGTGCACATTTCTGAAAATTTAGCTTCTAGTTTAGCTTCATACATTTACAATGCAAAGTTTTTTGGAAGACCATTCACAGTTCCCCATGAAAATGGTCCCCAAGCAGTGACTGACTCCAATGGGATCCTCAGCAAACCTCTTGACTTCCTGTCACCGCCCTTTTTCCACCCACCTCGTACTATGTGGCCCCCCAAAACAAGCTTCCCTTTGCCCTTCCATCTTCCTAGAGTATGATCTTGTTTCCTTTTAGCTTTGACCTCCTTTTATTCCCCAACTTCACATCCTTTTTCTGTATGTTTTTCTTCTAATTTATCATTTCAAGTTAATCTGCATTTTTAAAATGTACCAAAGCTGTTGGCTGCAAGTTAGCTGTGAAGGTCAGAAGCCACTTTCCACCCTATGAGCCAACCGAATACTTCAGTATCCACATTGTCCAAAGAAACCACTATTTTTTCAGCCTGATGACACATTGCATGAGGAAAGTTAAAGCCACTCCAAAACATTGCCAAATGCTAAGATGAATAATTACAAGTCAGAGGAAATAAACTATTCAGCCCAGACATTTGGAGAACATATATAGAAGTACAGTTGTACTATTCGTGGATCAGTATATGAATAGGAGATTGAAAGAACTTTTCTAGGCTGGGGATGAAAGCAGAGCACAATAGAGGGAGAAGATGAATTTAGACTAAAAATCTCTTTATAGTACTCATATTTTCTTCTAAAGTATCTACGTCAACAGCAGTTTCTGTTCATCCAGGCACAATGGAGCCGTGTCAGACTGAATCTACAGCTGAAACAAGTGACTGAAATAGCATTAATAGAGAGTTTTATGATAGCGATTGACAACTGATCAAAACCTAATGATTTTTGTGATTCATTTACATGTTTAAACTCTCAGATTTGGAAAAGTTTGTAACTTTTTTCTAACTTTTCCTATTTCTTTCCAAAACTTTGGATACAGCAATACAGTTAAGATCCCTTAGTCTTATGGGAGTGTAGGAAGTTTAAGTGTGTGGGTCATGAGGTCTAAACCCCTGATGGTTTAGACTCATACCATATTACTCCCTCTAAGCCATACAAACAGGAATTTAGAAGTGGAATTTTCCTTAGATGCCATGAGGGTTTTTCAAAAGCTCACTCCTCTGGTGATTACAACCAACTTTCTAACTTCCTCAGTTTATGCCATGCCAGTCAATATTTGACTTTTGTATGGAAATTTGCATAGGTAGCAGAGCCATAAACCCCTCCTTCTGCTAACACTTGTGCATCCAAGAACGGTTGTTACTCAACACTAACCTTTTTAAATAAAACCTTCCCCCTCTTCATTAGGCTGTTTAAAACATTACCCTAAATTCAATATTTCACTGCAGTGAAGCTTGAGAAGGTTGTAAAGTAAGTATCTTCCTACTGAATGTCATGGGAGTGGGACAATAAAACTAGTGGTCACCCGGTTTAAATTAAGATTCAGATTTCATAAAAAGCTGGAAGAACGGGAAAACCTTCACCTACCTATAGCACAATGCTGTCGGACTGCCAGTGAGGGGGAAATGTATGCGTGAGGGGCAGCAGCGCTGTCCGGGCTCACTGACCCCACGGCGGGGACACGGGTCCTCAGCGCAGCCCTCCCTTGGGGCAGGACCGGAGACAGCCCAGAGGCAGGATCAGCGCTCGGGATGGATTTTTGGCTTTGCATTCAGCCAAAAAGGGGATTTATAAATAGACTACTTAACTGAGATATTTAAAGTTAGATGGAAATGAACCGGGACTAAATGACAAAAACCCAGTATTGCCTGTGCCTTCCAAGCTGGAGACGGCTCACATTTGGGGCACCAGGACGAGTAACCAGAGCTGTGCCCTGAGTCAGGTATATGCCAGGCTCGTAAAGGATTTTTTAAAAAATAATAAACAATATCAATTCCATATGTTACAAGACAAAACAGTACTTTCAAATGTCTAAATTGATAAATTATTGTCCTAATCCAAGAAAACAGGATGTTATGGTCTTTATAGGCAAAATGAAAATGATTCTTTAAAGATGTTGTGTATTTGAGGGAAACAGTATTTTTCTTCATGTTTTCATTGTTGAGTAATAAGGTCAAGTTAAGTGTCTTCTAAAACAGGCCATACAGTTTGGGTACTTATCTGAATAACAGAAGCTAGAATCTGCAGGAATGATTAAATTGTTCAATTCATCACCTGGCTAAGACACAGTCATCCTCTGTAGCACAATTTTCTGTATTACTCAGATTATATTTTAATTTTCAAATTGCTTCTCATGAATACAGCTCTCTATGACAAAATGTCCCCTAGTAGTCAGGATCCATTATTAATTATATTGTTACAAACTTGCTTACTGATTCCCTCATTATTTGCAGAGTATTTTTTCATATCCTAAGAGACAGGCAGCCAAAGCCCAAGGCACTAATTAAGAGCAGGTGAAGAATGTAAGCCGGAAACCAGGGATAAGCAGGGGCTGAGGGCTATGGCTAAATAAAGCCTTTCTGAGCAGAGAATTTCACAGCTTAACAGGATTGTGTCGAGAAGCAGTCTCAATTACAAAGGCACCAGCTCAGAAATACAGAAGGGCTTCAACATAAAGCACAGCTCTTCATTTTGATTTCGTTTCCCAAATCTAATATTCATATTTAATTGAATATCCTTGGGCACTGACTATATTCTGTAGGGTATTACTAGAAAAATACTTATTTTTCCTATGTGAAAAATCTATAACTAGTTTGATACAACATATACTTAATTATTAAATGGTTTGATACAATGGTTCAACCTAAATTGCGTGTCAGCCAGCTCGCAATATAACCCAGCCTATGTTGTTAAAGACAGACGAGGGTATTAAAACACAGTCATTTATAAATAATAGAACTTAATTAATACAAAGCAATTTATTTTATTCAGTTGGACACATACAGTCTGATTATTTAGAACTTTGTATTAACTCAATAGCACTGTGCAGCCCAAGGAATGCCCGTTGCAGGCTGGAACGACCTCCATGCTGCCCGGGAGCCCCTGCAGCACGAGTCACCCCAAGCCTGGTGGCAGTGCCGTGCTGGGGGGACACTGTGCGCGGGCTCTGCCTTTGCGCCGCGCTGCGGCTCACCGTATAGATGGCTGCTGATGCTCAACGCCGGCTCACAGGCGTCTCACCCAGCGCCTGGGTCCTGTGTACATCTCCTCTCAGTGTCACTCTGTCACCTAAGGGCCAACCTCGGCAAACAGAACTGGAACTGGGAGCGAGATTGGGATTGGGTTTACGCGCTGCCAAGGGCAAACGAGATGTTGTATAAAAGCAACCTCGTTCTACAGTCCACGCCCAGACTGACACGCACACACACACAAACACGCACGGGGTTTGCGGTACCTCTTCTTTTGCTGTCTGCTGTAGCTCTCTGGTTCAGCTCTCTCAGGGAGCGGAGCGGAGGGGAAGGCAGCCAGGCTTTCTGACCGCCTCACTGTCCCAGGCACTGATCTCCTTTACCTTTTCAAACGTCCCTGTTAGAAGCTCCTCAGTGCAATCAGAGAAAACCGGGAGCTTTGTGCCCTGTTCCAGCCCACCTGCGGGCCGGTGGTGACGGGTGCAGAGCTAAGAGGAGACTCCCGCAGCCGATACTGCCAACCGCAGCCACACAGAGTTTCTAACAGATGTGTGTGTTTGCTTCTTTAAGCTGCTCCCTTACTTTCTCCCCTCCCCAGCTCACTGATTTTTGCTCAGACGTCCATTTCTCTAGCTACAGGAGTCTATCAGCATTGACAGTATTAAAATGATCCAGAATTTTTTAAAGGGGTCCACTTTTTGCAGTTGATGGGACTCAGCCTTGCCATGGAAAGCTGCAGGTGCTGTTGCCAGCACTGAGGGGAATCGGTCTGGCTGCCGGTCCCCCCGGCCAGCTGCACTCCGCCTCTCCGGCACCTTCGGGCTCACTTGCAGATGTGAAGGTGATCTGGCTGTGGAGCCACCCAATTACCAGTGGGGGAGTGAGGACACGCGTGTGGGCAAGGAGGCTGGAGCACTTTGCAGTCAGGTAATTGAAGGCAAAAGGGTTCAGATTGATATACAGCTCATACGGGCACACACATGAGGTGGGAGAGGATGAGGTGGATGAGGACCCTCAGGTCTCTCCAAGGGTCAGAAGCCTCTCCTGGTGACGCAGCTTCTGTGATAACTATAGATACACACAGAAGGGGACAGATTCCCTGGTCTGTGAGGGACAGCAAAACCGCACTCCATCATTTGTCCCTGCTGGGTGCTGCTGCCAGGGGCAGTACTCTGCCCCATGAGGAGCCACCTCCTCCTCCAGGTGCTCACCGCCCTCGCCGGCCCCACCAGCAGTGCACCACTGCCAGTCTCGCCCTGGTACATCTCTTCCCTGTGCCCGTTCCCATGGCAGGAGCAGTCTCGGCCTTTCCTTTTCCATGCAATGCAATTCCATTTTTATCACGCTGGTGAGGAGCCCTGGGCTGCTAAGGCAGGAGTACCATTTTCGGTTTTGAAAATACAGTTTGTGAGTGCATCTCATAAAT
This sequence comes from Charadrius vociferus, assembly GCF_000708025.1. NCBI lineage: Eukaryota > Metazoa > Chordata > Aves > Charadriiformes > Charadriidae > Charadrius > Charadrius vociferus. The sequence goes on from NW_009648785.1 coordinate 3,898,351, forward strand.
CACATAAATAAAAGAAGTTCAGTGCAAAACCTTTAAAATTTTTATTCTCTGATTCCTCTTCAGTCCATTATGGTGTTATTAACTAATCTCATCGGTAATAGCATAAAGATGTAAACACTTACTTGTTCACAGCTTTATATAGAACGTATCTCAGAGAAGGCTGTTAGGTATGTGACATTAAAAACTGAAAACAGAAAAGAACAAAAGAGCAAAACCAGAAGAAATGCACTGTGAATTACAGTATGAAAAGGAAATCTATTTACACACATTAATCTATACAACATCATAATCTGTACATTTTGTAAAAAATAATCACATTCATTTACATCATCTTTAATTTTTACCATACTTGACAGATAAAAAGTTATTGATAAAGATGACAAAACAGCATTTCCAAACAATACTCATACTAATGTGCCAGGAAAAAAAAAAAAAGCTGTAGGTTATCATAAACTTACTACAGTGCTTTGGGAAATAAATGGGGTTGGGGCTTTTCAGCCACTGGTTTAGCTGACAGTGGAAACGTTACAGACTTAGATTTAACTACATACTCTTATCACTGGGCAGAACCAGGCTCAACACAGAGAGGTTAAACCATATCACAGAATGTTCTTTTTAAACGTTATCCTGACGTACTCCCATAACATACATGTTAGAACAAATTATTATTATTTTAGTATTGTTTTTTTTCATCAACAGAATAGCACTGCGTACTAACTTCTGCTATTTGGCTCTGTCAGGGGAGTACTGACAGCCCACAGCTTGTATAGGCACTCATGGCAATGTGAAGGTACTTCTGTTAGTAAAAGCGTTTCCTGTATCCCTGTGCACAGACAGTAATTGCTCCGACAATAACCTTTATACAAATAGCAGCTTTCTCTGCAGGTTACTTGCCGGTTCTTCCTTTTTGTCAGACATATTTAATGCTTGGTTTCTCATTAAAGGTGTCTGAAAAAATTCTGTATAAAGGGAAATTTGGACTTTATTCACAATTGCTTTGCTGAAATGGACAAATTCACAGTCTACAGTAGATGTTTTTTAGAACTCACAAAAATAGGAGACAAATAATGCAAATGACTCATCTTAGTCCTTTCACACAGAGCGTGAGATGTGCACTTGGTAATGCCTTATTTCATAAAGCTGTCCCAGACGGATTCTCTGGTTTGCTGAGGGTCTCTACCTGTTGCTTTCCCCTTCATCATGTTAAAGGCAGAGGAAAACCTGTCTGGGGTGCATCAGGACACAAAGTAGATGCTACAGAGTGCAGCAGGCTGCCTCCAACTTGACTGCAGAAGGTTTTTTGTAATGCTTTTTGCCACCAATTAGTTACTGCCACTACAGTACAGTTCCAATGTACGCTTAAACTGGGTAGCTCCTCAGCTGGCTACCTGCAGCACCCATCACCATGCCATTTGGGTGCAACCTCTTGGGCTCGTGCACTCCAGCATGGGCTACTTACTTAAATAGATGCCAAATCCTTAAAATGTCATGACAGCCAGCACTGCTTTCAACGACTAAAAGGATGCTCTCCGTATTCCTAAGGTTACTTTGCAAAGCACATGAGTGCACCTGACCCAGACACCAAGGCCAACATATTTAAAAAAGGTACTAGTTTATACGGCAAAAACCATGCCAGCAATAAGCTCATGGCATGTCACTAGCCAGTCCCTGGTCAGCTAAAATGACTATGTAAAGTCAAAGATTTCAAAAGTATGACCTGGTGAGCTGCAAGTGGGAGTGAGAAATATGGTTGGTGGTGCGTGTGCTCCTGAAGGAGGAGATACTGAAACACTTCCTTTGCTTCTCTTGGCTGAAGCTATTATGAATGGGACAGGGCACAAAGAGAATCAGGAAGAATAGTTGAGAAAATGCCTCGCTGTTAGAATTTGAAATATTTGACAAGTTTAGTTTCTCAGAGAGGAAATCAAGAAATCATTTTGAGCGATATTCAAGAGACTTCACGTAAAGAAAATTACTGGTAGTCTAAAGCAGTTTGTTTTAGCGTATGACCCCTCTACAAAAGACAAAAAGCCAAACACCTAACCCAAAACAAGAAACAATTGTTGAAAGCTGAAGCCAGGCAAATCAAAATGGGACATGAGGCTATTGGCTTTATCACGGAAGGCAGTCAGCCACGGGGACACCCTACCAAATGAGCTGAGGGATCATCCACAGGAACTTTTGAATCATCCATCACACTTTTTGGATGATCACTTCGGCCAAACCAAGTTACTTGGCTTAAAAAGTAGTATCTGGGTAGTATTTGCCAGATAACTGAATGGCCCCTTCTGGAGAGATTCATCTTACCTAATTTTAGATGTAGAGTGAGAAACCTAAGTGCTAGCCAGCCACCCTGGGCTCATTTTATAGTAAGCGTAGAGAACAAGGTGATGCAGCTTACCTACCTTAAATGCCCAGCTGAACATGGGATGAATCATCTTCAACTAGTGCCTATTTCTCTGTGACGACTATGGAAGGCACTTAAAAAGAGCCTTTAGCTCAGAGACAGACATCCAGCTTTTAGACACCAAAACCAGGGCAGATTAATTTCACCTGAGTCTATCGAGCACCTAGCTGAAATCCACTCTGCAGAGGAAAATGTAAGTTAATGCTCGCTATATATTTAGATTTTGGTGATGGTTAGCAACTGGTGAGTCATCTGTCACCATGTCCCTCAGGCATCAGCAGCAGGTAATGCTGATAAAAATCACTGAGAATGAACGGTGCCTCCCTGGCAGCTCCAAGGAAAGTAATGCACAACAATTAACCGCAGTAGGAGAATGAATTGTATTACCATTCTTGTTCAGTAACTTTACATGATGTGCTACTAGCTTTTCAGAGGGGCCTTTACTGACATGAAAATGCTTGCACAAAGCATTATGAAGTTAAACTGCCTCACAGAAAACATATTTTCTGTAATTAGATTCTATGATTTTTAATAGAAGGGTGAGGTTCTGTGAACCACTGCATTTTTCGCTGGTTTGAAAGACAAATACATGCAGCACCTCTCTCCCTTGTTGCCATTCTTTGCATGCCCACATAGTCCTTTACAAACCATCTATGTTGTACCACTGGTGAAAATTCATTGTCTCAGATGGCATCACTCACTACACGGAAAGTAGAATCAAGTCCAAATGCATCTGTGCCCTGTTAAAGGAAACTATGCTGTTGCATTGCAACTTACAATGTATTTTCTTATTTAAGCTTTTCTGTTTTATAATCCAGAAATCATTAAAATGCAGATTTTCTCCACCATCACCTAATTAGAACAAGACCGTTTTCTCTAGGATACAATGAATTATAAACATGTATAATTGGTGATGCGTCATGCAGAACAGCCTGATGGAACTGATTGATTGAAATCTCTGTTTCTATACCATCACTCTGTCTATGTGTCAACTCACTCAACAAACCTCCTTTGAACATAAAGATGAGTACGCTTGAATGCTTGTTAAGTGTGCCTTTCTACCCTAGAAATTTTGGGAAAAAAGTACATCCTGCATGTCACATCTCAGGGAGCTGAGCAGTCCCAATGCCACTTCAGACACAGAAAGAAGCCTTAAGTGCACAGACCTATTTTATTTAGGTATAGGAGCGGCCCCCAAAGCTCCAATGTATCTTCATATATTTGCATTCAAGAGTTTGTTGATAAGGTTGTTCAGAGATACAGGAAAAATGCTAAAGTTTAGCAGTGGTTTCTGAGCCTAAAGTCTTTGGGAATATATTTAGTTTAAATACTTGTGTAGGGGCGTATCTTTAGACCCCATGGGACTGTCATTGGGCAGCCTACTTCACTCCAGATTCTCATAGCTACTTCACCAAGTGACAGCAGAAAACACTTTGAATGACTGGAGGTGATCAATAGCTTCTTTCAAGTCAAATTTGACAAAGTAAAAAACCATCAAGTCATTATTGTTTACTCAAATGACACCTACCGTGTAAAGGTTCATGTCATGTAAGACTCACAGTTACCTGTTCTGCAGTACCCACGTGAACCATGGGGCCTTTTCTGTCTTTGGTCTGACATAACTTTGCGTCACTCCAGGGTAATTCTATTAAAATAAATTGTGTTTGACTGATAAATAGCTAAATTAAATCAGAACAAGAGGTGTACGGACACTCTGATGACTGCCAGCAATACTCCCAGTACTGGTAATATTGCCAGGAGTGTACATATATGCCTGCCAAGACATGCCCTTGTGGCTGTTCTTCCCTTTACCTGGCAATATTATTGACATTGGATTCTGCTAGCTCCATAAAATCTGTGATCTGAAATATCAGGGCAATTATTTTCATGGTTCCGAGGTAGTCATGCATATATATATTATTCCCACTTGCTATTTAGGGTGGACATGGTTAAACGTGACATGAGAAGTAAACATCACTGGGTTTATTTCTTTTAAAGAGTGCAAATGTTCTGTGTATGTTTATAAGAATCTGTCAGTTCCGTGCCTTTTTTTTAACAAAGTGGATACATAAGAGGCTTGGCGTTGTTTAGAATTCCTTCTATTTATGCCTTTTATGGCAATTTTAAGGGATTCTGGACTAAATCAGGTCAGGACTAAAATTTAAATCAGCTCAGATAGATACAGAATAGAATTAAGCTAAAAGAATTTGTATTATTCCTTAAATGGGAGTTGTAACTTTATTGCAATATTCCTTGTTTTAGCTGCCAAGTATGTAGTTCTAGAGACACATTTCAATGGAAATATTATATAAAAATGGTATTTTCAACAGGTAATATGTTATCCAAGGCTGTTTGTCCTATGCCAGCCTACTCTAGCAATAACGCACCTCTTCAGAAAGTTGTTTAATAAAAGATCAAAACAAATCTCTGATTTTAAACAGAAGAAAACAACTGGTGATTGCGATAGTAGTACTGGAAAATTATGATGCTTTCATCATCTATTACAGTAACCTTTTCTGTAGGGACTGCAAAGGTAGCCCCACTTTCGGCACCTAAACATAAATCCAGGCACTTTTGAAAAGAACAGGATTGGAATTAAACCCTGTAGAAAGAAATCTCTGAAATTTATACAATTAGCTGAGTAGTACTGCCTTTTTTCGCTCTGTATAAATAATGTTAATGATTTCCTGGATGAGCACACTTAACTCCCATTGTGGTTAATTATAGTCTTTCATTTCTTTATTTTTATTTTGTTTTCCATAATTAGGAAAGAATTTCCTAATCCTTAAGGAAAGAAATGTTTCCTTAAGTATAAATAAAATGTGAGACATTTTCTTGCTTCCCATGTTAACCTTTTCAACACGTACCAAAGCAGTCTGGATTGAACAGGATACCACACATCTATCTTGTAGACATGTTGGAGGGTAAAGGGACCATTATAGTAAATGAGTTTTTGAATACTTATGGCTAGTAAATGGCAAAAGAACATCAGAATTAATATGAATACCATTTAACAAAACCAGAAAGCATCCATGGGGCAAGTGTCTGTTATTAACTGGTTGGCTGCACAAATTAATTTCCCAAATACCAACATGTAGAAAAGCAAACCACTAAACTGTACATTTTAGAAAATATTACATCAAGCTGCATAATGAATTGTATATCCCACAGTTTTTCATGTTTTGGGGGACGTATCTGATTTATATCATGGTGGTCTCTGTCTGCATAAATGACTGAGCCCTTGAATTACGGTGGAGCTGAGAAATGCTTTCTGATCCATTTCGAGAAATCGAAGAGCTGTGGAGTCTGTAATCTCTGCCTGCTGTCTGCTTCCAGCACAGACTCCGCCATTTTCTTTTCAGCTCCCCTTGCACCTGTGTTAAAAAGAGAATGCACAAGATGAGCTGAAAACGTTCTTTTACGTGAGGAACTTTTCAACCTTTATTTGCTGTCAAATGGACACCTCTAGGAATAGAATCATAGAATGGTTTGGGTTGGTAGGGACATTTAAAGATCATCTAGGTCAACCCCTCGGCCGTGGGCAAGGACACTAGATCAGGTTGTTCAAAGCCTCATCCAATCTGATCTTGAACACTTTCAGGATGGAGCATCCACAACTTCCCTGGGCAACCTGGTCCATTGTCTTACCACCCTCAGAGAAAGAATTTCTTCCATATATGCAATCTAAATCTACCCCCTTTCACTTTAAAACTGCTACCCGTTGTCCTGTCACTACAGGCCCTGCTAAAAAGTCTTTCTCCATCTTCCTCATAATTCCCCCTTTTCATACTGAAAGGCCACAACAAGGTCTCCCCAAAGCCTTCTCTTCTTCGGGCTGAACAACTCCAACTCTCTCAGCTTCTCCTCATAGGAGGGGTGTTCCAGCCTTCTAATAATTTTTGTGGCCTTCCTTTGGACTCACTCTAACAGGTCTATGTCATTCTTGTACTGAGGGCAATCACCTCTCTCAACCTGCTGGCCATGCTTCTTTTGATGCGGGATACAATTGGCTTTCTCAGCTGCAAGCACGCACTGCCGGCTCATGTCCAGTTTTTCATCCCCCAGTATCCCCAAGTCCTTCTCTGCGGGACTGTTCCCAATCCATTCATCCCCCAGTTTGTATTGATATTGGGGACTGCCTCGACCCATGGGCAGGACCTTGCACTTGGCCTTGCTGAACTTCATGAGGTTCACGTGGGCCCATACCACAAGCCTGTCACGGTTCCTCTGGATGGCATCCCTTCCCTCTAGAGTATCAAATTAGTTTTTCCAAAGATTACAAAGCTGAGGAGAAGACTGTGAGGAGATGCCCCAAGGCCACTTTCAAAATCAGTTTTGTATCACTTGTCCCGCAACATTAGCTTTTGGTATCTAGCTATTGAATCACATGTACTTAAAGCATAGAATCAAATGATTAGCCCAAAATCAGGCATCTCATGAATATCAAAGACCAGAATAGCACTCAGGAGACCTGAATGTCGACTCCCTGTGCAAGCAGGCATCTTCTTCAGATTCCTCCTGTCAGACACTACATGCTGTATATTCTAAGTATACTGGTGTATATTCTACCTTAAAAAGTGGCTGACAACAAAAGGAATTCCTTGCCTTTTCCTCAGTTGAGATTAGGAAGCTGCTACATGCTAAGCACTTCTGAAAATCTGCTGCTGTTCCGGGCGTTAGATTCTGTCAGAAGATTAAGCCTAAATACTTACTAAATGGTGTTTCAAGTTTTGGATAAATTTTTGGACTTGTTGTACCTCACTTGCACAATCTACATTGCTTATAACAGAGCTAGAACTAGATCATGTTAAATAACGTAAGACACACTTAACTAACACCTCAGTTTGCAAGGAATCAGATTTCAAACAGCACTTAACTCTTTACCCAAATACACTAATTTCTCCTGTTGCATAGAAACTGCTGCATATATATTCTATAAATGGGAATGTAAACAACGTCTAAAACAGCTTCATGTATCAGAGTGGAATTATAGGGGCACTTATACATTTACTGAAAACAGTATTTAACATCCTTAGCAGGAAAGGTGAGACTTACTTCACTGTTCAAAAAACAATACAGGACTGCAACAATCAGCCCCTGGAAAGAGACAATATTCCTGAGTTAGTAGGCAGCACCAACCTAGGTCAAGAAAACTTCTGAATAAAAATTTTTAAATTTACCTGAAAAGATCCCAAACACAACTCAAAGATTATTTTATAATTATTGGAACTGCGGTCAGGAAATAGAGCAAACACTGTGTAGTGAACTCCAAATAACGGAATAAGCAACAAGGTGGATTTTGCAAGTCTCCTGGGTAAATAAAAGAGAAAAAAATGGAGTTTAATGATAAGCCCTTCTTTTACTAAGGTAAGAACCTGATGTAATGTTGTTTACAAAAACCTTGTATGACTTCAGATTTATAAACAGTCTTAATAAGAGTCATTTATTGCAAACTGTTTTCCTTTCAGGCTTGCTATGAGATTAGTCACACAGTAACCTCATAAATTAATCTGTTCAATTCCATGTTATACTTGGTCTCAGTGATCTTGTACTCTTCCAAAAGCTGGCAAAAGGCTTCAGGGCCTCTCTAAACCAAAAGACCCTTTTTCAGTTGCCCTCTGGACAGCAGCAGGGTGTAGGACCTACCCTTTGCTGTGTGTCTTTGACACAAATCCAGTTCCCAGCCTGGTTTCACGGCACGTTTTTTGGGGGTGGGGGTTTACTGCATTATTCCACAGGATCACATTCCATAAAGTGTCATGAGCTGCCATCAGATCTCTCAAGGTATTTTTTACCTGGCAGAAAGGGTTCAGAGTGGAAAAGAATAACATCTTCCTGCAAAGTCATACTGACAGATCGTCTTGTATGAAAGGTAAAATCTCTCTCTTGAAATTAATTGATGTTAACTTCCTTTACGTGTGCAACTGTATGGTTAGGCTGTACATTGCACATACACAGTGTGCAAACAGTACCTAGGAAACATAATCCAGAATAATCTCAACTGTGAGATTTTCATGAGCGATGCCAGGTTTATCCCCAGATACTAAAATCTCATAACTGGTATTAGGCATATACCATTAAGTAATTTTTAATATTGTCAATCACATAATACATTTTAGCACAAGATACTACTGAAGTTAAGGAAGGAGAACTTCAAATTATTAAGCACAGCAGCTCTGAAAAATGTTCTGTGAACCCACTGAAATGATGAATTGCTAATTATCCCTTATCTTTCACTTATTTCACTCTAATAACATCGGTTTTATATATTATACAGGGCTGTTCATGCATGATTATGGAAGTCTGGTATCAGATAAAATTCAAGATGTTATAATGTTGAGTCCCATAATTCATCACTGTCTTGATGAATATAACTTGATTCAACAACGAAAGGATGCTGTTGTGAATTCACCTACTTCAACAGAAAAGTCAAGGTATTTCAAGCAGTTTTATTTTTTCTGTGTCAGTCTTCATGGCCTTCCTTTGTTCATAATGTCCCAGAGGCTGCATCTGTTTATGTGGAAATAATCAGCTCTGACAGAAAAGTTTCTCAAGAATAGTAAAACATTCACATCTAAAGGTGATACCAGTAAGTGGGACAAATAGGATTTCCTTGCCAGAAGAAATTCAGTTACAACTGGAGGAGATGATGATGGCAGCAAATTTCCTGGTTTCCCAAGTGAAATGGAAAACTGATTTTATTTCAACTTAACCTTACCCACTGCAAAAGTAAAATGAGCAACAAAAAGGACAGAACCAGGTACAAGCAAGTGGGACAGAGGAAGGGAAGAAAAATGATGACTTGCATGAGCAGGATTCATTTTAGATTCATATTTCACTTTCACTCCAGTCATGTCTTAATAATTTTTGTTTAGTTGATGTTACTTTTTCTATACTGCGCTTACATTTTAGTGAAGGAAAAGGACAAGACAAAATATCCTTATTCTTCTCTGCATTTTAGAAAATGCATTTGCATTGTGAAAAATGAGCCTTCCAGACCTTTAATTTGCTCTGTAGACGCAGTACTTCTTGAGGAGGTTAATCTCCTGTTCCCATGGGTATCAGCTAAAGACCATCCAATCCAAACTTAATCATGCAATCAAATGCTAAAAGCAAAGAATTCACAGGGCTGACTAATGAAGGACTAGGTTGCTATTAATGAACATTTTATACTACGAAGCGCTACAGTAAACTGTGGAAGATTATGGGACTGATAGGAAGGGAACGTCTCATTTTCATAAAATACATAAATACCACACGGAAACAAAGAAAAGTTCCTGTCACAAGAAGTAAACTTGAGGGGGTTTCCTGCCTATAGGTTGGTCATTGTGTTAAATAATAATGTGGTGACTACATAATTTTATCTAGGTTCATTTGGGTTTCCCATATGTTTAGTTAATTGAAGCAGCAAACACAAAAAAAATACCCTTTTTGCTCTATGAAGCAAAGCCTTATGCCGATCTAGTTGTGTCGCCTTTTCCGTGGTGCACCAGAATTCTTCACCTTTTGCATCAAGCGTGCCACGTTGTTTAAAAAACACATAAGGTCCTAGTTCTCTTGGCTTTAAAGATATGCTTCAGTTAAGCACACCATGTTTTATTCGCTTTTAGGACAGGAATTCAGTATTTTTCAAATGAAGAAAAGGTGTTATCCAGGAGCACATTTCTAAGGCCACTTGCATGGTTTTGAATTTTCAGTGTTCATGTTAGGTTTTGTCATTGAAATATCCCATTAACATCCTGAAACATCAAACTCAGTGTCTGTGTCTGGGCTTTAAAGTAAGATCTACTACAACAGACACTTGATTCTGGATTACAGTATCCAGCAGCTATTATAATAAACAACAATAACTGATATGGCAATATAATAAAGAAAAAATCCAATTTCAGCAATGTGTTTGAATTGCCCCCCAACATGCCTTGATTCTAAAGCTGTGGAAACAAAGGATGTTAGGATTTGATGTTCAAATCAAAACACAAAAGAAGAAAGTCTAAACAGAAATGAAGTTGATCTAAATCAGAAATACTTGTTTTCCTCTAGAAAAATAAAGATGCTATTTTAAATCAACATAAAACATTGTTTCATTTTTTGCTTTTTAGAAACAACATAACTTTCCAGCACTTAAAATATATGTAAAAATTACAACAAAAAGTATTTTAGAAACGAAAAATTTAAAAAAATGTTTTTAAGAAGGTTGAAGTAAAATTTTTTGATCTTGAAACCTTCATGTTGAAATGAAATATTTATACATTAAAAGAAAGATACTACTCAGTAATTTTTGTATCAGCATATGCATTCATGGATTAAACTCAAATTCAAGAATAGCTTGATGGTCTTTGGGAAACTGCATTTTTTTAATTGAATTTAGAGTTTGACAAAAAAAATTACATTCAACTCTATTTCAGCATAGTGGTAAGATCTTTATTAAACCACATCTAAAAGTACTTCTGAATTAAATGTAATTATAGTATCACAGCAATTGTTGGTAGCAGGTTTCAGCAGAGGAAATCTTACAGAGATTATTTTGGTTCTGTATATAATATCTAAAAATATGACTCACTTGTACTGTGACTGGTCATTTCCTCCAACATCTGGAGATCTTAACTTCTGCAGTAAGATTCTTATAATACTAATGAAAAGTATAAAATTCACCTGCAAAGAAAACAAATATAATGGTGATTTCTGACTTTTCCACTCAACACGCAGCACAAAGAAACACTTATCAAGCCAGACAAATCAACTCAGCAGTATGTGCTGTGTACCTCCTGCCCGAACACATCAAGCTCTACACTGACAAACCTATTGTCTGTTTTCTGCCTCTCTAGGTTTGTTATGTCCAGTGCACCTCTGCATGGCCACCAGTTCTAGTCTGGCTGGCAAAAGTCTTTGAAAGCTCCAGTTGTCAGCAGTGCCCTCCTTCCAAAATCTCAGCTGAAGACAGGTTTCCGAGCAGTCTGGGACACTGGATGTGATTTGGTACAATCGAGCATTGTCCTAAATTGTTGTGCAGATCCATGACTGGAAGCCTAAAGGAAAATGTGAGTCCCACACACAGTTTTGACCCTTTATTACCTCTGTCTGAATTGGGGGAAGAGAAGATTGTTGCACGGGTGGCCTGTCCACTCCCATAAAACAGGGAAAGGGCCTCTCACAAGTATCTCTCTGACAGTCTCGGATGTTGATGCAGACATAATCACTAAAGCAAGTGAATCCTTGCAGCCTAACATTTTATTCTTGAAAAAGCCCTCTGAGACAGAACAGTAGTATTATCTTATTTCATAGAAAGGGAATGGAGGCACTTGCATAAAAAAAGTTATGTTCAGACCCTGATCAATCTAGAAAATTGAAGTATAAACCTCAGTAGATCCTAAATCTCACATCCATTATCTCTTCATCCTTGGCTTTTGGCATCTTGTGTTCACCAGCTGTTATGGTGCTGGATTGTTTGGTGCGGCCAAGGGAAGTGCACTTTCAATATGGTATGCATGTACTAAAGTGAGGGAACACTTTGAATCCACACCATCACAGCAACAATGTTAGCTAAAAGCTACATCTACAGCTACATAAACAGCTGCATCAAATACACACATTTTAGAAGAAATCAGCTTAGAGAAAAATTTCTATCCCTGTGAAAATGAGCATTTTATTGTTTTTAACTAACCCCATCCCAAAGCCCCAAATCAGGAGGTTGGGTACCCAATCAGACAGTGTCTGCCTCACTGCTATAAACCTTCAGTCTCTCTCTGCCTTGATGTATAGCTGGAACTTTTCTTTTTCCAGTCTTAACAATTTGGTTGTAAGCTTTTCAAGCTCAACAACTTTCTGTGTCTTCTCTGAAATACCTAGTTCAATCAGTGATGTTAATAATAAACTATCATCATAACAACTATATATCCCTCTGTATTTAATATTTTGTTTTAAATGACGAGTGAAGGGAAGTCACAGGAACTGACAGTGATTAAATAAAAAATCAGGAAAATTAAATCTAACATTTTTGAATAAAGAAGAAAAAAAAGAAATGTTAGAAAATATAGGCCTTTACTGAAGTAAATATAATTTTTTCAAGATGATGATGAACTTCAAGGTTTTTTTGATGCAAGTCTCCTATAAAAGTATCAGGCAGAAGCAGGTAGTCTTGCTGATTGTATCTACAGACTTACCAAATCAGAGTGTGCAGACCAAGAGATATACATCGTGTGCCATATGCACTGGAGCTAGTATTAATGCACAAGGAGAGAGCTTCCATTTTATTGCATATTTGTTAGTCACAAAATAGGAGAAGGAAAAATCTCTATTCTATATTTGCAAAGGGATTGGCAGAATAACTTTTTGTTCTTCATAGGCATCCCTAGTTTCTACTGTAAGAGAATAAACTGTTGTCCATTTGGTTTCTGAGGCACCAAATCATCCACAAAACTACTGCAAAAAAAGTCAGGTGACTCCTGTTCTTGACTGATATTCATGTATTACTTTTAAGTCTGTTTTCAAACACAACTCTTTCTCTCTGTAAACACAGTCTTAGATTAACAAAAAACATACATTCTTTGGAGTTTGTAACAGTTCTTGGCACTACTGAGCTTTTAAATTCAGCCAGCGGAAACTGGATATTAAAATCTAAAGGTGGCAACTGCTGTTGACTTACTACAGTGGAGCAAATTCATTTCTGCAAGATTATTATTGAATTGATAATTTTAAAAAATCCTTTACAGTATGTTTCAATAAAATATGAAACAAGCAGTGCCCTGGAATTTTACTTTTAGTACTGTAGCTTTTCAGTCCCAGAAAATCATTTGAGCATAATGTCTTTAAATAGACTAGAATATGTACATTGTTGAATGAATATCTAAGAACAGTAAAATGAGAAAATAATGTGAGTGCAGAGAAACGGCAAGAGATGATAACAAATGATGCCTCTTCAGTGGAGTAACAGGAAGACGCTGCTGACAGCCTTTATCTGCTGGTTGATGACTTCTGTAAGTAAGCTTTTGAGTCTAAACACATTGCCTGAGTGTGTATCATTTAGACTGTCTTCATGTTGCTTCTTTCTTGCTATTTAGTCCCTTACGCTACTGCAATGTGAGATACCTAGATAAACATTTCTCAGTTACTCTGATGTGACAGAAGTAGTGTCTCCACCTGAACACCACTCCTTCCCAAATAAGAGCAGTTTATGCAAGTGGAAGCACGGAGAACACAGCTGTGGAGGCATTTGCCAAATGGAGAATATGGGTGGTACACCAAATTAACGGTTTGGAATAGTCACCCCCAATTAAACAACTCTGAAATGTGTACAGCATCAAGTGTGGAAGCCTGCCAAATAACTTTTCTCAAGCCAAAATTGTCAGGAGTAGATGCCAGGGAAGGCTTCTGACACACTGAATTAACTGAAGCCATTCCCACTTTGAGAAGTGACTTCAGAAGTTGCTCTCTCACAATACTATTTACTGTTGGATAATAAACTTATAGAAAATATAATCTTCTAAGCAGTGAAAATGTTTGGAGTTAACACAGAAATCAATGGAAGATGATTAATATGGCATGAAGACTGAGCGGACTTCCTGTCAAATCTAATGCAGTTAAACCATTGTTCCTTAAAACCTTTGCTTGATTACCTCCTTTCAAAAATATATTCATGGCATCATCCTCACAATCAGGCTCTAGTCTACTCTTCTTTTCTTCATTCTTCTTCCTTCTCTTAAAGATTTTCAATATCAGCCATACTCTGGGCTTTCTTTCATGCCGTTACATAAGACAGTTGATGAGAGTTCTCAGCTCAGGTGTTCTGCTCGCCTTTATTTTCCTGAAATTCAGCTTCTTTCAGAGATTTCCCCTGTTCACTTCATTGACTACTTAGACAGATTTCCTTCCTACTACTGAAACCATTTGTTACTGCTGATCATCCTTGTCACCATTCTCTGTAAGTTTTCCAGTCTTCCTACATTCTTGAGAACAGACTGAAGGCACTGTGTTAGTACGATGTCAGTGCACCATACTCTGAGAAACACCATGACTCTCACAACACCTATCCAAAGAACTTGCAGTTATCTGTTTTTATTATTGAATGGCAGGCAGCACTGACCTCAGTATTCAAAGATTTGAATCTTCAAATTTTAGTTTCTAGAAGTTAACAGGAAATGTTGAGCTTATCACAGCATATGGATATTGAAAATTATTTTCTCATGAATGTAGTATTGTTCAGTCATCAATGGCCAACTTTACATGACACTTCATTAACTACTCTTGCTCCATGAATGCACACTCTACTTTGCACAGCAGTAATTTTGCATAGCATCCTAGCTGCTACAATGAATACGCTGGCTGTAGTTCGATGCTCCAACAAGATATGTTACTGATCTGGCGGGAAAGGGTGTATATTACTGCTTTTACAACTACCTGTACTTCTGAATTCTCCCTTCACAGCTTAATTTCCCAAATGCAAAATGTAGTTGATCAAACAGCTGAAGAATCATCTAACTGGAGAAGTAAGTGGCTTCACACAGTGCACGCTGCAGAATCACATGGCCATCTTTAGTTGCTCTCATACCTAAAACATGCTGTTTAAGAGAAGAAACATATCTGGAAGGAGACAGCAGATCCTAAACATGTGCACTCAACAAGCCAAAAAAGGTCATTTGCAAAATGTTTCCTTATGTCTTATAATCTCTTTGTATCAAATCAGTAATAGAATCATTAAAAAATGAGAATGACTGCTCCTTTGCTTCAAACAGTGATTCTGGTCCGCATTTTATGATATACTGGACTTCTGCTAACTGACTATTACTCCATTTTCTTAACCTACAACTCATTTCCCAGCCTTTGCTAGGATCCAGCTGCAATTCAAGTCTGCCAATGAGCACTTGGATAACTTCCGTTTCCAGGTCTAGGACTTCTTTAGAGAAGCACTGCTTTCTGGCACATGAAGTCTCAGCTGTCTACCAGATAGCTGTTTAAATTGAACAGCCGGAGAATAGATTTTCATCTTTCTGTAAACACCAGGTGGTTTATTTGCTTTAATCTTTCAGCATATTTTCTTCACTCTGGACCACCGCTCATTCTCCAGCTCTTTTGAGGTACAGGTACTTCGTCCTGCAGTTCTGTTGCATGCCCATTTCTTCATATCACAAAACACCTTTTCTGTGAGTCCTTACCTTATGTCACTTCACACATATGCCTACTCTGCTTTCTCTTTAAACACTGTAGAATTCACTCTGATGAAGATGACAGGAAGTTCTCTCAAAATTATTTTCAGCAGACATGGATTGAAAGGCAAGCCCAAGTGGAAGAGCTGGGCTAAACCGGACTCTCTTGAAATACTGTGTAATCTAATAATGTCCTAATTTTTCTGACTAAAGTGTTAAAGCAAGTGTATCCGAAATGTATAAATTTGCACTGTGACTGTTTTTGGAAATGGACATATAACCATAGTATACTATGCCCAAATGAATTACACAACCATCACAATAAACAGGAATTTTATTATGCTACTCCAGTAATTCCAATGAGCTCCATACAGGAAAAGCCCCATGAAACATTCTCAAATGGTATTCTTTTGCAAATACTTCATGTTCAGTATCTATTTCAGTAGGCTACCAATTAAATAAAGATATACGCAGCCATATTTTTTTATGGCTGCAATAATATCAGATTCTCAATTGCAGGGCTAGCTACTCACAAGCAAAATCAAATCTGCAATTCATTGAAAAGTATAATTAGATTTTTGTTTCCCTCAGGCTCATAAACAGGAGAGATGTTAAAGAAAGAACAACATACAAATAAAAGCAACTGCTCATTTAATAGGAGGCAGATAAATTTTGAAGGCAACAAATTTTAATGGCTTTGGCATCTGCTTAACGTTTCTCCTGCAGCTCAATTTCTTTTCATTAAAACAGAATTCTTGCCTATCTGTAACTACCAGTAAAGAATAATGGCTATATGCACTTCACAATGCTGAACGGATCTATAATTCATGCTTCAAAGTTTACTTACTATAATAGAAATTAAAATTGGTATTCGTATAACCCACCAGGGACCACCATGCTCATTTGTATCCCAGCAACTATAAAAAAAAAAGAGGAGAACGATGTTGACATTAATATCATCTGGCAAGCAAGACCTATGAGGACAAGTATTTCTTATATACAAGTCAAAACAATACTAAAACATACTAAAACAATGCCTCTTCTAGCCTAGAATTTGGCATTCAGTCTTTTTCTGCTTTTAATTTTATTTCTCTGGTTTTAATATGCATATTCAAATCAGCTAAAGCATCAGGCAGACTCAACTGTACCATTAGAAATCATGGAAGACATTAACCTTTAGGGAAACCAAGCTTAGTTTCACTTTGTGTAAGGACACTTTCCCAATAAGCACTTAACACCAGCCTCTGGGTAGCAGGAAGATCTAATGCAACTGACAGATACAATTGAAATGACATAATTTCCTTGTGGGATATTTAGGTTACAAATGGCTGGAACTGGTTTAGGAAAATGTGAGACTGAACCTGAAACTCTGTCTGAAAAAATGAAAATTTAATTTTCACTGTAGGCTTAACATTTTTAGTCCAAATACTCTAAGAATAAGTGCTCTGAAAGATTAATTTGAAGCAAGGGCAATACCCTTTAGAGTTCTTCTAACTGCAGTCATAATGACAAAGGAAAAAGGAGTTAGCCTTCAGATTATTTTAGAGGTCTTGCAAAGAAAACTTAGAAATCATGTAGGACATGATTATTCAGTTTAATTACAGAATCAATTGAAAACTATTAGTCAGGTTGAAAAAAAGGAGTGTGAAAACTGTTTATCCCACTAGCAAGGAATGCTCTGCCATTCCTTGGGACCAGTGGGAGCAGCAAGTCTGATCTTCCTACAAAATTCTTATCTTGGTTCCCCTTCCCATGCCAGGAGCTAGGCCTAGCTCTTGTTAGTCATAGTTTTACCCAACTTACATACATTTACATCACATTGCTTCACTTCTGGGAATGTAATTTAGATATACCCAAAGTTATGTATATTTCAATCTTGTGCCTAGTGCATTCTTACCTACTGCACCGTATTACAGCCCTGAACCCAACTGCTATTTTAAGTATTATTTTGACTTCCAAAGCAGATAGCTCTATATGTGGGTCACAAGGAGTAACGTTAGTCATAACCTATCTCTGCACTCCTGCCCTTAGAGGAGGAGAGAGCAAACAAACAGCAAGCATAAACAGCACACTGAAGGGCTCCTGTCCCTTTATTTCTGCATCTGAAATTTCAGTTCTGTGCTCGTCCCCTTCTGAACAGCAAACTACCTTTATGTGAACACCACCGTATCCAAGGCAAGGATTGTATTCGCGTAGTTGGATGCTTTAAGCTTTCTCTCCCCCTCACACTTACCCAGTGTCCTCTAAAATGATCCGTGTCACTGTCCACGTAATAATGAATATGGTAGGAATTCCTGAAAAATCCCAAAGAGGTTTAGAGGATGATCACAAAAATATAAGTCCACCAAAAAAAACCCAAGTTCACCCTGAAAGTAACCAATTATTCCCGAAATATACAGCATATAGCAAACAGTTTAGTCAATGGAGGGAAAGGCCCATCTGCTGAGCTATGTGATGTTAAGCAATGTATTACGAAGACTGCAGGGAAGTGGGTTTATTTCTTACAAAAATGCAGCCATAATGACTAATACACAAAGAACATGCCTTTCTTAGGTGTCTTTGAAACTGTCAGAGTGACCTACAGGGAGATAGATACAAGTTATGCATTCCCAATTTGCTTCCAAGGACTTCAATATAAAACCAAAATGTAAATCATTTCGTAAGGAACCATTCCCACACACTGGTTTATTCCCATTTCCCAGAAATACCTAAGTGTTTTATGACCACCTATTACTGGAAGCTTTAAAGTGCTCTGTATAAATATCATTGCACTTTCTGGAAATGAAAGGAATACATGTATTTAAACCAGAGGGACAATTATTATTGGGCTTTTCAAAAAGGCAAATAGCATAGCATAGCCTGTAGCTCCGCAGCTAAACTTTCTTTTTCCTCCCAAATTAGGACAGCCTGAATTGTAAGTTTTGCAGTGGCACTGCTATATCCTGAACAACCCCTGGGCATTGTGCAGATTGGCAGAGGTCAGAGCCATGCCAAGGAGCAAGCTAGTTATGCTTCAGCAGTTTTGTGCCTGCTCTCTCCTGTGGCACAGCGGCTGTAACCTACGCTGGAGCTGAACTGAGGAACTAGTAAGTCTGAGGAGTCATCCGGGAGAAACGGCATGACTACCTTGGTATGAAATATTGAACCTAATACAGACAGACAGACAGACAGAAGAATATTATTGAAAGATGTTTAAGTTCTTACCCCATCCAATCAGCAGGTAGATTGTGAAGTGTCTGTTGGGGGAGAATATTAGGACAAGGAGGATGTGGAGGTAAAGTCCTTCAACTAAGAGCCAGTAAAAGTTTGCCATAACACCATATTGAAAAAACACCAAAATAGCCTTGCAGCCCACCTGAAATATAAGAATAGAGATCAAAGTTGTTGCAGGAAAGATGCTGTATTATTCTATTAACATACCCTATAGGTCTTAACTCTCCATGTTATATACTAGTAACCCAGGTCCAGTAGAATATTTTTTTTCTTCATTCAAGCACATTGAGACATTGTAAATGTTACTGTATATATAAAAAGAAAATTAATTATAAAAAAAAAAAATAGATGGCTCCCATAGCAAATTTGTTCAGAAATTTTGAAAACTTCATAGCATACATATTGTAAAAGGTAGTGATTACAAATAAATGCACACATTTGCAATAGGTAGTTAATGAATGTCTATTAAATGAAATGATCATCTACTAGGTGGCTAATAAATATATTAAAATCCCAGCTGGCTTCCTAATATAGTAAAAATTAACAAAGAAACTACTTTATGAATTTTTCAAGGCTAAATGGGAAACTGAGTGAAAAATGTAACTTTACATGATGAATACTCTAAATAGAAGAAAAAGTTGACTGGAGTTTTAAAAATTATGTTTTCCCTTTAGAAAATGCTTTAGTGCTTCTTAATTAACAAAACACATAAGTATGTATCATAAAATGAAGTCCTAATATATTTATAGTCTGTGTGCTGCTCTTCAGAATTAATTTTCAGATGTCTGTGTTGCTGATGTTCCACAGTGCTGGCTGCTGCTACTTTGGCACTTATGAGAATTGAACATAAAAATGTTTCTGCTGAGACTGAGCTGAGAAATGTGATGGTATGGCAAATGTAACAGACTAAACAAAATGGACTAAACTTCTAGTTTCTGCCTGCTTTAATCCCTTCCCCATTTTAAATACCCTCCATATCTCCACTGTTTCTCTTAAATTCTAAGTACACCAAATACCTAAGTAGGTAACTTACTCATTTAGTGATTGATCCCTCTATCTAAACATGGGTGTCTATTATGAAGTGAGATGCCATCAGGGCCCCAGTCACCAGCTGCTAAGCCAGAAGGGCACAGACCTCCTAGAGATACTTCTTGTATCCATCAGCCCTTTGTGGTGTCTCAGATGGCTCAGTGCATCCCAAGTAACACACATGCCTATATTTATGCCTGTGTACATGCCTATAAAGAGAACTAAGTAAGAGCCCAAAAGGGTTGAATCCATTTCACCTAATTTTAGCTGCCTACAAGCAATGTTTCTGGTGAAAGCTAGCCACCTACTAGCCAACTAGCTCCTTATACAGCTCACAAAGACAGACAGGTACATCCCGAGAAAGTATTAAAGCTGATGAGATAAACTGTCCAGTGAGAAAGACAGAAACCCAGAGAAACAGCTTAGTTCAGTCATCTCATTTGGTAAGACTAATCTTACCTCTGGACTTTGTACGCACTGAAGGGTTATCCATTGCAGACCAGTAATGGGCCAGAAGATTTAACATGGAGAAAATCAAACATTTCAAAGTGCAAGCTGAAATTTTCTTTTATGCTTATGACTACTTAAAACCAGATTAGCATTCGAAGTCTAAAATTTTCATAATCTTTTAAATTCCAACACTCCCCTGTATTATATTATCTATTTACATACCAGAACCTCGCATCAAAATATTTTCCCTTCCTCCTGCAGCTAATTCTTGTATCAGGTTTATTTCCGAATGTTAAACAGTGAAGGTATCTGTCAGTAAAGAGTTAGTCAAAAATATGGCTCTGTGTCATTCAGATCCAGGACCTAGTTACACTGCATTTTGAATTGTGTGCTTTTAGAGATCTGTGAGTGCTGCAGTACTGTGGAAGATCACACACGTGTGACAGAAGGGGCAAACCCCGCGTGCTGTTACATAAGAAAGGTAGCATCCAGCCAATGCAAGACAAAACAGCCTTGCCAAGCTGGCGTCAGATCATTCCACACATAATGCAACAGGAATTACTCACCAGCCCACAAAATTGGACGTATTCAAATAGAAAAGTATGAGGCTATGCAGCCAAAAATAACTGGAGAATAAAGAAATTGCAGAAATCAAGTAGTATTTTGAGAGTCCATTGACTAACGTTTCAAGGATCTAAGAACTTTTGATTATCCCTGGCAGTCTGGCTACTAACCACTTTGCCTACTTTGGGTCTAGTAACTCAGAGCCTATTTGTCTTCATTAGCAATATCCCAGATTGAAAATTCATACATACAGCTTGGTAGTCACTGCTAAGAACTTTATGCTTTGGGACAAGATGGCTTCATCAATAAAAAAAAATCTTCCATTTTTTCCTCACAAGCTTAAACTGTAGTAAATTAAATTCAGAAGGTATTCAGCAATATTTGAAGGGCTCCTTTGCAGCACTTTTGCTGAAACAACGGAGGCAGAGAATGGTGAATATCATATAGAGGTCTGTCTTTTAACTGCAAGACTTGAGATTTTTTTAACCCCGGTGCATGAAAATGCAGTAAACATATTAGCTTGCCAACAAAGCAGATGACAACACTTCTGTCATAGCCAGAAAGCACAGAGGAGTTAATAAAGACAAATCCTGCAAATATTTAATTCCCTGTCTCTTTTCTCTCCCTCCATTGATATGTGTCCAATTCCTAGACTCCTGATAAAGCTGCTGGAACACTTCCAGATGAGCTGCCTTTAACTGCTCCCATCTAATGGTGCTGTTTGTCTTAAACTATCCCAACTGATTAATGCAGTGGCCATATTTATTCAGAGCTACAGCTGGTCAAGATTTGTTTTGGCAGATGACATGTTGTCCCTTCATGGACATGCAAAACAACATTGACTTCTCTTACTTGTGCTACAACCTTCTTTCTCTGGCTAATTCTAATAGATCATTTTGCTAGTCATTATACTCCTACAGAATTGTCTACGCTGACAGTTTGGTATTCCTAAATATTTAAAAGGATCAGGGAGGAAAATTTAGTGACACAACAGTATTACACCATGTAGCAAATGAAGTTTATTACCCATGAGGTTTGATCCTCCGGACAGTGAGCTGTGTTGGAGCTGGAATAGAGAATATCATCCTTGACTAAAACAGAGATTGCTCTTAGAATGAAAGAGAGGAACAGGTTCAGATGGATGTAGTTCCGAGTACAATGAAGTTTTCTAAAAAGAGATTTAAAAACAGACATTTTTGATTTTGAGATAGAAAGCTCTTGAGCAGACTTTTATTACTCTCCAGTCATTTCTTAGTAATAGGAACCTTGAGTAAGAGCCTACCCTTTCCTCCTCTGTCATACTTTCAGTGCTGCCTTGCTGTTTTGTTTTATCATCATCATCCTCCTCATCATTATTATAGGCTGTCCAAAATATACAAATAAATTACCTCTTACTCCTTTTTCTTTTCAATGAGTATCACAGACCAAAAGACCCCAGTGGTTTTTCTCCCACACTTTAACAAAAGCTGACAATAACATAGTTTATTATATCCTTCTGTGTGTGCACTTATCTCAGTGTTCTTCTTGCAAATAAAAATTTGATTATCCTGGAGTTATTTCAGGCATGCGCTCACCTATTATTTTCTGATTTCATTTTTTATTTAACTCCTGCATTTTGCTATATAGTGGCTTTTCATCCTATAATGTGAGTATATGCAGGAACAATTAAAAAATCCATTTGAAACATTAGATTGCCTATCCTTTCTATCCAGTGAGATGTAAACCTCCTCTTCTTTAGTCCAGCAGCCATGTGAAAGCCCGACAAACAAACGAAAAATTAAATATTCCAAGTAAGTGAATGAGTGCCCAGGGGAACCAAGTTATAAATTAAGGGCTTTTCACTGAAAAGACATTCCCTTCAAGATCCTCCCATTTAACAGATTATTTATAGCAAATCCCCAGAAACCAAACTGCTAAGAGGATTTTTTTTGGACAAAACCAGCACCTTGAACTGCACCTGGAAACAAGCCAGAAGCCAGGGCATTTTAGGAAGTAAGAGCAATGAAAGAATGAAGATGCAATAGGATGTTATGATGGTGTGCAGTGGCAGCTTCTAAGTAGTCTTCATGTTCTGATTTTTACTCAACAACACCAAATAATCCATTCTGAAACTACTAAAGCACAAATAGTTACAGTGTAGGGAAATAAATAACAGATCCCTCCTGCTATCCCCCAGTTTGGCAAAGGACAGAATACCAGGCTGAACTTAAAGCAGCTCTCAAAAATCCAGTGATTTCTGTGGCTATGCATGTCCTTTGCTGGAACAGGTTCAGAGAAAAACTGAAATACCGCTGGTACTTTGGACTGCATCATATGTTCCTACAGAATTCAGAGATACCTGCAAGATGTAAATGGGGGGAAAATATTTTTCTTGAATAACTAATTCAGATTATTACTTCTTCATTGCAGTCAGTAGCTGAAATAAAAAATGTTGGACATACACAAAGCTGCCAAACCAACATTTTGGAGGTAGTTGGCAAGAAAGTATTTTTATTTGTGATATGTATGATGATTCGGAACAACAAGGAAATGCTGTTCTTTAACAATGAAACAAAAGCTATCATGATTATTCCTTTGATATGAATACCTCATTATACAAAAATACCATGTGAGGAACATTTACAGACAGTTGATGCACATGAGAGAACATCTTACAGAAATGATGGAGACTTGTATTTTTCTCCTTGGTAAGAAACACATATCAAGGAAACTGACATTTTTTTGGAAGGTTTTGTCGTACAAGGGTAACCCTGACGGAAGTATAGTAAGATCTATAGTAAGACCTAGAATGGCAGTTATGTAGAAATATGCTGTTCTAAAATTTATTTTCACTCTGAGTTGGAACAAACCAACCTTTTTAAAAATATTTCAAAAATACTATGTATTTTCAATCATTTGATTTCCACTTTTCTAAAACTTTATGATATAGTAAAAGTTAGACATGCAAAATGAAGAACTAGAAACTTGCATTCTAAGAAGGGTAAAGAAACTTCTCTTGACTAAATAAAAAATATTAGCTTTGCTAATATAAATTAAGTTTGCAGAAGCAAGAATGTCCCTGACAAATTGGCAACCTGCAACAGGAAAATATTGTGTCGGAAAGCTACAAATTAGCTTTAATTGTAATATGTACGTAGAGTATTACATAGGGAGTTGCACCATAGTAACATTAAAAATGCTGTCAGCTTAGTCTGGCAAGGTATTTGCAGATATTCACTTTGTATGTCTTTGTTTTGAGACTAAAAGATCTGTCAGATATAAAATCCTTTCCTTTTACAATGCTTCTAAATGTGTCCTTTACAAATATTAATAATGGGAACCCATATAATGTTTATGTATAGATTAAAATCAAGTCCAGTTCTTTGGAAGAAATGCAAAAAAGAATATTGCAACTGTATGGAAACTTTCAGAAACAACTCTCCTTTCCCCACCCAACAGTTCTGCTTTTCAAGTGCTTATAGCTGATCTTGTGAATAACGGCAAAGCCCTGAGGCTGTATCTGTTCTGCCAGACAGTACATAACAATATATAATGGACTGCAGAAGTCAAGTTGTAATATTTAAAAAAGAATTTCCACTTCCTTGTCATGAACACATTACCTACAACTAGATTAAACTCCACATTATTCCACGTTTTCCTTCATTAAAAATACTGCACGTATTCAGGATTAAAAGCAGTATAACTTGAAGCATAAATATACAAATCCAGCAATGCGCAATTTTAATAATCTTTTGTGCTACTAATATCCAGAGTTCAAATACTAATCCTGCTGGATGAAGTTAGGATTTTGACAATCCTACTGCGTTAGTAACTTCTGATTTTTAACTCACGATTAACTACCAAATCTCCCTTAGATAGTTTCACTTAGAAGAGTTGTTCTTTGTCCTCCTTTTTAAACACAGCAAGGTGAAAGTTTGCCAGTTACACTCAAAAGTGAGTATGTTTCAGGGGTGAGTGACTGACCTTTATAAATAGTATATTGACATTCTCTAGAAAGAATCCTGGGACCTTCCAGGGTGAAGTATGTTTCTTGGACAGGAGGTGTTACCAGCTGAGTAGTGAAAAGTTAAAACTTACAGAAACATTCTCATTTTCCTTAAAAATGACTGTAACGTATGGGATGCCCTACAACATGTCTGAGACAAACAGACTTACAGACAAAGCTTTTTGCATTCACTTCTGGTATTGATAGTTTACAATTGCTTCAGCTGCAGCCTTGCATAATAACTGTCTGCTTGCTATGTGCTTGGGAAGCTATATACTGAACAGGGCATTTTTACCGCTTATTTGGGTTCCTAATTCAACTCACTATGTTAGGAGGCCCCCACACTCCCTGCAGATAACAGAGAAACAGGGTTCTTTAGGGGGAAACTTAGAATACCCTGTGTTCCACCCTGAATAAAAGCTTGGGTCTTTCCACTGACTTCAACAGAGATTGAGGAGTTCTCAACTTGGATATTTAAACTGAAGTTGAAGGTTTTGAGTACACCTTTGAAATTCTTGATATGTTTGTTATAATTGCCTTCTGGTGATGGACAACATTCAGATGTCTATAACACACTGTCTTAAATGCGTTATTAGGTTTTAGCAGTTTTGAAAATGCATGATCTGCCTGTAGCGTTTGCTGGTAGAAAGAAGATAATCATGAGTGACTCAATTCATTTTTTTCAAAGATATTCCAAAATATAATTATGGGCTATGTATCTGCTCTGAATAGTCTCTCAATATTTAAATATTGAGAAAATTTGATGGCAGACTGAAAGGCTGACAGAACTGGCCATAGGAATAGTTCATCGGAGGCATGAGGCTCTGACAAACCACGTGCTGTCCTCCACATACTATATGTACTTCTTTTCTACCAAATCTGAGAGATGCATTTTCTTGTTTTTCTTGGTGCAGAGTGGAATGGAAGAGTTGTGTGAAGTTTATGATGGAGAATATAAAGGCTATTCTATTAGACAGGTAGAAGTGATACATAAAGGCATGAAGGTGGAGAGACTGAGAAAAGCTTTGATACTGATAAAACTATTTCATAATTTCTTTTACCAGTTGGAGAATCCTTTCAGTATCAGAAAACTCCCAGGAATTATGCCAAACCAACAGACAGTAGTGCCTTTCCTAACATTGCCTAACAACAACATTGCACACCAAGTGCTATCCTTCAGCACAATTATCGATACCTTTACAGCCCCACTTGGACAAATTAATGATTACTTTTGATTCTAGTACCCCTGGAGAACACTCAGAAGCTTCTGCAAAATACGGCTGCCCACTTGTCCAATGTTAAGACCAGCATCCTACTAATTTTCAAGAGCAATTCAAGGTGTTGATTTTAATAACCAAACAGAAAATGTTTTATATAATCCATTCCTAAATGACTATTCTTTCTTACACGGGCTCTAATGTCCGTAAATTTGTAAAGTGCTTTGAAATTTTTTAATACGACTGGTACTAGCAAAAATCAAGTTAGCATTACATTGTTGTCAGCTGTTTAATTGAGAAAAGTGTAAAACTGATGCATTTTCTAAATATCTGAGCAATCAGACAACAGTTAAAACTCTTATCATTGTTCATATTTACTCATGAAAAATACATACCTGAAAAGGCAAAGAATTATACTTCCTGTTGTAAGAGCAATCAGAGATACACTGTGTCCAAGAGTATAAATTGCCTTCACCCTTACGTAGAAGTTGACCTGCACAGAAAAATAGATATGCAGAAACCACTTACTTATATTTAAAATTGACTGTGAAATGATGTAATTTTCCATTAAATGGCTCTGAAGGCTAAATAAATAGTGTTATTTTCACTCTCTGCTCTAGAGTACATGATGAGAATGTTGTATATTTATTCCAACATATTTTTGCAATGCAACATCTCAAGTCAATTGACCTCAGTAGAAAAATCAGCCTCAGAAACTCAAAACTTAGACAAGACTTAGCTGGTATAATTTCAGCTGATTATTCCACGTCAATGAAGTCAAAGAAAATATCAGATTCATCAACTTCCATAAACACAATCAAACTGGGAAGAATGACCCACAGTTTGAAAGAATGGATTATGTCTGAAAGAGACAATCTCTCTCGGTCCTTCTGCTCCACTGTACTTCGTAATGCATTTATACGAGTTTAATTTTAAAGACATGTTTAAGTCTCATTAATTTCTAATCTAAATGTTCAAATACTTTATTAAATTGTGACCCAAACAACCCTTTCTCCCTTTAGTAAAGTTATTTGCTAAAACTTGGAAGAGAAATTTTTCAACAGGGGAAAAACAGACTGAAGTGCACAGTTTCCTGATCATTTGCAGTTATCTGTAAATTTACCAGCTACATGTTACATTAAACCCTATTCTGAATGATAACATCAAGAAAAATAATGCTAAATACTCTCAGAATTAAGCTGCTTCTTGATTTATGCCTGTAATAGTCATTAGACTGACATTATTTTCCACTGAAGCTAGATAAAATATTAAAATGGTAAGATTTTTAAGATGTTATGAAACGAAGTTTTAATAGCAGTGTAGAATGTTCTATGTACAACAGACAGAATTTCAATATTTAGTGCACATGGTTATATCTTGAACATGTTTGTAAAAAGTAGCAAGCAAGCAATACTAATAGCAAAAGGAAAAGCAAATCACTTAATGTATTTATTTTTATAGCATTTAAAAGGCCAAATAATGAGGTAACTTTAGCAATCCCAATTCATGATGAAATTAGTTGGACGTTCACTTAGCAAATATACAGATACGGAAAAGACTAAATGAAATGTTAAATGAAATGAAAAATCTTGAAACTGCGCTATTGTAGATATGGTTAAAGGACGAAAATAAGGGAAACATTACTGCCACAGACCTTAAGTGTATTCCTAGAAATGGTCATGCTTGTTAGGAGCTAAAAATGGTATACGAGGTGTAACAGAAATCTCTTTTGTTAATTAGAGAAGTAAGCTGCGATGGCCTTTTGATAACAGTCCTGATATTTTAATATTTAGTTCCCTCTGGTTAGACGTTAAACCTCCTCCCATTACCTCCTTGCTTCATTCAAAACTCTCTTGCGCTGACTTTCTCACTGCTGACATTTGGGTTAGGCCTTTGTACTGGCTTTGGCTGGGATACAGTTGATTCTCTTCATAGAAGCTTGTAGGATTTGTGATGAAAACAGTGTTGATAACACAGGGACATTTTAGCTATTGCTGAGCAGTGCTTACTCAGTGTCAAGGCCTTTTCTGCTCCTCACGCTGCCCCACCAGCGAGGAGGCTGGGGGAGCACAAGGGGTTGGGAGGGGACACAGCGGGGAGAGCTGACCCCAGCTGACCAAAGCGATATCCCATACCATATTCTGCCGTGCTCAGCAATAAAAGCTGGGAGAAGGAGGAGGAAGGGAGGATGTTCAGAGTTACGGCATTGGTCTTCCCAAGTGGGAAGCCATGGTGGGAAGCCATGAATGAATTCTTTGTTTTGCTCTGCTTGCACACGCAGCTTTGGCTTTACTTATTAAACTGTCTTTATCTGAACGCAGGAGTTTTCTCACTTTTACCCTTCCGATTCTCTCCCCCATCCCACTGTAGGGGAGTGAGTAAGCGGCTGTGTGGGGCTGAGCTGCCCACAACAGCCTTGAACCCTTTTTCCTGCAGATTATATTATATAAAGAACTCTGCACACATATGAAACACAGGAACTATTAGAAACTGACAGTACTAGAAACATTGTTATTTTGATGCGGGGATCCTTAAAAATATTTTAATTAATAAAATACATTTAGTTTACAATAAAGATATTAGCAATTTTGATTATGTATTTCTGTTGCTAGTGACTACTTATCCCATATTTACATGGGATAAGTCCAGTGACTCTAAGAAGTAATTTCAACTTGCATGTTTCCTTTCAACAATTGAAAGTAGCTATTCTTGAACATTTGACATTTCTGAGAACTCATTACTCAAGTCATTGGCTTCTACCTGACATTAAATATAACATTAATTTCTCAAAAAGGAGTCATAACATCCTTTACTATTATATTAATTCATCCAAAGGGTTTCCGTATCTACTACAGGGAGTGGATTTCAAAGACTGTACTATGGCAATATATCTTTATTTTTCTGAGTGAGTAATCCAGGCTGTACAATCTACACAAATGCAAACATACTACATGTCTTACCATTACATATAATGATTCAGTTAAGCTGTATCAGCACCTTTACATTTAATGTCTTAAATGTCTTAAATCACAGTGAAAAGTGTGCATTCTGCTCATCAGTATAGAATACCTCAACTCATTGATATTCATTCTCTCCTTTTAAATACATAAAGGAAAACCAAATAGAGAATAACATCATTCTAGCTATAAAATATCTAAACAATAAAATCCCATTATCAAATTGCCTTTTTTTGCTGGCCAGACTAAATAAAGGGAAGCTACAAACTCACTACACTGAAATGAACATGCCAGATTTAGCACAAGCTGATTTCAGATCAGTACATGAGATAAGACAGCTTTGCTGGCTGTCATGGATTTATTACCAAGTAAGAGAGGACAGAGATCTGTTCTCATGTGCAAAGATCCCACTTGCAACATTTTGCATTACCAAAGGGTTTGCTCAACTTTTCTGACTTTCATATCAATAGACATACTAGCTCCCCTCCTTCCACAGCCAGAGATACTGATTACAGAATCAAGACCTGAAAAAATGCAGTCAAGAAAGACATTCAGTTCAGCCTTAAATAGACATCACTGTTTGGTCAACACAAATTCCACCGACATAGCGAACAAACCATACCTACTTGCCTAAATGTAGTCATCCAGTACTACTTAGGGTATCAGAGAATCACAGAATGGTTGGGGTTGGAAGGGAACTTTGGAGATCATCTAGTCCCACCCTCCTGCAAAAGCAGGTTCACCTACTGCAGGCTGCACAGGATCACGTCCAGGCAGGTTTTAAGGAGACTCCACTACCTCTCTTGGCAGCCTGTTCCAGTGCTCTGGCACCCTCAAAGTAAAGAAGTTTTTCCTTATGTTCAGACAGAATTTCCTTTGTTCCAGTTCGTGCCCGTTTCCTCTTGTCCTGTTGCTGGCCACCACTGAAAAGAGTCTGGCCCCATCCTCTTGACACCTGCTCTTCAGATATTTACAAGCATTGATGAGATCCCCTCTCAGAGTTCTCTTCTCCAGGCTAAACAAACCCAGGTCTATCAGCCTTTCCTCATAAAAGAGATGCTCCAGTCCCTTGATCATCTTCGTAGCTGCACTCTCTGCAGTAGTTCCCTGCCTGTCTTGAACTGAGGAGCCCAGATGTGGCCTCACCAAGGCAGAGTAGTGGGGGAGGATAAGCCCCCTTGAGCTGCTGGCCATGCTCTTTTTAATGCACCCCAGGAGACCATTGACCTTCTTGGCCACAAGAGCACACTGCTTTGTGGTCAAGTTGTTGTCTACCTGTCCCGGTTTGAGGTAAAACAGACCAATTTTCTGTTTTGTAATTTTACTTTTCAGTTAAGCCTCCTCTAACTAACTGAACCCTCTGAAATTAACAGCATATTTTGCAGACAGTATCTGCTTCCAGAGTGATAAGACATGATTGTTTATAATTTATACCAAGGAATGGTACACAGAGAGGCTCCTGCTTATACTTGCTCTAACCCCCAAGGGCAGCTGACTTTGTTATTGGCCCTGTTGGAGGGTCGGAAGTGGAAAAGCGTAGAGGGGTCCCTCCTGCAGGGAGAAGCGGACAGGACAGGTGACCCAAAACTGATCAACGGGGTATTCCATCCCATCTGCCTCATGCTCAGTATAAAAGCTGAGGGATCAAAGGGTCAGTGCTCTTTCTTCAATGGCCGGTGTCCAAGGAGGACTCTGTCTGTTTGTTTGCCTTTGACGTCAATCGGTGTGTTCCTGAATCCAGACCTGGAATCCAGTTCCCGTCCATCTTATTATTTTTTTATTATTTTATTAATATTTTAATTAAAGTAGTTCAGTCTTTTTTTTAATCTCCTAAGACTCATTTCTCTCTCATTCTTCTCTCCATGAAGGAGATGCTCTCCCTTCTCTAAATGGGAGGAAAATAAAAGAACAGCTGTCGTTCATTTTAGTGGCCAGCTCAGCCCAAACCATGACACCAGCAGGACTCCCAGGTCCCTCTCTGCAGAGCTGCTTTCCAGCACATCAACCCCTAACCTGGTGCATGGGATTATTCCTTCCTAGGTGCAGGACTTCCCCTTGTTGAATTTCATTAGGTTCCTCTCCACGCAACTCTCCAGCCTGTCCAGGTCTCCCTGTATGGCGGCACAGCCTTCTGGTGTGTCAGCCACTCCTCCCAGCTTTGTGTCATCAGCAAACTTGCTGAGGGCACGCTCTGTCCCCTCCTCCAGGTTGTTCATGAATATGTTGAACAGGACTGGACCCAGTACTGACCCCTGGGGAACAACACTAGTTACAGGCCTCCAACTGGACTCTGTGCTGCTGATCACAACCCGCCGAGCTTTGCCATTCAGCCAGTTCTCAGTCCACCTCACTGTCCACTCATCTAACCCACACTTCCTAAGATAACCTTAGTATCCAAGACATGGCAGATGTGACAAAGGACCTCTTTGCTGGAATGGCAGTGGTGAGTCAAATGGCACTAGATAGCCATGCTTAGGCTATCACATCAAGCTGATCATTAGACACCTACATCTCAAGTAAATATCTAACTCCAGGAAATTTAATTTGCAAGTCACTTTCAGCCTTCCAGGTTTTAAAATATGTGGTAAGTATGTGAATGTAAACAACTGGGAAGAATTTGATGTGGCTGTGTTGGCACAGACATGATTGAGAGACCCAAGAAATTTTTTCCAGCACCTGCTCTAATGTTCTGAGCAAAGCCAAGTCAGTGCCCACCAGATAAGGAAACCTGACACATAAGGTGAAAGGTTTCACATTCGGCTTCTACTCTGAATGGGTAAGAACAAATCTCTTGTGTTCTGATCACTTCTTCTGATGCAATTATTTGCAATTCAACAAGTTCACTGCTTACAAAACAATCACCAGTTGTGTTATCATATAATTCCCTCATCTATGTATTGTATTTTTATGATGTTAATAATGCTTAAAAGGCCCAGGTATACCAGATTCACACAGAGTTTGTATATTCTCCTTAATTTTTGTCTTGCCTTGGAAGTTTTTGTTTAGGAAATACATAAATTGTTTGGTGCCAAGTGTATCAAAGTTATATCTATGTTTAGTCTGCACTGCCTTTGCTCACTTTTTCCATATTTTTGCCCATCTTCATTTCAGAATTAAATGCACTGTGTCCTAGACACAGCACCCATTATACTTTCATCAATTAAGAACACAGAATCAACCAATTTACAGACTCTAATGATCCACGGTCACGATAGTCTTCAAATGGCAAGCGTTTTTATAGGAATGATTCTGGACCAGAAGTCATTGGGAAATTGCAGTCAGACCAAAGTTCCCATGGGAAAGCCTTGATTCTGCTTATATGTTCTGCATTGCTTCATGTCAAGAACAATTTGGACTCAATATATCTTTTTACTTCCCCTTTTCTTGGAATCCATTACACTGAGTAACAACACTGAAATTTATCTGGTTGATGTAATTGAAGTATTTTTTCCATTTTTTGTGGATTTTTTTTTTTTTGAGATCTCTGTAAAGTTGCTTTTAGGATAAGCAATTTTGCCTTCCTGTGAATATTTTCCTTGTCCAGGAATGCACAGCTCCTGTTTCCTTCCTCAAAACAAGTTAGAATAAAGTGCAGGACAGTACAGTAAAGAAACAGATGCACTAATAGCCACTGATTTTTGCAGGGATGAGGCCATCTGAGCTAGGCATCAAGATTGTCTTTATGACCAATGAATAGAAGCAGCAGAGTGCTATTCATGTCATCGTAAGACAGACATCTAAAATAATTTAGAAAGACAGTGAAGTAAAAACATCTACTTTTTCTTCATTAAATACGAATGGAACCTAGACAGTCTACTGCAGACACAGATGACAGATATCTAAAGTTAGACAATGTGACTCTGTCCCAGGAGTTTCTCCACTCATTTGGTCAGCTTTCCATCGGGCAGTAAAAGCATTACAAAACTTCATTTTTTATTTCCATTTAGATTTTTTCCTTTATTCTTTTTTTTTCATCTTGTTTTAAAAGCCAACATATGAAGTCTGGTGTTTGTTTTTACTTTTATTTGGAATTTTTCCAACTGAGGTCCAACTCTTATGGGATTTCTGATACCAGAAGTCTGTTTTCTCAGTAATAATATCATGAAGAAAAAATATAACGTATTCTTTTAAAACCTTTCAAATAAGTACTGGTGACTAGGTGAAATGAATAGGTAAGACTCATTTAGCTGAATACATTTAACAGTGGGATATAATCTTTCTAAAAGGTAGGCAACTCAACAGAATTACTCATTGTCTCCCAAGATGGGGGAGGGGGGCAATGGAGAATTCTACACTATGATTCACGTGCTTCATGGGGGCAAGTCAAAGAAATTAGGATGATATGATTTCCATCCAGGCTCCAAAGACTAGATCTCCTCTGACTGTAGAGAAGACATAGGCTGTCTGGATCAAATGCAGATGAGTACATTGTACAATCTTGTCAGATGAAATTCATCTCACTTGCGATTCTAGTCATGCAAAAGCACATATTTTTTGCTTACTGTTCAAAAATGTGTTTTGTGATGTATCCTTACATTAACAGCCATCATACTATTACTGGTAACTGCACATAGTCCTAGCGATGCTAGCACGTAACATAATGAGCATGTATCTCAAAGTTGCTAAAGACTAATGAAAAAGAAACCAGTAGTGCTTGGTACAGAGAAATTACATGGATGTGAGGGAGGAGGCATTTTTGAAGAGTGATTTAATAAAAGGTTAGGTGTCAGAAGCTACTGATTAAGCTATGCTATAAATACTGTTTCCCCATGGAAATATATAAAAATTGTGGATTTTAATTTTGTGTTGCACCATTCTCACAATAGATAAGGGGCTTTAATATGTACATACAGCATGCAGATGATGTATACTTTGTAAGTCAGTTAGAAATTAAGGTAATTCAAGTAAACCTAATTTAAATAAAATTAAATACAATGTTCAATTCAGCTTACTTCAAAACCACATAGTTAAACTGATTAAAGTTTGTGGGTAGCTGAAGCTTGAGCCTTAGTCTTTTTAATTTATTTCTTCTGTAGTAATTTACATTTGTTCAAAGCAAGACACTGGTCAAAAGGAGATGTCATTCTTACCAGATCTAAAGTGAGCATAAAGCATGTAGTGTGCACAGCTCCAATTCTAGCTGCTGTAAACTGAAGATATTATTTTTGTTAAAAAGATCCTGTGCTTTTCTCTTAAATGGTATCTTGCAGAAGACAGTGGTGCAGAATGATTTTACCGTATGTAAAAGAAAAACAAACTGTTAATTTTACATTTGTTCAGTTTTAATAGCATCCCTATGTTGTATTTGTTTGAGGAAAAGTTTCAATAAAAGCATTAAGGTTAAAAAGCCCTTTTAATCTTACAATCAATGTCTTAGAGCTATGTCTCCCCTTCATAACTCACAATATAAGTTGCATTTTTTACTTGTACTCTCTATTTCCTGAGATGGGAATCTAAAATCACAGAGGTAGAAGGAGACAGAACAATATAATTGAAAGCTATTTTCTGCCTGATGGACTCCTTCCCTTATGAATAAAATAGTCTGCTGTTTTTACCAATAAAGTATACTGCACAAAGTTCATAACTGACCTGTCTGTAATAATGCCTCCACAATGTCCCAAAGAGTTTATATCTAATTCGTAACCCCTCGGTGCTCATGTTTAAGCGGACATGCTTATGGTTAATTGCTCATGGTTAATTGTTTCTTTTGGGTCTGCTCTTGACTGCCCTGGCTAGACTATGATCTGCCACCATGCTGCCAAGTTAACCAGCTTCAGAGGCTGTCAGTTTTCAAAGGCATCAAATAAACAGACAAAAGGAATAACATACAAATAAAAAAAAAAAAGAATGATGTTATTTTTAAAATTGTTCATAAACATTTAGAGAGAAGGAAAGCAGCTTAAATGCATTTGCAGGCAGTCTCAGAATTCAACAAGAATTTATCTAACAGCATTTCTGAGATAATTTTTATGTGTAAGGAGTAAATTTCCAAAGTCAGCAGTAAAAGCACCTGCTGAAGGGAATGGTGAATGGTCCAGAAATTCCCTGAAGGCAATAAAGGATTCCCACTAGAGACATCCTTTACTCCAGTTCTCTCACACTTCAGCTATTATCAACTTGCAACTGAGATGATCTCAGTCCTTAGAAAGCATCTAATGGCCAATTCTATAGCACTGGCAAGAAATACAGGAGCCATTACATTTACATTCTCCCAAGAGTCATGCCCTCTCTATATAAGCCATGTGTCACCTCTTGAAGTAGATGGAACTATACTAGATATATTCACTAAGTTCATAGAATTGACAATTGAAAGGTCCTTCACCTTGTCAATTTTTGAAGGCATCATAAAACCCCATTATTCAAGTTGGGAGCTGGACTATTGTCTGATAGCTCCAACTGTGGACGTAGATGCATAAATCGCATTCAACTGCATAAACTTACCAAAATTGTTACAGACTATAAATGAACTTGCATGGCAGGTGTTGATATTACAGAATCAAAATATTACTTTAAATATTTTTCAGCCACTATACTATATAATAAGCGAGTGTTTTGCACCTTGGCAAAAAGAAAGTAGCTGTGGGGTTCAAAGAGCACTGGGTTGATTGAAACAAGCCCAAGAAAAAAGTTGGATTTATTTAATTTTTTTATCATTCCATACCATCTTGAAAAATCTGTCTAGATTTATTTGATTTCAGAAAAACTCCATTGACTGAATCTTTTGAAATTGGACCCATCTTACTTGTATCTGATTTCAGTTCTTAAATGAAGGAAAAGAGGTGAAACCCCGCATGAACTTTCTAACACAAGATCAGTTGTCCAGCCACACTGATGTAACTGTGCCTCTAATTTAGCCTCTAGCTATGTACTCAGCTTCACAGTAACTGTCAGGCAGCCTGGATGTAAAATGACTCCCATCACTTTTACCCACTAGGGAGAATAGAAGAGGTTGTCTTCCTCCAGAAAAACCACATTATTTAAAATAATGTTTCTGGCATTCTGTACACACACATGACCCCTACAACACTAAAACCAAAACAAGAATCCTGTGTACTTTTAGTCCAGCACAATAGCTGTCAGTGTCAGCAGGACTGAATCGATCTGTTGGCCATTCATCTGCCAAACAGATGAACATGAAATAGCTACATGCAGGTATAAGTCAGGATTGAAGCTAATCAGTACCTTAATAATGGTCATGGTCATTTTGTTCAAACTAAGTGTAAGCAAATAAGAAATAATTACACAATTGAAATTATTTTATCATATGACACACATTTTTAATTATTCTCTATTCTGCACTTGAAATTGTGGCTAATGAGTACATTTCCTTCTTTCAGACCATTTTACTGGTCTAGTATTATAATGGTCAGAAATCTTCAATGATCAAAACTTAAACCTTCTTCTCAAACTATTGCAAAGCTAAGCAAACACTACTACATTTTGAATCCATTACATCAAAAATTATAATTATGTAAATTCAGGTGTTATGATTTTCAAAAACAAGCACAAATTTTAGATGATTAGTGTGAAGCACTTTATCAGATTCAGCATCAGAGGTGCGATCATATTGCTACTTAAATTTCCGGTATAAGCGTAAATAGAAGTGTCTTAATTTGCCTGTAAGACCTCTATAACTCCTAGTGACTCAACAAAAAAATTGGCAAATGGTGCTCTGAAATTATGTTTATTAAATACACATATGACCTCCATAAAGACAAATAATTAAATTTTGCATTGTATTGTGATATTTGAACACCAGGAAATTACTTTAGATTAATATTGATTTTGTTATAGCTATTAAATATTTTTCACTACTCTGTATTTTACATAGTACCATTTAGAAACAAACTTCATATTGTATTGCTGCAAAAGAAACAGGCAAAGCAATACCAAATCTGATAGCACATAAAAATCAATGTCTTTCATGTAACATCAGTGAATATTTACTATTCTGTGTGAACCATAATGAGCCAGTTCTCAATTAAACTTTAGCTTTAACCTCTGAACTTAATAAAAGAATTTGCAAGATTGACAGTAAAATGAGTGCAAAGAAGGCATGGATTGACCAAACCAGAATTTAAAACTAAATTAAAATTTTAAAAGATTTTAACACAGCATATATATCAAAACTCATTTGGATTTTGAACTGTATTCAAAGCATAAACTGATTTGATTCATGCATATCAAACTGAAATGCCATTATGAAACAGAAATTGAAATGACACTAAATTTTCTGCGTGTCTAACAAAAATAGTACTTTTGCAACTGTAGTAAGAACAGCTGGCCTCTGCAAAATATTCACATGATTATCTGAGCAATACTGATTCCAAAACTGAAATCCAACAATCTACTTTTAAAGTTTTGAGGAAAATTTTTAAATTACAGTCACTAAACTGAATAGGCAGTTAGAAACAGGAAAAATCAGTGGCGTAGGATTTTCAGAACAATTTTATGAAAAGTTTACAGAACCTGTAACTGCTTTCTAGACTATAAAGACCTAATTCTAAAATATTTCCTCTTTTTTGTGGTACTGAATGTTAACAGGTTTTAAAAGAGTTTGAAAAAGCACACATGTAAAAATAAATTGGATTAGTACAAGTTTGTGTAATCAGCGTTATCTTCAATACACTTTTTTGTAAATTTTATTCTTAGGCCATTTGTGTTTTGTTTTCTGAGAACAGACACCTTTTTTCTGCTAATGTTTTGTTTAAAGTTAGTTTCTTGTTATTTTTACTAAGTTCAGGAGACAGAAGTCTTCTGTTTATTTACAGAATAGACATAGCACAGAAGCTTCCTAAGCCAAGTTGACAGTTGCCCAGTGGATCTTTCAACCTCAGCCTTGGTTTGGAAGGACCTCTAGGGGTGAGAGGGTAACTCAGTGCTGAAGAACAAAAAGCTCTGAAGAAAGTACAACTTTTAAACTCTTTGTCCAAGGGAGTTTTACTAATGACCAGATGTCATCCTTAACGTAAAAGAAAAACACACACCTCTCTATTCATTTAGCCAAAAATCTAACTGATCACTACTAAAGTATTTACGATCATTATCATCCCAGATGACTCTTCATTTTTTATTCTGTGGGCTAGTATATTCCTGTAATACGGTATGTAAGAGAGTCTGGTATTCACAGATATGATTACTTACAAGTATATTAAAATTTGTGGTCTTACATTTTCATGAGACATGTGCCAGAGTACATTCCATGATATCCAAATATTCATACTAGAAGAACGTATCAGAAAACCTTAAACTGTACAAACACTGTAAAATCAGAACTGGGCCTAGCAAATGAGTTCAGTGCTTCAAAAACACTGAAATGAAAAAACGCAAATAGAATTTGAATAAAGGACCCTAGTTCTTTCCATTTGGAAAATGAACTTCCACAAAACAGTAGCCATTTCTAAAATCTTGTAATATTTATGAGAGAATAAATATAAACTGAGATAAAGAGATGGATTACGTGTTGTGGACAATTTACTTTTTTCTTATCAGGCACTTCTACACCTCTCTAAAAGGTGCAGAGCAAAACAGAGTTTACTGAAAATCTATGTAATAAAATTGGTATTCCTTATGTTTTTTAATAATCTTTATGCAATTAATTAATGATAAACCTTTTCCGACATGTTTCTCCTTTAATGCACCTTATGCCTAAATATCACCCAAAAAAGATGAGACCAGCATTGCCTTAAGCATCTCTTAATAATAGTAGCATCATTAAGTAATGGAAAATGCAGAATGTAATGTAAACAAATATAGCATGACTTATAGGTACACAGAAAAAGCATTGATAGATGGCTGCCCTGTGTCACATTTCTTTGAGAGGGAAGGATTTGATTTAGACTCAATACAAACAATCCATTAGTCCAGTACAATGATCCTCTTCACAGTGAGTAGTCATACATCTGTTTTCTAAAGCTAGCTACAGACATTCAAGACAGTTTTTTGTTTGTGTCAGTCCTGACCTCACTACCTTCACTCCACCTGGCTTGGGTAGTGTATCTGTATCAGGCAGTGGGTAGCACACCCAGCACGTTCAGGGAACCGGCCAAATAGGGGAATACCTCTTCCATAGATAATGCTTCTACTCATGCACAAGCTGCAACAGTATCACTACATTTAACAGCCCTGAGGCTCTTCCAATGAATTTGTCTTTGTATGACCCTATGCATTCAAATCACATAGCCTGTAACTTGCGTACATTGTCTTTTGTGTGATCTAATAAACATCAGGCCAATTCACACTAAGATCAGACAACACTGTATTAACTGACCCAGTCATCATTTTAAGTAAAGTGGACACATTTCACTCCTTTACATTCATCAGGCATCTTGCCGTATATTAATAATGTTGACAGAGAGTTTAATACCCTCTGAGGACAGCTAGGACACATCTCTAGCTTGTTCAGTCCAGATAGAAGATGTCAAAATATGTCCACATGAAAGGAAAGACTGTGGTGAGGCTTGGATTGGGTTAACGCACTTCGACATGTGTTTCCAGCACGGTCAAATCAAGCTATTAATTTTCCCATTGTGCTGTCCATGATCTCAACAGAAATACAAAAGGGAAAAAAAGACACTTATTTGATGAATCTAAAACTTGAAGGTTAGCAGTAACTAGTTTACTTATAGGAAATAGATTGGAAGTATATAATAAAGTTTTAGATCTACAATTTGATGTGATAACAACATTCACATAGTTTGTTCAGACACGGTCATACTTGTCAAATTGGTTGCCTATAAATACAGACAGAAGCACTGAAGAATACTAACAGAAGATCTAACATAAAATAAAACATTCTATTTCAGGGTGCTGCATCAGGAACTTACAGTTAATTTCAAAATGTTAAGCAAATAATTTCTTTTTATAGAACCTGCTAATATACCATTTGGCATGGTATAAAAATTGAACGTTTTAACTCTGACTAAAATCAATGCAAACTGTAGAAGCAGACAAGTTCTTTCATACCCCAAACAATATCAGTGAACTCAGCAGGGAAATAATAGATGACGTGTTTACGGTATTTTTAAATAAGCTTTCTCATTTCAGTGTATCTTCAGCATAAAAATTTGGTACCTATTAACAAATTGCCTGTTCAGTATTTGCTCACCAATCGCTATCATTTAAACCTTCTCTAGACTACTCAAAACTGCACAAAATAGATGCATAACTGGAGAGATATATATGTCTGTGTGCATGCGTATATATAAAGG
The DNA here is from genome assembly GCF_000708025.1 of Charadrius vociferus. NCBI lineage: Eukaryota > Metazoa > Chordata > Aves > Charadriiformes > Charadriidae > Charadrius > Charadrius vociferus. The sequence continues at coordinate 3,938,522 of NW_009648785.1, forward strand.
AAAAAACGTAGAGAAATAAGTCCCCTTTGAAGTAAAGATACAAGTCCATATCCTAAAAGACAGCAAAAAAAAGGAATAAATATTTAATTTGATCTATAATGGAAATTCATTCAGCAGTGAAGATGCAGGCACCAAACTGACAGCAGAGACAGTTTCTACCTAATCCTTTATCATTGTCTTCAGAGAAGGCATACAGAAGAAAATTTAAAACTTATCATATGAAAAGTATTTTGCCACCTTCTCTAAAATATGATGTTCTTAGCTGCTGTAACTTTGAGGGCAACTTCACACATCACCCACAAAGCATATTGTTGCATGATATTTTTGTGTCCAAAATATTTTGTATCCAAATACTTAGGGTTTCACTTTTAGTTCTTTCTGTTGAAATTCCACATCAAATAAAAATGAACTATACTAATTTATGCTGAGCAAAGACTTTTTGTTTTGAGGTGCTACCACTGAGCACCAAGATCCGAATTCAAGAAAATATCTTTCAGTGTAACAGTTGGCTGATGCAGAACCTTAAATGCCTCCTGAAATCTCACAACTGAATGATACTTGCATTTTTTATAGTCTCCCATGAAGAGATGGATTTAAACACATGCTTTCCTGTTTCCCTTTTCAGATTTTATTGTGATAATTTTTGCCCTTTCTTTAACTACAAAATATATAATATTTGCATGGGAACAGCTTATTTGCTGACAAGCCAGCACTATTGTAGCCACTTTTTGACTTGTCAACTTTAAGTTTAGAAAAGAATTATTGTCTTGACCCACTGAAATAACCAGTTTATGATCTTCAGGCAAAGAATAGTGCCTGAGCAATGACACTGGTACTTGAGAAAAACAGACAGGGCCCTCAAGCCATGTTGCTTGAAATGCAATCAGTGCTTGCAGTTCCCCTTCCCCCCTTCCCTCCCCCCGCCCCCCATAAGATGCTATGCATTTATTCTGTATACCGTCTACATTAGATACCTATGATATTCTATCTATTGTACTTTTGTTAATCATTTTTTTCAGTACCTACTTTCCACATCTCTCTTCTGATTTTTATCATCACTGGTTTATTATTTGCTCTTTTGCAGGCTTTTGTAAATGTTGCTATTACTTCCTATTTACAGCTTCTCTAGGTTCATTCCTGCAAGAATATTCAAATTGCATTTCATTCTTCTCCTTCAAATTACTAATGAATATGTCAAACAAGAACAGCTTTTCTATTATACAAGTTCATCTGCTAATTAAGTACTTCTAACTACTTGAAATGTTACCTTTTGTTAATTTCAATTTTTAAGTCTTGACCCATTTTCACTCCACATGACAATGTCTGGTTGAATCACAGTGTTTTAAAATGGCTGTTTTAGCAGTAATGCATGTGCGTCCCCAAGCTGTAAGATGATACCAACGTTTTATAATGTGTCTGCAGAAAAGTTGGGAAAACAACATGGTCTATCCATTTTCGTTGGAGATATTTAAAAGATGCGTAGCTGTAGTGATCAGGGACATGGTTTAGTAGTAACTTGGCGGTGTTAGGTTAACAGCTGGACTTGATGGTCTAAAGAGACTAACGGTCTCTTCCAACCATAACGATTCTATGACTATTTTCAACTACAGTAATGGCTGGGCTTTTAAATACAGAAAGATGGCAAGAACTGCATGTCTCAGCCAGAATGCCAGCACATCTCTGCAAACCAGACAGAACAGGTCTGCTAGAGCTATTCCACACATACTAAAATCCAGAAAAACCCAACCAGCCAAGTATCTTTATTCATGAGAGGACTTCATCTGTTCACGATAACAAGAGTTTTACTGACACTATGAGCTCATTCCTGTAAACAAAATCTTGCTCTGTTAGCCTCAGCAGAAAAATAGATGGAAAACGGATAAAATGTGATGGAAATAGTACTTCCCTTAACAAAAAGAACAAGAAATAGGATCTGCAAACTGAACAAATTTGTTTTTCCATTTATACTGTAAGATATCTTGATAGCTTTTTGAACCACTTGTAATTGGGCAGAGAGAAACCTGATGAAATTCAACAAGGGTAAGTGTAGGGTGCTGCATCTGGGGAGGAATAACCCCATGCACCAGTACAGGTTGGGGGCTGACCTCCTGGAGAGCAGCTCTGTGGAAAGGGACCTGGGAGTCCTGGTGGACAACAGGATGACCATGAGCCAGCAATGTGCCCTGGCAGCCAAGAAGGCGAATGGCATCCTGGGGTGCATCAAGAAGAGTGTGGCCAGCAGGTCGAGGGAGGTCATCCTCCCCCTCTACTCTGCCCTGGTGAGGCCTCATCTGGAGTACTGTGTCCAGTTCTGGGCTCCGCAGTTCAAGAAGGACACGGAACTGCTGGAGAGGGTCCAGCAAAGGGCAACGAAGATGATTACGGGATTGGAACATCTCTCATATGGAGAAAGGCTTAGGGACTTGGGTCTCTTTAGTCTAGAGAAAAGAAGATTGAGGGGGGATCTTATTAATACTTACAAATACTTAACGGGAGGATGCCAGGGGGATGGGAGCAGTCTTTTTTCAGTGGTGCCCAGTGATAGGACGAGGGGTAATGGGCATAAACTTGAACATAGGAAGTTCCATCTTAACATGAGAAGGAACTTCTTTACTTTTGAGGGTAGTGGAGCACTGGAACAGGCTGCCCAGAGAGGTTGTGGAGTCTCTCACTCTGGAGACATTCAAAACCCGCCTGGATGCAGTCCTGTGCAACCTGCTGTAGGTGACCCTGTTCTGGCAGGGGGGTTGGACTAGATGATCTCCAGAGGTCCCTTCCAACCCTGACCATTCTGTGATTCTGTGATTCTTTAATTGCTAACGCAATTTAAAGTCCGATATAAACTTGCAATAATTCCAATGACCTAAATTCATTCTATTTCACTTATAACTTAAACACATACCAGCAATCAAGTGGTGCATGTATTATTAACAGATTATTACAGTATTAGGAATTGTTATAATAGAAACTACTAGAAATAACACAATGAAAAACATACTGTGCATAAGCCTCGTAACACTGAAATATTAGAAATACAGATGTATTACTGCAATTACCAACTGTTTATAGCCTTGTGTTCCAAAGTTACTGAATTCTACATTTGTGATTTTATATGACATTTGCAATCCAAGCATATGGCAATCAATGCTACCAAAAATTACTACAGATTTCCACTAATTCTGATAGAGTAAAATGGGAATTATTTAGAAGCAGAATATGTCTGATAGATGAATTAAACACCCGCATGTAAATGAATAGAAACAGTATTTTTCTTACCTTGTAATCATCCTCATAGTCATTATATCCACAAGTACTTAAGATGTCAGGAAAAATATCTGACCATCCGTTACTTGTACAATTTTTGCTAATATTTCCTGTAAAGCAAAATTTGAGAGTTTAAATGAGAAAGATCCAAGTCTCCTCATCAACGAATCTTTAGATAACCTAACTTGGTCATTCTCTGTTAACATGCTGTATTTCCTAGTACTCCTGTTAAAGCAACCCAGCCATTTCCTCTCATGTCCTCTTCATTCATATTACTTTGGCTTTTACTCTTGCTCTGAGTTGCCTTTGCACTAAAGAATTTAGCAATTCCAAGCTGCGATGGCAGGCTTCTGCTTTGGTATAATAGCTATTTCTGTTACATCTGCAAAAGCCTGAAATATTTTGCTGTTTTATCTAAAGTATTCAGCTCATTCCATAAAGGGGATAATTTGTAGGTAAAGTAATTTGACAGAAAAGTAATTCAAGTGAAAATTGTTCTAACCTCCTATTTAAGTTTTTCTGAGAACAAAATACCAAATGATCTACTGAAGAGTTATAAAAGCTCTTAGATATTACGATGATGAATTACTGCCACAGCAAATGTTGGTAGAGCTGGTAACGCACTTTAAAGGCCAAATCATGTGATCAGTGGAAGAACAAGGAAATAAATACGCATGCTGAATTTCATGCTTTGAAGCAATCGCTGAAACAAGGTAGTCCGAGGAACGTACAGAAGATGCATAAGTGTAGTTGGAAAGGAATTCTGAACATCTAGTAATTTCAGAAAGGATTTTTTGGTTGGAAGTGAGCAAAGAAGTTGACTCTTTTCCCGGATGAAGTCATGGAGATGGAAGTAACCCATGATTCTAATCCTTAATCTAATTAATATGAACTAATGTTCATGCAATATGGAACTGCTTCAATAGGAGAAAACTGTAGGGACTGATATCGGAATAAAGAAAAGTCATGAAAATTATTATTACTCTTAAAATGTTAAATCATAAGCAACTTCCCCTCACCTTTTTTACAGCAAATTTTATATCCATGATACTTGAAATACAATATTGCTTTGGTTTGGAGTTTACCACTGGTCTTTAACTGATTTAAAGATGTCTGTTTTTCACCACACAAGAACAAATTTATGTGTCACAGAACAACTTTGGCCAAGAATAACCAAACGTGTTTACACTCCAAACTAAAGCTTTTGTGATTTTTATCTTGCTGATTGGTTACTGGAATTTCTGCTGTGTATAAAGTCTTCAGCAGAAAGTTGTAAATATCCTACAAATGGCTGACCAACCAACAACCAAATCTTTCTAGCTTATAACAAGGACTTGACCTCAAACCACAGTGTCTCCTCAAACAACAGGACCACTTCTGCCATTTGGCATAGACATGGCATTTTTTAAAGAAAATGTAACCTATTTATACACTCTGAAGAGTCTTCACTTTAAAAGTACATCAAGCTTCTCTGACTAGGCAGACCAGAGGAATGTGTTAACAGAACCACAAATTACGTCAAAGCCAGTTTTGCAAGAAAAAGACTCCATGTACTCAAGATGCTGAAGTATTCTCTACTATGAGCACTGTAAGACCTTCTAACTTAAAGACAGGCAATGTTCTGTGGAAGACATCGTTTATTTCTACACCATCATTCCATGCAATTAAATATTTCAGACTGCAACCTCATTTAAAACCTGTAATTTGACACATACATTTGAGTAAAAAATTCACAGAATAACTTTCTGGTAGTCATATACTTACATCATCATGTATAATACAGAAAAAACATTACAGGATAAATATGATTGCTTTTACAGTAAAAAGACATTTAATATAAAGTTACTAATATTCAATAGAGAATTAATTATGTGGTATGCTTAAACTATAACCTTGACCATCACAGAAGAAATTAAGAGCCAGTTCTCCAAAGGTTGGAAAGGTGAGAAGACAACTACTGGTTTTTTTAATTCACAATTTAAATTAAAAAATCCTTTGAAGAATTACGGTATTTAAAAGCCTACTTATGATTTGGAATAATTCCATAAAAAATAAGGTAGTCTAAATCACCTTGAAGTAGAATTTTAATTCCACTTAAACCCTGAAAAAACTAAAACATGTATCTCACAAATCCGGCTAAATAAAAAGCATTCAATTTCTTGTTTAAAAATATTTTTATAAATTCCCGCCAAAAGAATCAAGTGCATTTGTAATGTGCTGTTCATTAATTAAATAAATGACAGATTCAAATTTTAAAGGTGCTGAGATACTTAGTTAGATCTTAATAGAATCAACCATGCAAGATATTTGCTGTCTTACATCTGAAGGAAGAAATTATAGAAAGACAAAATTTAAAAAGTCCTCTTAATTGAGCAGGTATCTCTAAAAATCCACCCTGTAAGTTCCAAGAGCAAGAAGTAAACAGGTAGCTATGAAAAAAGCTGTATACAGGAAAATTATAGCAAACTATAAAAAGGAAGTGATTTTTTCAGTCTTGGTGATCCTGTGCCCAAGTGAGATTGACTTGTAATGCACTGTGAAGTTTTCAGACTTAAATATTTATTGCAGTTGTTTTATAGGAAAATTAAAATGTTATTGTAATATAAGATATAACAGTTGTTAAATATCAAACATTCAAACTCCAGAGAGAGTGTGCACGCTCTAGCTTTTGGCAAATAGACAAAAGCAGTGTGATTTAATTCAGATTTTGAATTTTTGATATTTATTAGTTTGCCTTGTCTCATGACAACACCTTAATATCTTTGTTTGAGTCATTTGAATACTTTTATAGATTTCACAAGATTTAGTGAAGATTACACATACTTTCCCCTTTATAAACTGTTTAGACTATCCATGATAAACTAATCAAGATCCACCAGCTCCAGGAATGAAAACCTTTGCTCATCTGTAGATTGTTTTAGTTATCTGCTTTTTACTGGAACAAGACTGGAACAACAGTTTTAAGAATAAAGGTATTTTAGTCATACCCCAAGTTAGTCTGTGTTAAAGGTAATACTGTTAAAAAGCTCCCCACAGAGACCCCAAAGGCAGAATTAAATCACTGTGATGTTTCACATATTTCACCAGCTCTTCATGACAAAGGTTTCTCATCCGAGCAATGGGGTTAAGAGTTTTCCTGCTGCATTTTGAGATACATATGTGAAATACTGTGTGTGCATCCTCTATTTTTAAAACCCCACTAACAAACCAAATTGCAAAATTAAACCAATGATACGTTGACAAGATTGTGCAGAAGACAGTAGACTTGAAACAGTTAAATGTTTCAGCAGTCTGAGACACTGATGAGCTCTTTTCCATTAAAAAGCAGAATAAAAGGTTTCATAATAAGTACCTTAAATTGCAATAGTGATAATTTTTAGGCATTATGTGTTAATGTTGGCTCATTATTCTCATGAAGGCAAGGTAGAGCTCTCCTCCTAAGCACAGAAGGAACAACCTGCATGTGACCTGCTGGCAACTATTAAATATGTCAGTCAGGCCCAGCTGCCTTAATAATTAACATAAATAGGTCAAAACGAGCAAGCAGTGTCTTCAGCCTTGATGAGTGTCACTATATCAGAATACATATTTAGTATTTGACTCAAAGACTACCATATGAACAACAAAGACAATTATTTGGTCTTTTCATGATGTATCATGAACAGCTCTGTTAAGAATCTATTATGTTAACTCTTTAAAAAGAAAATAAAACCCTTAAACTGCACCCCTCCCCCCCATTTTTAACATATATTATAAAATACCAAAGAGAAGCCAGCAAAAAGACACCTTAAAATTAAATACCTGGTTTGCCAGAAAAAAGGCTAAATACTTTTGGACAAGGGACGGTGACAGTCTCTCCAATCTTTGCAGGACGCCAACAGGTGATATTATCCCAAACTCCAACACATCCTGAAACAAAACCAGAAGCAACAGACTTGAAAGCTCAGTCTGGTCCAAATGACCCTTCTGTATTTATCTTATAAAGACTTGGCGGAAGCTTTGGGTAAGCAGTTCAAGAAAGATTAGACTCTTTCAAGAAAGTTGCAAAGATGGTATTTTGTAGGAAAATGTTAAGGGAATTGTAAGAGTCTGTTAAGTAACCAGTTTATTTTTATGTCAGTTAATACATTGTTTGCAAAATGTCTCATTAAAACGATGTCATTTTGATGGAATCATGCTAAGAAAAGCAAAGAAAATGTTAAAAAAAGTAAAAGTAGATCATTGGACTCAGAATCACAGATACAATGGGAGTGCACCATGACTTTGGTGCACTCCCATTTTTGGAACAAAGGGCATGGACTAACAAAATCAAATAAGGCAATTGACAATCGACAATTTAAATTTGTAATGATAAAGAGAGAAAAAAACCTTTTATCCTATCAGTATTGTTAGAAAGTATAAGGGACAGTTTGTTCCCTTCAGTTGAAAACATGAAACTTGAAGCAGGAACTACTCGCATTCATATATAATACTATTCTTCAGAATATTTATAGTATTAGCAATTCACTACTCATTTACTCTGTGCTAGGGGGGTCATGACGAATATCAAGCCACCTGAGTTAAATGAAACTGGAAAAGGAACATTTATAAGTTCTATATTAGAATCCTACTTTCAAAGTAAGTTACTTTCAAAGTATATGTAAATTAGGGAACCCAAGAGCGTGCTACAGAACCGGCAGTTGGATTCGCCCCTGGGGGTATGTCCTAGCTGCAGCTTGAAGGAGAGCCAGAGGCATAGCATTCCCATGGGTCTTGCTTTCCTTTGGAAGACAACTAAGTGTAATTGTCAGGAGGGAGTCTCTGCGCTGTACCAAGAATAGGGTTTGGAGATGAAAAAAGCAGATGAGAGGAGGACTATGGGCCAAATTCTGCATTTGGTCACCAATTGTGTAGAGTCATCTTTGTACAGTTTCCCAAGGAAATGCTATTCTCCAGAGGAGTCACTTGTTCATGGGCACTGGGTCCTTCTTCATTCCTCCTAGGATCATACAGCTCTGAATGTAGCATCTGTTCTATTTTCAGAAAGATGATGTCAAAAATAAGGGATTACTAATGGAAACACTTCACAAAGTTTATCTGTGTGGGTAGATAAAATATAATGCCTTATTCTCCACTGCCTTGTATACTGTGTCAACCTCCAAAGAGGTATGCCACAAATGTATTATTGTTCTTTACCTCACACACTCACCCATACTCACTTCAATGCACCAAAAATCTCCAAAGACACTTAGAGATTCCAAATATCCAATCTATCACAACCTCTCTGGGCAACCTGCACACACACAACTTCCTCCATGAAGAATTTTGCTGTGCATCTAATTAGTATTTCCCTTGCTGCAGGTTGCTTCCATTGCTTCTTGTCGTGGTTTTTGTTTGTTTGTTTGGGTTTTTTTGTTCACATCTGAGAAGAGTCTGGCTTCATCTTTATAAGCCCATGAGGTAGATGAAGACGGCAATCAGATCACTATTCTCCAAGCTAAACAAACCCAGCTTTCAGTCAATTGTTATATGCTGCATATTCTAGTGTCATCTCCATACCCTCTGCTGAGCCAATTAATGGCTTTCCTGTACACAGGAGCCCAAAACTGGGCACAGTACTCTGCTGAGATGCAGTCTCAAAAGAGCCAAATAGAGACAGACAATTGCTTCTCTTGATCTACCCATTTGCTAATGTAGCAGAGTATATGGTTAAACCTCATCTCTGGAAGGGTGCACTGCTGACTCATGTTTAAATTAATATATTTCTAAAGCAAACACCTAAAATGAGTCAGAATTTAATTCTAAAAAATACTTATTTCTTCTCAAGAGAGTCTGAAGTTGTTAATTCAGTTGCAGAATTTAGACTGTAGGTAGCTGTCTTTACTCTAATCGATCCCACCCTTATTTGCTTAATAGTGTGTGAGTAACCTCAGCTAGTCGAATTCTCCAGTTACCTGAAGAGGACTAATTGTTTTGGTTCCTTTAGTAACTTTGTCTCCTAGACCAATATGCCAAATTCCTTCTTTTAGCCCCACCTTAGGGTAGGGGAGATTTATGTAGGACAAGGAACTGTAAGAGTGGTATTCTTTTTATCTGTATTCCACAGTTGGCTGAGAAGTTCCTCTTCCCATTGACAATTCACTCTTTTCAGGTTTCTGGTCCTTACCTCCTGAATGAGTCTTTTTAGCAACTGACTCAGAATGTAATACTCTTTGAACTCCATGATCATTCATTTTTTCCTTATGATCACGTAGAGCTTGTCCTTTCTAGTGCATCTGCCCCTACAGCTGGTTCATGTGTTTCTTTAAAAATTAACTCATGAGTTTTATCTATGCTCTGTTTTACCTGACTAACTTCTACTCCCTCCAGCACTTGTGGCTTTTCTTTTACCATTCGTAATGATATCTCTGAGGTGATGTTGACTTGGCCATGTATACATAAATTAAGAGGTTTACATTTGAGCAAGTCACCTTCGTACCCTTTGAAGTCAATGGCACTTAAACATGCTTAGGTGCTTCCTGAGTTGCAGTACTAGATGAAAATCAAGTCCCACGTCTCTATGATGCAACATCAGAGCTTATGCAAAGTAAAAGAATATTTACTTCAGCCAATTGAGGTCATGCTTCCTTCCCAATTGATTTTAAGCCAGAAACATCAACAACGGGACATACAAGAAAGACAAAGAAACTATTTTCTTCATCTGCCAGCACTCAGAACTATAGTGACAAAATGCAACTCTTTTGGCTTTGATGGATGTACTGCCTGAGCCAGCATAAACAAGCCCTGGAGTACACAAGAATAATTAGCATCTTGTGCGACTTCAGACCTTTTTAGTTCATCCCCATTTCCACTAACAAGTGAGAGCTCAGATGAGTCATGAAAGTGTTCATGCACACCCATAAAAGCTGTCGACTTTCACAAATTTTCCCTTTTGTTCAGTATACTCTCTATAAAATGGTGGATTTGCTACAGTAATCTGCAAACAGTTCAGAGGCCTTTATAAATTTTTGCTATGCTGCTATAGGGACTGGGCTAAGGTTTTGCTAAAAGGGCAGCTGAACAACATGGACTTCAGAGCTCCATTAGTACCTTTTCCACAAAAAAAACCCCTCAAAACTGTTATTCAAGCTTCGCTTACATGAAATATTGTACAGAAAAACAGAGGTCCAATTCCTATTCCCACCAAAATTAATCAACACAATTTGTATCACATCTCGAAACTAGCTTGCAGGAAGAAAAATCAATATACAAGTTTTTTGACATTCAAAACATTACAGGTCACTAATGTTTCCTAGGGAATGTATTTTTTACCTCAGTTTTTCCTCAGTATTTTAGGACTTTAAGGTGTCTACAGCACAGGAGAGAATGATACTTTTTCAGACTCTTAAATCATATAGATGAAATAACACAAAAGATGTATTTCCTACATCTAGACTGCATTCAGGTGTATCAACAATCATGAGAATGAAACTTTAGTGACTGTCACCAGAATTCCAAGAAAAACATTAAGCTTCGATTTATGTATATATACAAGCTTATTTATTATGGTACAGGAAATCCGAGAAAACTGCTGAAATGTTCTAGAGGCATTTACAGAATTCTAGAATAGATTCATAGAATTGTCTAAGTTTGAAGGGACCTTGAAGATCACAGAGCCCAACCATCAACCTAACACTGCCAAACCCACCACTAAACCATGTCCCTAAACACCAGATCTACCCGTCTTTTAAATACCTCCAGGGACGGTGATTCCACCCCTTCCCTGGGCAGCCTGTTCCAATGCTTGATAACCCTTTGGGGGAAGAAATTTTTCCTAATATTCATCCTAAACCTCCCCTGGTGTAACTTGAGGCCATTTCCTCTTGTTCTATTGTTTCTTACTAGCGAGAAGAGACTTACCCCATCCTCACTGCAACCTCCTTTCAGGTAGTTGTAGAGAGCGATAAGGTCTCCCCTCAGCCTCCTTTTCTCCAGGCTAAACAACCCCCACTTCCCTCAGCTGCTCCTCAGAAGACTTGTGCTCCACACCCCTCACCAGCTTTGTTGCCCTTCTCTGGACACTCTCCAGAACCTCAATGTCTTTCTTGTAGTGAGGGGCCCAAAACTGAACACAATACTTGAGGTGGGGCCTCTCCAGAGCCGAGTACAGGGGAACAATCACTTACCTAGTCCTGCTGGCCACACTGTTCCTGATACAGGCCAGGATGCCCCTGACCTTGGACACCTGGGCACACTGCTGGCTCATATTCAGCCGGCTGTCAGCCAACACCCCCAGGTCCTTTTCTGCCGGGCAGCTTTCCAGCCACTCTTCCCCAAGCCTGTAGCGCTGCATGGGGTTGTTGTGACCCAAGTGCAGGACCCGGCACTTGGCCTTGTTGTACCTCATACCACTGCTCTCAGCCCATCAGTCCAGCCTGTCCAGATTCCTCCGTAGAGCCATCCAACCCTCAAACAGGCCGACACTCCCACCCAGCTTGGTGTCATCCACAAATTTACTGAGGGTGCACTTGATCCCCTTGTCCAGGTCATTGATAAAGATACTAAAGAGAACTGGACCCAGTACTGAGCCCTGGGGAACACCACTTGTGACTGGCCGCCAACTAGATTTAACTCCATTCGTGGCTGCACGGCCATCCAGCCAGTTCTTTACCCAGCAGAGTACACCCATCCAGGCCATTAGCAGCCAGTTTCTCCAGGAGGACAGTGTGGGAGACAGTGTCAAAGGCTTTACTGAAGTCCAGGTAAACAACATCCACAGCCTTTCCCTCATCCACTAAGTGGGTCACCTGAATGACTACAAGTGTGTTTCTGAAAACTGGTCTAGGGCTGAATGCTGAAATGCTGGTGTTACTGGTGTGCTGCTAGGGGCTGTTAGAAGTACAACTGTTAAACAATATGCGCTCTTCTGGGCTTTCAACTCACGCCTTTCCTCATTTCCCCGTCCTCCTAGTACTACAGATTTTTGACAATATTGCAGTCATAGATCTTTTTCCTCTCTTAGCAAAACACACCCTTATGCAGAGTGTGGGATACAATTAACAAGTCTGTTCTTATTACACGTGCATCAATTTGTGTCTGCCATCCCAGCAACTTGACTCTATTATACAGCATGAGCTTAACTGTGCACAATTGAAACTAGCAATTAATCTCCCACTGATCTTGGAAATTCAAGATGTGGCACAACTGGAGACCTTGGTGAGTTTCACAGGTCTTCAAACAGATATTGCTCTTTACCCACCAAATTATCCTTTTACAACAAGAATAACATGCAATATTGTTAGAGGGTGACAGAGCATGATTCACTTCATGCTAAAACACATGAAAATCAGCCAGATTAATTGCTCCTAACAACTGCCTGTTTCTCCCCAGTGACTACAGAGCAGCCTACGGTACTATATACACTATGGGAAAATGAAGGTGCAATAAATGCTTTGTTAAATGTGTCTCTTTCCGCACAAAGAATACCTAGCTTGATCAAGCTTGATATTCTACTCTCTATTCACTCACGCTCTACTACTCTCTGTCCGGCCATTAATTCATTCAGTGTTAGGATTTCTGGACTGTCATCCATCACTGCCGCATTTCATAAAATCATTACGTATGCTATTATTCTCTGGAAGTTTTACCCATCTCCTGCATATACAAGCCTGTTTCCTACTATCTCCAAAAGATATTAATCAATTAAGATACAGAAAATACTTAGTTGTAGCTTCAAATAAGATTTTAAGTTCTAGTTCTAGTAACATTTCTACCAGTAATTCTACAGAAAATATCTTACATTTTAAATATAACCTAAATTGCTCCAACGTTTATTTTCATGTCTGCAATGTTCTTTATTTGTCCTATTAAAAAAAAAAATAATATTCTAAGTACCCAAAAGTATTTTAAAGTACATTTATACCCTTTTATGTTCATTCCTTGATTTAGGAATTGCATCCAGCTTCAATAAATTCTCAAGCCTTGAATGTTTTTGTCCTTTCACCCTGATACGTACACACATAAAACCAGTCCAGCTCTTGATCTGTCTCAGCTCCCCAATTTTCCTGTGTATCTCTACTACTATACTCTTTACCTACTTCTTTACCTATTAATATAGCTAGCAAATAAAAAAAAATAGGTTCTAAATCTCTATTTCTGCAGTGTCTAGAACTCCCCTGCACACTACATATAAAAATCTCTTTTAGACCTCTTCATTTGCATCACTTATTTCTCTGCTGTGTCATTCACAGCATATCCAAATAAATGATCAATCTTCCCAGAAAACCTTTGTGCAATGACTCGCTCAAAAGTGTGCCCACAGTGTCACTCCTCTACTGCTCTTCTCTCCTGTTCCTCTAGATGATATTGCAGATGCTATTCCTAGTTAGTTTCGATGAGATCACTTACTTTATGTGAATGTTTGGCCTTTAATGCTTGTGATGCATTTGCTAATACCTTATTGTGAAAGGAAACACAATATACTATAAACTATGTTTTGTTTCTCATTTTTTTCAGCTTACATAAGTATTGCCACCACTTTCTTCATCCTGCTATCTGAGATCCAGTTTTTGAGCAACAAGTTTGCTTACCTACATGTGCTTCTTCATCTATAAAAATGTGTAACACTGAGTTTGTACTGGCAAGTTTTGTTTATACATACATTTTATCCATATGTTAACCACTAGGTGGCACTTCGCATTTGGATTTCAAAAATTGCCAATTCAACGAGAGGTTTAGCATTTTTTAAACTGTCTAGGCGTGCATGATATGTGAAACAATGAGAGCGCTTTGAAAATCATCCAGAAAGTTGTCAGCTAGGCCAGGGTTTATTTTTTGAACAGGGAAACGTTTTGATTTTTGTACTCAACTTGACAAAGCAGAAGCAATCTCACCTCTTTTGGGCAATGTTTTCTAGACTGTAGGCCTGAGCGCTGCAGCATGTAATTTAGGCCACATGAGAATTTACGAACATATACGGGCTGAAATTCTTTCTGCACTTTCACACAAGTAGTAAGTACAAGTAGTAAGTAGAAAGGAAAAGGAGGTGCTACACAATAGCACGCTAGCAAACCGGAAGCAAAGTACACACACCAGAACCGCTTAAAACAGCAAGAAGACGAAGACAGTAGCAAAAATACCGTTGCTCCAAGCTACTCTGCTGAAGTTATTTGCCGTCTACCTTTGCCAGGGCGCCAAGTGCACTAATGGGCCTTAATGGCCCTGCCCAGCCTCACATCCTGGCCCAGGGTCCCCTCCGAGCTCAGGTCTGGACCTTCAGCGATGCTGTGGCTGCACCAGACTTCAGCTTCACCCCAGCGGTGCCTGTGCCCACCTCTGCCTGGGCCCCGACCCGCAGCTGCGGCCCTGCCCGCCATCGCAGGGCTGTGTTGGGCCCTGGTTCCCCGCTCCAGGCCAGATCCTGACCTCCCACCTGCAGGCTAATGTCCCCGTCCCCAGGGAGGTGCCCGGGGCTGGGGCTGTCCCCGCTGTCCCCCCAGCTTCCCTGGCGGGGGTGGGAGAGGCCCTGACAGGCCCTGCCTGCCCAGGGGCCCCCAATGCCCCTCCGCAAGGAGCTGAGGCCTGCGATCCTGCAGAAAGGAGAACACTGGCTGCAGAACGGTCAAGAACCAGCTCCAGTATGCCTATGCTGCACTAAAGCACTGTTGTGAAATTGTACAGAGTGTACACAAGCTCTGATGATTCAGAAATACTGAGGAAAAGCAAATGTAAACTTTTTAAATTACTGGTCACAAAAACTACTCATACACAGCAAGCAGAATTTGGGAAGGCTACAGTATACATCAGATTTAACTAGTTAAACAGAATGATGAAACCAGTACAGTTTATCTCATGTTCACCTTAAATGTTCACAGTTTAGGTTTTCAAAGCTTTGCAGTATAGGTTTTCAAAAGCCAGTCCTATTACCAGGCATGGCAAAAACACTGTTGCTGAGATTTTTAGGAGATTACTAGCTTTTCACTAAATGAAACATTTCAGAAGAAATCACTTATTTCCTTTCTGAAGAACAGTTTCCCATTACAGAATCAAAAATCTACAAGACAATTTTGTTGTTTAGTGTAATTTACAAATTTTAGAGTACTGTAAGGAAATATGGAAGTTGCCATCCAAAAACTTTGAAAAAAACCCACCTTCTGAAAAAAAACACATTTCCATCCAAGTTTCTACCAAGTAAATCCTGCTTTCCAATTACTGAAAATGTTACTTGGAGACAACAACCTTTATTTTTGTATAACTGGACAGCATTCTAATCTTACCATAAGAAGACCATTTTCTATTATATTGGAAAGATATTAATGGATGTATATTCAAAGCTCTAACCTCTTCATCTTCGTGTTGCCCCAATTTAGACATGCTGTACATTATTCATAAAATACCATTAAATATCAACCTCCTGTTCATATAAACCCTGCCACAAAATATTAAAAGTCTCTGTAAAATATTGGGATCATATATTTCTGTTTGTTTGGATTATGTCTAACCCATGTGCTATTTGTTGTATTAGTTGGTGCTTTTTTAGTGCTTTGGTATTCAAGATTTCTTCCTTGTGGTATTTGAACTTTGGATCTCATGGAGAGTAGACTGCCATGGCCACAGCTGTCTTTACCAGGATTCAAGCACAAAACTATGCGGGGCAGTATTTCTTTCAGAATATTCGGAAAAACATAATACATTCACTTATGGCTGTACACTTTCCTTTTTCAGGGCTCCAAATGCCATTTATTAATGCCTACTGCTAAATTTCTATTTATGTCTTTGGGGGGGTAGAAATTTCAGTCCTTCAAAATTATAGAATGTATCTGTGGCCACATGTTGCCTCTCTTCTTTCCAAAAAAGTTTGTTATAGTCACTCGTAGTAAACTTCATTATGCGAGATTTTTCAATGAGGCTGATCAGGACATTTTCTTCCTCTTCACCATTTATTTCCTGTTGGTTATTTTTCAGTAGGCAGCTCCTTTCATTCAAGGTTCTTTCGCACCTATCGCCCAGCCTCCTCAAAAGACAAGCCAGCTCTGCCTCTCTTCAGCCCTCAAATAATTAAGTATAGCTTTCACAAAGCCCAGACACTGTCAACACCATAAGGACGATCAGTTTTATGTGGTGTCATTAACGATGACACTTCAATTAATGGAAGCCAAAATAGACAAACATTCAAAGCAGCCCCTTCAGCTCCCCTCATAAAAAAAATATGTGAACTAAAAAGTAGCAGCATGTCTGCACTAGAGCTAGAAAAGCAGCAGCACAGAGATTCAAGAAAGCTGAAGTCGTCCTGCCAAGAGCTACAGGTGCTGCATGAAAGGAAGTTCCTTGATCCCGCTATTTCATTTAATTCTACCTTTAATGCTACCTCAGATAACTCTAAGCAACACCGCAGACTGAACTACTGGCTCATTTTACAGAGAAAATATCTGCAAAACCAAACAAAAACTAATGGAAGACATTGATGAGATTGGGAGGATTAAAAAAGGGGAAACCGTGAGGAGATTCTTTTTCAGGTAGCAAAAGAAAGGCGTCATCTGCCTTTGTATAAGTCTCATATTTACTGATATAGAGGAGAGAGTGATCGTCAGATTGGCTTAGTTAAGCTCAGAGTCAGTCCTTCTTTTGCACTATACAGAGATATGTATGTGTGCATATGTGTGGGTTTGGAAGGCAAAACAGGCATCTTTCTTACTGGAGAAATAACCTTAACAGCAGACGTTAGTTGGGTAAACTAACTTTTTGACAACTTGCCATAGGTCCAACATTTGAACATTTGTCCCACTGTTCTGAAGAGCTTTCAGAAAGATCGACTCTGTTTCATCCATAACATTATGAGCTCAGTGCTGAAGTCACTGAGTGAAATTCTACTGACATTCTAATTTGGGAGATTAGATTACATAGTGACATTGGTCCTTTTGCTTTCAATCTATGAATGAGAGTATCATTTTGGTAGTCCTGTCTGTTTTAATTTCCCATTACTAGCTGCATTATGAAGCCTCTCTTTGAGATGTTTACAAAATTCTTTCCAAAGCCATTTCTCTTTCCATTTACACCCCTTCCTCAAAGTTAAGATGCTGTACCTAAAATTAAAAATGTTGTCTGGCATATGGGTCTCGCAAAAACACATTTTGGAAAGCAAAAGCCAAAAAGACTCATTTAACCGTACAGCCACTCAGTCCAAAATGAAAAAACCCAAACCCCAGACTTCATTTTTTCCTAATGAGCTATTTTTAGAACTTTTTATTGTAGAACCCTGTAATGAAGTCTACTGACAGAGTTTTAACATTTTTTACCACAAGATTTCACTTTTCATTTAAAGGAAATGAATCAATTACTTTATAAGGTAAAATTCTAAATACTGAATAAAGACAGAAATTTGCAGTTGGCTTTTTTTTTTGTATTTTCAATCACTTTTATTGGGAGCTTTCTATTTTTTTTTTTAAGAACACAAGTCATGGGTAATAGGTAAAAGATAAATCATTGTTTTCCCATGTGGACCTCAAAACCTGTAGCTATTATAAGCTATTTAGAATGGCATTAATCTGCCCTCCAAAAATGAGATTGCAAAAAAAATCCTCTCCTTGGCTTCCAGCTAAGGTGCATGCATACCTCAGGTGTCACATTATAGGAGGAAAGACAAAAACAAACATGGATGGAAGATAATGCAGCCTTCATAAAATAAACAGATTTGCTAGAGAGCACTAGAGAGGAAGACACCGCCACAGATCTTTGGAGAGTGACTTTCTTCCCTAAATGGAGTATAATGCTCTCAACTAATGGAAGAGTATATACTAATGCCTGAAAATCTCCCAAAGGGTGCAAAGTAGGAGGTCCAGATTGCTGTCTAACAGTTTGACATTGGCAAATAAGCAGAATTTAGACAAAGTGGGTCCTGTGGTTTTAATATATCCTTAGCATTGTTCAAAGGATATTTACGCAGTATTTATACAGTGTTTCCTTGCAAAACACACTATTGCTTTATTACACCATAAAGTAAGCCAATCCTTCGTAGACTTCATAGTCAATGATTTTAGGTGCACTACAAAAATTACTCAGTGAAATTCTTCAGCCCATGTTATGAGGCAGCTCCGGTAAGACAACTATAACATAATTTTATTATGTAAAAAAAACCAAAACCACCAAACCACAATTGTCTTTAAATCTTTCCTTTATGTCTCCCTAAATGGGAGCTGAGAAATATTAGATAAGGTACTCCATACAGAATTGTCATCTAAGCCAAAGGAGAAACTCCTTGTCCCATAAAATTTGGATCCTCCAAATCCAGTAGCTGTGCGTACCAGTCAAATTCTGGAGCATGTAACACAGAGGTGTGAAGGTTTCTCAGGTACCCAAGAAGTTAATGAAAATATTCCCACTGATTTTGATAACGGAGGCCCAATCCTCCAGTCGAAAATCTCAGTGAACCCTTATTTCCAAATTCTAGACTTGATCTTCACTAGATTTCATTACAGCTTTTGTGACGCAGGTAGCACATACTAAAGTTAGAAAAGCGTGACAAGGGCTGTGTAACCATCTTTCCCATTCAAGAAGAAGTGAAATAGGTTTTGTTAATGTATTGTAATGAATTATGTTTCAAGTGTACTACAAGTTTTAGGTGTGGAGCTAGGACTTGGACTAGTTCCAGCTCGACAATTTTTTTTTTTAGTAATTCTTCTTTATCAGCAGTCAGAGTACCACTGTGACAATCTGCAAGTCTCTGTTCAAAACACTCCTTACATCTTTGCATGAATACAGAGAGTTTATTAGGAAAATAAGGATGCACGGAAAATGGATATTTTTGGAAATGTTAATGCATATATTTAATGTAGGCTCTTCTGAACAGGTTTTTGGTAAAAGTATCTATAAAGTGAAGCATAGGATAAATTCTCCTATGAGATTAAACATACAGTTTTTCAGGGTTCATTACTACAGGGGCTTTATTCCAGTCTCCTACAAAACGGAATATTCCCTTAGTTTCAGCCAGGCATTCAATTAAATTTATAAATCCTTCCACTGTTGTTTTATCACTACCTGCAGGGCTGAATCAACACCATCAGACATGCTGTCTCCTTCCAAGACATGAAGTTCTTCCACAGCAGTTTGCCTTCAGGAGGCACCCCTCCTCCAGTGAAAAGAGGCTGTGAAGAAAATATTGACAGAAAACTTCTTTCTTCCCCTAGGGAACTGAAAATAAAACTGGTGTGCATCACAAGGATACCCTTGGAGCAGCCCAGCATCTGGATCACAAAAGTGGATCTTGAAGAAAGCTTGACTTTCAAAGCTGTATAATAGCTAATAATGAATTTATTAATTCAAGATTTAATTCATTAAACTGGGCTAGTAATTATTTCTCCATCTGGCTTCACACTAGTATTATTTATGTAACAGCCGTTTCTCTTCACCACTCATATAAATAAAAAATTCTAAATGCAGATTAATTATTTCAGCAAGATTTTGCTTGGGGAGATATCCGTGTAAATTATTCACTGTTATTATAATTCTTCTAATTACTTATCTGGATTAATCAAAGGAGAAATTATAGTAAAATACAAACTGTTGATGAACCTTTTAATTATTTTATTGTATACAAATTGATATTAAAGTATGCACTGAGGGAGTTACACAGTTAAATCAAGAAGAGAGGTGGAGAAAGCATCATGAGTTAGGACTCATGTTTATGCTCAAAGGGCACTGCAGATGCGGGTCCCTGAGGTACCATAATCATCTTCAGACTGCATTCAAAACAGACTGAATATGAAAAAAACAAATACACTGTGTATCCCCTACTTCAGCCAAAGGAAAACAACTGCACTGAAAGAGCTGTAGTATTCCAAGCAATCCAGTTATTCTGATACGATACGTACCTGGACTACCACATCAAAAGGCAGGACACCAATGAGGCTTAGGGCTTTGTAGAACTAATTCACAATGAACTACTTCCAGCCACTTAAAGATCATTTGGCAACAGAAATGTAATGATTAGTTCTAGATGTGACTTTGTAAAAATCAAAATTGTATTTTGAACTGAAAAATGTTCAGTTGCCTTTAGATCTAAAATTTCCTTCCCTTTTTTCTAAGTTTCAGTGAAAGCTCATCCTTCCCTTCAACTTTTTACATGTTACCAGAGGAGTGCTGGGCAGGTAACAAACGCAAAAAAAGCACACTAAGAAGCACTTCTACCTTTTCACCAGTAGGTGAGTAGAGACTGCTTTCTGCTCACAAGTTCTGGCACATGGTTTACAACAGATATTAATCATAAAACATTAATACCTTTGTCATTAAATAAATAAAACTAAATTAATAAATACACACTTCCAACTTTCCTAAAAAGCCAAAACCTTTTAACCAAGTTCTGACCTAGCAACTTTAATGTTACAGATTTACTTTTCATTTGGCTGTGTGGATTATCTGGCACCTTCATATTTTGCTTACTAAACAAATGGCTTTATCAGCAGCTCCAACTTACAAGAAAAAAATGACATTTTTTCTTAATCTTATTCATAATTTTCACTCATAAAAATGTAGCAAGGAAATCTAGTAAAATCTAAAATAAAAAAAATAATAATGTACATCTGTTCTTCCTTCTATTAAATTACAACTGGCCATATCTCTATATTTATCTTTCTAGGTACAGAGAAAATAAAACCAATAAAGTAACAGGGAGAATTTGTTTCTTGAATGTAACACTACTGTCCAGTTTTTCCTTTGCATCACCCTGGTACTCTCGGGGTGAATCCGGTCTTCCGGAACAGAAGGCAGAAGATCTGAAACATCTGCCTGGGAAACCC
>NW_009648785.1:3959575-3962764 GCF_000708025.1 Charadrius vociferus
GCTTGAATCCAAGGCTTTCAACTTTTCCTCAGACTTGTTCTTTCATCATATCATCATGGTCATATCATCACCAGCCTGCAGCTTCTCTGCCAGTCAGAAAATACTAGCAGCAACAGCTTAAAACATAAGAATGCATTTGCTCCCATCTAGTGTCCCACCCAATGCATGCCTAGTGCCTGGCACACCTCTCAACACGCTTGCTGCAGCTGTACCTTTAATGCAAAATATGCATAAATCCTAAAATACATAAAAATTATAAGCACAGTACAGAAAAATACAGCAACTGCAACAGCAAAGAAGGTAAAGGGAGAAAGATCTCGAATACTCCAGTTGTCTCTATGTTACAGCTTATCTTTTCTTACCTCTGTAGTCTACTGGTTTTGCATTCTTTAGAAGTTCCATGCACCTTGTTTCCTCCTTGTGAATCTCCAGCTGAAATCTGCATTCTGGATGGACACCATGCACCTGTGTCAAATTAACAAACAGGCCTCAAATTAACAAACAGGCCAGGGTCTTGAAACAGGAATGAAAATGCTTGACAAAGGATGCAACTACCAATAATAAAATCCACAATTTTAACTGGCACTGGTTTTGCCTAAGTATGTGCGAAGCATTTTACAGACACCGTCATTGCCCATTTTAGCTTCTCACACACTGACTTTTCAAAACAAAAAGTTAAAATAATCTACTAGAGCATTCACTGGCTCCTTCTTGTAGCATTTCAAGGCCAATTGTCATTTACAAGAAAATATTTGACTTTCTAGTGCATTCACCAACATTGTTTCATGAGACTTTTTCCTGCAGAAAAACTGAGAGTTAAAGTGAATCAGGAAAGTAAACACATTTGCTTTTTTTTTTGCTTTTGTAATAAGTTAGGAAGCTGAAAGTTTAATACGAATCACAGAACATGAAAACCGATCAAACTGCATTCTCTTCGACATGAAAAATTTTGCTTTTCTTCCCTTTTCCACCATGTATATTTTACCTCCTGAATGCCCCAGAGCATGATTATTTTATTCAAGCAAGTGTTACAGAGGAAGAGAATTCCACTCCTTTAAAAATGAAAGCACTATTGCCTTTACCTGTTTATAGCCCTGCCCCCAGTCCCTTGGTTTACAGAAAGGGTTATTTATGTCCATGGGAAGAGACAAAGATGTAGCAGTATTGGGGAGAGAAACAAGAAACCTGGAAGTTGTACTGAAGTCAGTTGGATTCACAGAGGCAGACAGAGCATAACGGAGAAACACACAGTCCGTAAGAGACTGCATGGGAAAAATTACTGTAGTAGGTGAGAAATGGAAAATAGGAACGCCACTGGAGCTGAGGGGACAGTGAGATTAGCTCAAATAAAATAACATCATAATGAAATAAAATATGACTATGCTGTATTTCAGCCATCCTCACACTTGTAGTACCAAGAAAATTGTGGCCTCTCTCCGAGCTTCTCCTTTTCTCTCTCTTACTTTTTCTAGGAGACTTTTACTAACAGAGTCTCGTAATAGTATCTGATTTGTGAGACACTGTTCTTTTTAAATGGCTATACTTAATTAAGCTGTGATCATGGACCCAGACCGTAGGACCCAGCGGTAAGACTGAGAACCTGGTTATTCTGCAGCCTCCTCGTGGGCAAGCCACTTGCTCAGCTTTTAAAAATACAGCATAATAGCCATAAGCATAACAGCAGGAGCTGTTATGAAAACTCACAAAAATCTGTCTCTTCTCCAAATGTCTCATTTCACCATCTACAACATCAGAACCTTAAGTCCTTTTCCCCGTGTTTTCTCTATATCGACTATTGAAATTATATGTTTCCAGGGCAGATTTTTTTTTCTTTTTAAAGTGAATTTATACAGATCCTTAACATAAATTAGGATTTCTAGCACTTATAACAGAAAGTTGAGTGTTACATTGAAAATATCTGCATTTTGTTATGTATTATCTACTTTCCAGATAGCTCCCACGTAAAATAAAGTCTCATATATACATGATGTTTTTAATTACATTTTCTTTGCATATATCAGATTTTCAATATTATTCTTTTTTCCAATTGCAAACATTCGCTAACTGAGAGTAGATCTCCTAGTCATCAAAAAGTAGTATAATTACTGGGTCTTGGAAAGGTAGGTTCCAATAAATGGAAATGTTAACTAAATGAGGGGTAAATGAAAGCAGCTACTACAATTAAAAAAACGGCTGCATAAGTGACTTCTCTCTCTCATACTTACAAAAGAACTGCAAATTTCTCATTATCGGTGATCTAATAGCGGAGGTTACTTTGAGAACGCAAATTTGTTAGTACGCAAAGGTAACACAACATTACTTTTCAAACCCGGGACGCATGCCAAACTGTAATATACTTTGTTCTAATACATTGAGATGTACTTCATTAAGCTAAAGAGACTTAGGGTTCAAGACTGTTTGGCAGTGACCACGTCCAAAAACACACCCAGAACCCCAAAAATGGATTTTGAGGGCACTCACCACCTTTCAGGGCTGGTGCTCATTCATCTTTCCCTCTGCTTTACCGAGGGTAGGTCACCCTTTGTAACCACTGAATACACAACCCTGTGCGCTGTGTTGGGCATTGCGAAGGCACACAGTTAGCTGGAAACCCAGCTGAGTCGTCTCTCTGCTGTTTTGGTGCCTTAGGAATTTTTAAGGCACCCGGAACAGCAGTTTGACTGGAAACTTCTTCTGACAAGCAGCTTACACTTACCTTCAGCCTGGGTGGCCGACTTTTGGTGAACTTACCTGTTATTTTAAATTTACAGCAACAAAACAAATGGAAAGATTTAGAGGGCTGGGGGGGTTATTTTTTTGTAAGTCACACTTTCAGCAACATAATAGCTTTACAAACAACTGAAGAACCGCTTAAAAATACAAAGATGTTAAAAGCAGACGCTCTAAATTGGAAGACTTTAATATTCTGAACGCCTTGTTATCCGGTGGCTTGTTATCAAAAAGAAACTCATCACGCAGGTTTTCCCCTCATATGACGATCGCTGACCACCCCCTAGACCGTTCCAGGGCACCGCTCCGTGACACCTCTCCGCGCACTCGCGGTGGCCACCGGCTGCCGGGGAAAGCCGAAACCGCGGGGAGCGAGTGACCCGCCCGGCGCCGGCCGCCCTCAGCGCCGCTCCGACGGGGACCGGGACGGCGACCGGGACCATCCCGCGCTGCCCCGCC
>NW_009648785.1:3963520-3969192 GCF_000708025.1 Charadrius vociferus
CTCGGCCGGGACGCCCCCCGCCCACCCCGGCGACCCGCAGGTGCTCCCCCGCCATCCCGGGCTCCTGCCGGGTTGCGGGCGGCGTTTTCCCGGCCCTGCCTGCCGAACCGAGCCGAGCCGGAGAAGCCCCCTCTTCTCATGCACACGCAGCCAGAGGGGCCCGGGTGCGCGTCCCGACCGCGTCCCGGTGCCAGGGCTGCGGTGCCTTTTGCCCCTGAAACCATTAAGATAATCGAGCGCCGTCCCCCCAAGCCAGACACGCACGAAAAGCCCCCCCCCAGACCCGGCAGGGTCGGTCTTATCACTGGGCAGGTCAGAAACTGTATTACCAAATCTTTCTTTCCTACAAACTGGTGGGTTTTTTTGAGGTCTCAGTAGAGGACCAACAGTTTAAGACAACTCCGTATTATTGTCTGGCCGTTTACACCAGGCATGGAATTTGGTTTTGCTTCACAAGGCATATTAAAAAATGTAATTAAGTGACATTTATGTTAGCCCGTGCCTTTTGTTATAGGAAAAGCAGAGTTTATATGCTGGCTTTTAGCTGAGAATGAGAATAAATTAGTGGTCTTTACACTGTGTTGTAATTTAGGTACTATATATTAAAAGGGACTGAACAGGCAACGTAAGACTCTCCTAATTAGCCTTATGCCACCCAAAATAACCAGGTATAAGCAAAACTGAGGATACTTCTAGGAAAAAGCTGAAGAGAATTTTCATGTTTTTTAATACATTTGCAAAATTTCTTTTAACATATTGAGAAGAAAGACCTGATTATAACCTCTGTGATATCATTAAAAAGAACTACTACAAACCATAATGAGCAGTATTATAATCTGCATGCTGAGAGCAGAGGGAAACATTAATGTAGCAAGAAAAACTTCTTGTAGGATGGCATGTGATCACGTAATGAAAATATTTTCATTGTAAGAAAAAGTAGTACCCCTTTGGATTGACTTTGATCTGTATGTGATAGGTGGACCGAAATGCCAAATTGCACCTACTTCTAAAACAGCTGGGTTGTAGAAGAACCTGGTTATGCTGCTAGCTCTGAGATTCCCAGGTACACTCTCACATCAAACCTCTTGGAAATGGAGAATTGCACTGTGCAACCCTCTGATACCCGAGACCAGTGTCCAGGGTTCCTCTTTGGACTCCTGGTTATTGACACATGCACTCTGGGGGTGCTCTTAGCAATTTCTTAAGAGCTATAGGTCTTTCCAAAATAACAATCTCAAAACCATGTCTCTAACCTTGTATTTTACAGGAACCTGATGTCTTATCATTATTGTAAGGCTTTGGAAAAATCCTTTCTGTCTTCTCTCTCTTTAGAAGTGATTTCTTGCACTTTATGATGACTGGCATCCCACTAAGAAAGCAACCTTTAATTCGAGTTGCTTATATAAGTGAAATTTATACGTGTCAACAGTCTTCAGGTACTTCAGCCGTAAACCAAACAGCAGTCCCTTCGCGGACGAGCTGTCAGGCAGACTGTCCACCAGCTGGACTGCCCCAGCAGCTGAGGACACAAGAGCTGCCAGACACCAAAACCCAGTGTTTGATTCTTTGAGCAAATGATTCATTAGGCTGTTGAAGCTGAGTAGCCTGGGAAACCAATTAACAAATTAGCGTTAACGTTCTGTGTAGAAACGGTCTTGGGAACTGTCATCATTATTCCTTCTGTGGAATGACAGAGACTAGTATCTTGGGTAGTAGGCAGTCCACATACCCCAGAAATGGCAAAGAAGTTTTGAAACCTGTGTCTGTTCAGTCAGAAGATTGTCCAGAGTCAGATTTTTGTGATATTTTGTTTTCAATGAATCAGCATTTTACGGAAAAAAGAAAAATCATCAGTTATTTCTCATCCATTTCTTCTGTCACTGTTCCCAGTGACTCTTTGCCATGAAAGAAATACCAGATGAAAGAGATGCATCAAATATTAATATTTTTGTTTAGATATAGCTAAGTGCTTTTGTTTTGCCTGACAAGAATAAATAAAAAAAAATATTGATGGATGAAGCCCAGAAAACATAGTTCAAGTTCTTTTCGCTTAAACATAGCACAGTTCAGTGCGCTGTTATAGCAGATGTGGAGGGGAAGAAAAGAACAAGAATGGAACTGAGCCAGCTTTGGATATATAGAGATAGATATGAACGAGACTGATACACTCATGCAGCAAAGAACAGATAGTTTTATGAAGGAACCGAGGAATCATATACATTTAGACGGTGTAGATTTGATGCCGTTTCCAAGAATGGTCTGTGAAATTTGGAGGAAAGAACAAAGAGAGAAATTTTGTGGAGGTATCCATGAGGCACAGAAGGAGTGCACAGACATGGAGGACAAGGATGGAGACCGAACATGGAGAGAAATTTATCCCCTCTTCACAACAGAGGTGGTAGAAAAGTAAATATCAAAAGGTTTGCTGCAATTCCAGTTGTTGGAAAAGTCTGCCTACCAAGCAAAGATACATGCCAGTAGAGCTATAAGTAACACATACCCTCTGCCTGGCCATCTGTCCCTTCAGAGTCCTCTGATGCATAGTGTTGACAGTAAGTAGCTGATGTGATTTTGGTCAGGCCCATGGAGAAGCAGCTCTCCATACTGAAGCTATGACATCAATCCCCTTTGAGCTGAATCCTTATTTAAATTGTTTGTGGAGTTCAAGATGTTTTGACAATTTGTATTCTATCCACAAATCATGTTTTTGTCTTGTATAAAGACTAAAAAAAACATTGCTTTCATTGTTTAAAAGGTGATTTTCTTTTGTTCAATCATATAACAATTATTGTTTATACAATGCATAGCATACGGTTGCCAGAAATACCTGAACTGCATGAAAAAACTTAGACTGGTTCCCCGCAAAGCATGTGTACAGGCCATTTTGGACAATGTGCCTCTTTCAAGGGTGGCTGTCTCTTGAGCTACTCAGGCTATTTCACATGTTTTGAGTCCTGCTTTTGAGACCACAGAGAGATTTTTTGCTTTCACTTTATGTGGAACGCTGTATTAAGTTTTATTGCAAAAGGGATGCTCTTCCTAAGTCATCACACTGAGCGAAGACACTAGGTCTTCGTCAGATATTCCTGAATCTCCCAAAGGCACGCTCTGCTGTGATCCTGCATTTTGTTAGGCTTTTTTTTTTTTTTCCTGCAGGCTAAATACTGAAGGGAGGATTTTATCCCCCATACAAATAGACATTAGAGAGGGTTTCCAAAAAAAAAAAAAGGGAATTGTGACTTTAATGTATGTGCTGTTTGGACCTTTTATATTGGAGAAGATTAAAGTTCCCCAAAATTTTAGCATTGGTAACTACTGACTTAGATGATCTTATTGAGCCTCTTTCAGTGATCAGATGGAAGCATAATAAAGAAGGTGCCAGGCCTGAGTGGGGCAAACGATATGTGTCCTGCTCATGACAATGGGAATTCAGACCTTAGACAAGGTCCAGGGGACATATGACCACACCACCATCTTGTGAGAAGCAGCAGTGTTGCTACTGTCCAACAGTTGACCCTCCTGCACCAAATATTGTAGTAGCTGCAGTAAGAAGGGAAGGTGAAATGCAGATTCTCTGAATAAATAGAAGAAACTCATCGATGTATTTTCTCTGCAGCTCCAACAGGTGTTCAGAAACTCCTAGTTATTTTGAACTTTTGCTGTTGTTGCTGTTGTTACTGATCGTCTTTGTTTACATCATGTCTTGAACCCTATGCTGCTTTCTTAAACAAGCAATACCATGCAGAGGAAGAGTTTTCTAAGGAAAGGCTGTCCTTAAGTGTCACCTCAGCTTTTTCATTCTCTTCCCTTTCAGCATCCCCAACAGTGCCCTGCTGTCTCTAGGCATGAAGAGTAGCCTCATGCTGTAGCTGAGAGCATATCTTCTAGTGATGGTGCTCAAACTGCTCCACAAACTGCTTTGCTGCAGTGACCTGCAAATTAGCAGTTTACAACATCAGCGTACCAAATGCATCTGAACAGCACGTGTTCCTAACCAACAACATGGTGATATGAAGAACTCTTCAGAGTGGTCTTTCTACAATGTGCAAGTAGCTTGGCTACTGAAAAATATGTTAGAAACACAAAGAAATTCTATGAAAAAAATGTCTTTTTGGTATTTAAGCTCAGGACTCACAGACCTTTAAAGGGCTCGATTACGGAGATGTCTGTAACTGTAAGGTCTTCCATCAGGTTGTGGCACAGGGACATTATTCACTGAAGACACAGGGTGTAGTCTATAGTGCTTAGTGTAAAGTATGAAATTTTGTCCTCTCTCCCTCAAATTTATAAGACTCCCAGGTCTTTTGTAATTTCAAAAAAGTGAGAGAAGTCCCTTCACTACAAAGAACCTTTCCGATTTCTTGGCCAGGGTATTCCATTTTTCATATTTCCATTGTAGGCATGTCCTTTCATTAATACTTGTTGAACACATTAAATTAATAGGTATTCTGTTACATTCACATGTATAGATGAAGTATAATCTGATCTTTTAAATTTATAAATTAAATATAAAATAAATAATTTGGGTATCTGGCATAATGGGAAATACTTGGCTAATGTCATTTAGGTATGATTTACTACAAAGCTCCAGATTTGATCAGTGAGTTTTCAGTCTTTTACTAGACATGAAGAAATCAAATCTTTTTATTCTGAAAATTTGAAGTGTTTTTTTATTCTGATACAAGAGGAAAATTGTCCCCATTAGTTTTAGGGGTTTTGTAATGGTTAGTTATTATGATGATAATTCTTTTTTTGGTACAGTTTAAAGTAAGGGATGGACTTTTCCACAAAACTCTAGAGGAGCAACTCAAAAACTGCAAAAAAAAAAATGATCTGATAGAGTGGCAGATAAGGCTTTAGAAAAGTACAGAAAAGTATGTGCTGAGGGGAAGACAAATGAAAAAATAGAATAAAATAAAAGTAGTATTTATCAAGAGGAGTCACTACCAGCTTAATCCAATACCTTACTAAGACATTTTTTCTACACAACAAAAATACATTAGATTTATTCTAGATAGCTGTCAGTAAAGCATTTGATACAGTGCCATAGAAGTTGCTAGTTAAAATCGAAATGATGGAGCTTAATTAAAAATTCATTTGACCAAAATGTGGTTAAATGAACTTGACAAATAGTGCTGATGTGTAAATAGGAGGATAAATGGAAATAACAGTGAAGTTCCTCAGACATCAGGCTGGGGTCCTATTTTATTATTTTTAGTAATTGTTTTCATTTTTGACAAAACAAAATTTGCTAAGGATTCAAGGTGTTCTCAACAGTAAGCAGTATTTGAATGTCTTACAGAACTGGATCAACTGAAAATGAAGCACTAGAAAAAAGTTGGAAATTTATTAGAGCAAAATGGAAGGTCACGTGCTAACGAACAACTGTTTCCATCATAAGCTAAAGGGCAATAGCAGGAAGTCCTGTGTGTACAAGTCAGTGTGTGGCAAATATGAGCGTTAATGTGACACAACTGTGAAAAATAAATGTGATCTTAGGACATAAGGGAGAGATACTTGCCGTAGAGTCAGGAAAGTAATGAGGCTAGGTAACACACAAAGGACTGGTCAGATCTTATCTGGAGTGTTGCATATAAATTTAGCAATCCACAGTCAAGAAAGATGAATTCAGCAGGTGCAGAGCAAATAAATGAAGACCTAAGGATTTTAGG
>NW_009648785.1:3969233-3983734 GCF_000708025.1 Charadrius vociferus
GTTACCAGGAAAGGAACTATGTAGACTAAAGGAAATTTGGCAGAATAAGAGATGAATTAACCTGGGTGAGAGTAAATGCATAGATTGATATCCAGGTGGCTGTTCTGGGCAAATATTTTAACAGTGAGGGCAAGGAAACGAATTGTTTTTCAAGATAGAACTTGATCAGCCAGTGAAAAGGATTTTATAGTCCTGCACCTGGGTCAAGGCAATCCCAAACATGGATACAGGCTGGGTGATGAGTGGCTTGGGAGCAGCCCTGAGGAGAAAGGCTTGGGGGTATTGGTAGATGAAAAACTGAATGTAAGCCAGCAATGTGCACTTGCAGCCCACAAAGCCAATCGCATCCTGGGCTGCATCAAAAGAAGTGTCACTGGTAGGTTGAGGGAGGTGATTCTGCCCCTCTACTCCACTCTTGAGAGACCCCACCCAGAGTACTGCATCCAGCTCTGGAGCCCTCAACGTAGTAAAGACATGGCTCAAGTGAGTCCAGAGGAGGGCCACAAAGATGGTCAGAGGTCTGGAGCACCTCCCGTATGAGGACAGGCTGAGAGAGTTGGGGTTGTTCAGCCTGGAGAAGAGAAGGCTCCAGGGAGGCCTTACAGCAGCATTCCAATATCTGAAGGGGGCCTACAGGAAAGATGGGGAGGAACACTTTATCAGGGAGTGTAGTGATAGGATGAGGGGTAACAGTTTTAAATTGAAAAAGGGGAGATTTAGATAAGATATTTAGGAAGAAATTCTTTACTGTCAAGGTGGCGATACTCTGGCACAGGTTGCCCAGAGAAGCTGTGGATGCCCCATCCAGGCCAGGCTGGATGGGCCTTTGAGCAACCTGGTCTAGTGGGAGGGGTCCCTGCCTATGGCAGGGGGTTGGAACTAGATGTTCTTTAACATCCCTTCCAACCTGCACCGTTCTAGGATTCTATAATGTAGCTCTGTGCACCAGTATTAGACCAGGCTTTTCTAGAGGTCATTTCCAAGCCCCAATCCTACTGTGTGGTAAATAGTCCCTCTCGAATCTTTTCCATGAAAATCACTGCTCTACAGAAAATCGGTTGCTGTATTTTTTTGGTTTGTTTTTACACAGAAAAAGTAGTTTTCTATACAAAGTGCCCACCTTTGTGGAAAATTTCTATTTTCTGTAAAAAATATGACTACTTTTGGCAGAAATACAAATATTTAGCTTTTGGATAAATTTTTCCATTTGGGGCTTTTCAAAACAACCATAAATTTTGCTAGAGGGGAAAAAAAAGTCTCTACCAGGCTCTACTGTCTCAAGATTTTTTGGTCAGTGGAACCTTTTCTTGGTACAAAGAGTATTTGTATCAGGAACCCTGTACTGGGCTCTTCTCCAGAAACGGGGGAAAATGAAACATTAAGACTTGTACTATGATGATTAAAAAAGAGATGAAAAATCCAGGCCACCCCTCTTCTTGGTAATGGGAGAGGGGGAGAAATTGCATTAATATAGTTAAAAGACCGAGTGCTAATTTTGCATGATTTTAAATCTTGAAATAGAGCCAAGTAAATGTATATTGAATTTTTAGTCGAAGTACGTTACCGCTTGAGGTTGTTTGGATTGTTACATTTTTGTATCTTTAGGACAGAATGTTGTTTACACCATGGGGGTGGTGGTGTGACACTTCAGGAAGAAGACTAAAGTTTGGCATACTTTAGAAATTCAGAACATGATTCTGTCAAAAACTCTGAATAACCATCAACCTAATGGGATATACATAAAGCAAGAATTTTAGAAAGAAGAGAGGTGAGATTTCAGTGTCCTTATCAACATGGGGCTTGATTTCTATTGCTTAGCTCATGTCTACCCAGGAGATACGAAAGGAAAAACTTCATCTTTAGTGTAAACAAACTTTTAAACACTCTAAAATGGCTGCCTCCATTAAGGGAAAAAATCAACAGCATAAGGTAGTAAGTGCAGCCTAATCATCCAGTGTAATATGATCTGAATGACACTCTACTCAAGAGTGGATTACTGAAGGTTGTATAAAGAATTTTCCCACATAACAGGAGGATAAAATAAATACATGTTGACAAAACAAGCCCCTGTAATCCACAGGAATGTTCCACAGACAAAATCAATACCACCCACTTCAGGTGCCCAAGTTACACAGAAAACATCTGAAAAGCAGGAAAAGGCAGGGTAATCATGACACAGGCTGCCAGCGTTAGCGGGTGAAGAAAGACGGGCATTCGGGTGAGCAGGCATCTGCCTGCAAAATGAAATATTGGGAGCAGATGTGTGCTCTGCCCTTTCAGGATCCAGAAGGCTTTGTGAAAAACAAAGGCCTAGTTGAGCAGAATTAATCCCTTAAAAAAGCCACCCCAAAATCAATAAGCAACATTAAAGTAGGAGAAAGCGATGAACACGTGTGGCACAGTAGCAGCCTTAGGGTTGCTGAGGACTTCATTTCCACATCTTCCCTAGTTCAGCCTGAATTAAGGCCATTGTCATGAATGAGCAGGAGTGTGCTCTGATTACCAACCCAGAGGCATGCTGGGACCAGAGGAAGGTCAAGATTGTGCTGTTCTTTGTCACTTGGTAATGGTGACAGACAAGCCTCTCTTCTGTTTGGTCATCCATTTTCATGAAGTATGGAGGAAAAATATATCTTTGATACTTTCTCTTTGGTTGAGACGAGCTAACTGGTTTGAAAGTTGTTAGAAACAGATGGATAGAAAATGACAGCAATTCATGGCTGCATAGTGTCCTGGCTTCAGGAGGATGCATGAAGGAAGTCTTTGAGCCTGTTAGATTGGACAGTTCAAATCCTCTGAGGCTTACATGGCTCCTGAAACCCACATTTTCTGCTTCCTGGGAAGGTGTGTTTATTGCTGTGGTATTACACAAAAGATGGGTATTGCCAACTGTGGCTTTGAATAGACATAATGAAGTGCTTGTAGGCCCTAGATGCTTATATTTGCTGGAAAAATATATGCCTGTGGGCTGGATCTTTCCCCATATTTTCTCAATCGTTCTTTAACAGTGCTAACTAAAGCCTGAGAATCTAACTCCAAAATGAGAATCTAACTCCAAAATCTGTTGCTCTGGTTCTAGAGAGGTGTTGAGTGTCCTTGGGTTTGTGCAGCTGCAGTGGATATTGAGGAAGCTCGGACTGGAATCATTGAATCCTCAAGAGAAACTGAGTATTGCCTTGTTAGCCTTAATCCTGCATTTCTGGTCCAACCCTGTTCACCTTGAGACCAATGACAACAGCCCCGTTGGCTTCAGCTGGGAACACAATCAAGCACTTGGCTGTGACACCATGTAAATACTGCTCAAAATTTCTATAAATCACACTGTTCTTTTTGAGGTGAGCACATAGCTGGCTGGGCTTATGACCATCAGAGAAATGATGGCACAATCTCCTCCTTTTTTAAGTATCTTATAGCAGCTATAGTGCAGGGCACCTCATATATCGAGGGATGATAAGCACTAACTAAATACGCCAGCAGTTAGCTAACCAAGACTCCTGAACTGAAATGCCAGTTCAACTTTTCCCCAGTCGCAATGCTGTTTTGGATTGGAAACTTAGAAATTAATCCTAAGAGATGTAATTTCCCTGCCTTAATATATACTGTTTTTAATGGAATTGTGCAGAATGATTAGTGAGAGGCAAATGTCAAAATACCAGACAGAAACTGACTCACCAGTCATAGGATTTAATATTAAGGTCAGGCTCTGGAAATGCAGTGGTGCTCAGTCTTTATTGCCTTGCACCTTATGTAGTGATTTACATTGGAGCAAAATGACTGGACTGGATGTAATGTCCTATTTTTCCAAATTTGATGGTATTTTACATATTCCTTCCACAGTTGTTAGTAATGACACAGGGCACAAAGCAGTGAAAACACGACAAGAACTCAAAACAAAGGAACAAGCTCAGAATGTCCTAGAAGATGATTATAAGCAATTGTCTGTGGAGATTTTAAGGCTTACTTGTTTGGGTTTTTTTTATAGGCTGGATTGAAATATTGAAGTTCTGTCCAAATAGAGCATGGAAGAGTACACATAGTGTATGCTTTCCCTTCCTAGTCATTCCACTTTTCCCCCCTTTTTCTTAATGCGTTTGCATATGCCAATTGGTAACAAACCTTTAATGCTGATGGTTTTTTATTTGAGAAACAGCTTTCATCACAGAGCTTTGATTGCACAGTCTGCTCTAAAGTAAATGAGCTCCAAATTACATTATGCTTGAACTAACTGCATCTACTCACTAGAAGTATCTCAGTCCATAGTGGCACAGGAAGACATGAAAGATTGTAAGATCAAATGCTAACACCAGCTTTCATGCAATACTAAACTTACATGTTGATGTTACTCATTTATGTGAAACAGCCCTCAACTCACACCTCCTGTAAGTCTTTGCTGCAGTTCTGTCCCTTAACGGCTCATCATCACCCCACGATGCTAAATTTGCATTTTGGTTGTAGCATGATGATGAATTACAGGGCTCAGATTCAAAGTGTCATCTACTCGTGTTCTCATTGTTTATTGTTTTGTCATCCGTCCTTTCTGCGCTGCTGTCTATCCACTTTGTACTGGTTGGACAGTAGATAGTATATGGTAGTAATTTCTTTTTTTTTTTTCCTCAACAGCTTCTTAAGGTCATTTTCCAACTCCTACTTGTCAAGCCATGATGCTAGCTTACCTGAGGAGTGCAATGTTTGGTCAATATCTGGATTTCAAACTACCCAGCGACTATGATTTTGACTGCAGTAGCCACAGCAACTTCATTACTACTTCATTTTGAATATGTTTCTCATAGAGGTGACTTACCTAACAGAATTTGAAACTAAGAGCCTTTCTGTTATTTCTGAAAATAATTCTGTGTTTCTGAAAATAATTCTGTGTTACGAATGAATGGTATGTTTTTCTGTTTTCTTGTAGCTACTCTGAAATACAAAGAGCTTGCCATTCTGCCTGAGGGGCTGAGTGCATTGATTATGTTAATGCCGATGGGAAGAAAGATGCAGATATGATACTGCAGAGAGGATGCATAAGGGAAGAATCTAATTGAAGTAGGTAGCACAAAGTTAGTTCCAAAGATATTCCTGTGGTATGTCATGTTCTCCTAAGTCAAACAAATGCAAGGAATGTCCATTTAACACAACCCCTTACACAGGCTGAACATTACAAAGTGATGGAACAAAAAGTAGGCAGAAGGTAAAGAAAAAAGACAATATACCTCTCTAAAGGAAAACCAGTAAGTATATTGGTTTTGCAAAGGGA
The DNA here is from genome assembly GCF_000708025.1 of Charadrius vociferus. Lineage (NCBI taxonomy): Eukaryota > Metazoa > Chordata > Aves > Charadriiformes > Charadriidae > Charadrius > Charadrius vociferus. The sequence goes on from NW_009648785.1 coordinate 3,974,488, forward strand.
CGTGAAGAAAAAAAGAATGATACTTTGAGGTGTAATGCTACAAGCAAAACCACACAGAAGAGCCAGGTTTCCTCCCAGCTCAAGTATAGAGCACACAAAGGAGGAACGTCTTTTGCAGGTTCTGTTAAGATTGAAAAGCCTCTGGCTCAAGAATATGGGTCTGTGTCTGTACACATCCACAAAGATTGTATCCTGAAGGGGAACTATCCTCATAGGAATGTCATCAGTGATTTGGGATGGTCTGTGAATGTCATCCTCGGAAAGCTGCTTGTTGTTTCTATTACCAATAAATGGGAAGTAACTGATTTTGCAACACCAATTAATTATTTGGGAACATGTAGGTTCCTACAGTGATTAGTAAGAAACTTGATAGAAAGAACCAATTGCTTCCGTATTGGTATGGGAACATGCGATACTTCTTCACAGGCTTTGACGTTGCTTACAAGTTTGAGCCGGTGTGGCTACTGCAGCAAAGTAGGTATGGGGTGTTTTGGAAAAAACTCTGTGCACATAGAAAGTACTATTTACTTCCTTGAATTTCATTAGGCATGTATGGATATGGCGCTAATTCCTGTAGAAAGCCTGTGTGTCAGGGCCGTCTTAAGATACCCAGTAGGACGTTGTTTGATGGTCATTTTTTTTTAAATTTTCACCATGACAGTATGGCTGCTTTGATTGTATTATTTCTAAAGGCTATCCAGATCTCTTTCACAGTTAATTTTCTTTTTTTGAATCAAGAAAAATCTGACAGAGACTAAGTTTAAAAAATATTCACCAAAGAATGGCTAAAGTTTTAAAAGGAAACAGTTCTATAATCCCCAACACCAATTGATAGGGGTGTTGATAGATAAATGTACTTCAGAAAATTCTGGGCTCAGTCCTGGTAGTTGCAGGCTGCCCTGATGAGAAGTTGCCAGCTCCTGTTCATGTTTCTGGAAGACTGTGATGTCCAAAAGCATGTGTCAATGTTTTCCTAGACTTTGGCTGTGATTTTAGGATCTGATCCTAAAAACGTGCTGCTAGGTGAAGACTAAGCAGCCCTAACAACACAAGGCTGGATTGGATCCCAATACAAATGCTCAAACTGTTTAGTTAACTCCAAATGTTTATACTTATAAAATGTATTTCAGTAAAAAGCTGTGTATTATTTAGTAAAGTTTTCTCTGGAATTACCCAGAAACAGAAATACAAATTAATTTCCTGCAAGGTCAGTATTGCTAAGATGAATACATATCCTTGTTTATTATTTCTGTTCCAAAATGCTTCATTCCTCTATAATAACTTTCTCTGAAAGATAAATCTAATTTCCGAAGCCTTCCTACTGAATTGTAAACAAATCAGATAAACAGATATAAACCAGTTTCATCCACGAACAGAAGATGGAGAATTTATCCCCCAGATTTCAAAACATATAATTAGGTATCAGGTCAAAGAAAATTAAGTACATTCCTCAATACTAGCACAGATCCTTGTTTCCAATTCCTCATTCCAGATGAAGTGAAATAGCCCAGATACTCTGTTGGAAGGCTTTGGTACTGATGCTTGATCATGGGATGAAGTATTAGCCACTGAATGGCTTTCATGCATTTCTATCTGATCTGCAGTCACTCACTTCAAATAAAGTTATGACACAATGAATATTGCAATTTTTATTTTAGCAATTTGCTCTATAGCACTCCAACTATTTAATTCATATAAAAAAGGCACCACTTTAAAACATTTTATTTGTCTAAAACCAAGTCTGACTTTAAAGTGACAAAGTTCTGGTTCTCTTTTGTGCTTCTGTGTGCAATATGTCTCATAAGAAAGTTTAGGAAGTGCCTCCAAATTGCTACTGAATACACTGAGCACTCTGTAGGGAGTGCCTACCAGAGCGGAAGGTAGCAGTGCTAGGAGAATTCATTTTTTACTTTGTCTCTGATCGTCTTCTTAGTTGGTTTTCTTCTTGACCTCTCCTCGGTCTGTATACCTATGCATAGACTGCTGCCATGCCAAAAGTTTTGATCAAGTCATTCTTATTTCTAAATACCTCCAATGCAACTTCTTCTTCTATTGCATCAAATACAGGCTTTCATATGACTTACTGAGCTGTGTAAAGCTCTTTTTTCTTCTAGTTGTTCCTGCTCATCCTGAGTCAAACCCTGCCGCATCAGTTCTCTTTGTCCCCAGTTACAAACATGTCTTTGGGGGTTTCTCAGACACTTGTGCATTGTTTTTTCCTGTCCCTATCCATTAATCAGGAGTATTATGAAGTAATAACAGTCTCTAATTGGTCTTTAGCCTGTCTCTCAAAAAAAGTTTTTTCTGCGAGGGAGCATTTTTCGTTTCTCATGTTGAAGTTATACCTCTGTGTATGGCATTCACAAGACCGCAGCCAGCCCAAACAAGCAGCGAAGCTGAAGTTTCTCAGAGAGATGACATGGCTTTCCTGAGGTCAGTCCATGGCCAGGGGCTGAATTCCACTCTCCTGAGCCTGAAGGCGTCATTTGGTCTCCTAGGCTGCAGAAAATGAAGAGATGCTCTTCTTAAAATTTCCTTAAGCTTAATTTGTGGCATCTGCTCAAAATACTGAGGAAAGGCTGAACAAATATAGTTACTGCATTTTCCAACAAACCAGTAGGGCAGGAAATATGCAATTCTTCTCTTTAGTGTGTATTCCAATTGCTAGTTAAATGAAAAGTAAACTTCCTTTTAGCAGTTTCCAAAATGAGATGGTAGTATCTCTCATTTATTGCCTTTAATTTTCTTGCTTTATTGTATATGCATAGGTACACATGTGATTGAACGTGATATGTAAGATATCCTTCACTTCTCACCCCAGCTAGTAAAATATCTTCCACCACTTCCTGCCCCCAAATGTATAAAGATATGAAAAAAAAGCTTTATTAAAGTAACTAGATGAAAAAGATGGTATAAACTTGTCAAAATACTGTGTCAACATAATTTTGATTGTTATTTCAGTTTCACATCAGCTGACCTCAAAACAGTCATAAAAATTGTTTTCATAGTTCCAATTTCTAGAGTATTACCCTGAAATTTTCATTTTAAACTCATAGTTGTGTACACATTTCTTTACAATACTTTCCATTTGCTGAACATGGAGAGAGTCATCTGTTCAGTTATAGCTTGTAACTGTGTGTCAACTGAGGTCTCAGCCTTTTAAGTGAGAAAGCTTCTCATCTCTCATGAACTCCCGTACTAAGATTTAAGACAAAGGGGTTTACTGGAGATACTTGGCTGCAAATTTGAAGCTCTTTCTTAAAAGTAGTCTGTAAAAAATTGTGTCTGGTTTCCTAAGGCTGTGTCCTGGTTTGAGGTAAAACAGGACCAATTTTGTTCAGTAACTTTGCTTCTTAGCTGGGCCTTTTCTAACTACTGAAATTCACAGCATATTGTGCAGATACTGTTCTCTCTCAGAGTGCTAAGACCTATGTTTATAGGTGATGCCCAGGCATGGTATGGGGAGAGGCTCCTGCTTATACTCATCGCTGTAACCCCCAAGGGCAGCTGACTTTGTTATCGGCCCTGTTGGAGGGTCGGAAGTGGAAAAGTGTAGAGGGGTCCCACCTGCGGGGAGGAGAGGACAGGACAGGTGACCCAAAACGGACCAACGAGGTATTCCATCCCATCTGCCTCATGCTCAGTATAAAAGCTGAGGGATCAAAGGGTCAGAGCTCTTTCTTCAATGGCTGATGTCTGAGGAGGACTCTGTCTGTTCGTCTGCCTGTGATCCCCATCCTGAATGCAGATCCGGAATACAGTTCCTGTCTGTCACTGAGTCCAGCCTGGGACTGCCCTAGTGCCAGCCAGTGATGTGATCGTTGTCCTGGGAGCTTGATACGTTTTTTTATGTATTTCATTATTTCCTTTTAATTTTATTATTAATATTTCATTAAAGTTGTTTAGTTCCTTCTAACCTCATAAGTCTCTTTTTCCCTCCTCTGTCTCTCTCTGTGAAGAGACGTCGGGGGGAGCATCTGTTGGTCCCATCTAGGCAGCCCCACGTCCTCAGTGGTCAATTCGGCTTAAACCACGACAGGCTGTGAGCCCTTTGTGATTCCACTGCTGATATGTGTCTGTTACCTGCCATTTGGAAAAGATAGGGATTTAGGTAGAAGATTGATTGGGGGTTTTGTTTGTCTTTTTTTTTTTTCCCTGTAACTTAAAAATTCCAATAATTGTAAACTCTTATCTTGTTTTGTTGGATCATTATTTTGATAAAATGAAGATGTTTGTTGTAATCTGTTAATAACTTTTTTCAAATGTCATGAGTACCAAGTATTTTTTAAAAGGGTTAGTTCAGTTCCTGAAGTTAAGTAATGAATAGTAAAGAGCCATGAAACCCCAGAACATTTTGGTTAGTACGAGAGAAAATCCCTTTTATTCTGAATAGCTCTAGTTTCACTGCATTTGGTCTTGGGATGTCACTTCTGATCTAGGATATGTCACTATGCTACTAATCTTTCCAGACAGACTTTAGAGTCTGCCCATATTTAAATAAAAGGGATATAGCTTTTTTTTTAAGTTGCAGCCTCATTAAACCCCATATACTATAAAGAGAGGAAATTGATTTTAGCGTGTGTTATCTAGCAGAGCAAATCCTACGGGAAGAGATGTGGTTTTCCATAAGCAGCTAATGTAATTGATTCAATTGCTTAAAAACTTGTTACTGAAATCGGCAGTCAGATTTTCCAGACTACAAAACTTTTATTCTAGAGAAAAGTATAGGCTCCTAGAATTTTAAAATCTAAATGGGATCAACTACAAGAAAATGCAGAACCAGTGGAAGAGAACTTTTTTTTTAAAGATTTGTGTTTAGCTTTTAGTGGGAACATTAGTGCAGGGATCTCACATGGAAGAGGAATCTTGAGGGAGGAATGCATTCATCAGTGCCTAATAAGGTAAAGTTCTCGCTGACATTTTTTCCCATGGTTAGAACATTTATAACATTTCTGTCTTCCATGAATTCTCTTCTTTGTAGGAAGGCCTGAACTACTACTGCATTCTTCTCTGATGTGGGGATTGATAGACTGATGGAATTCTTCCCTTTTTGATTCAGCTGTTTTCATAAAATTTCTGGTAACTTAGTATATTAGCAACTGAGTATTAATTACTCTTTCCATAGTAATTAAGGTGATATGGCTTTGGGGGTTTGTGCTTGAATGCAAAAAACTGTCCTCGTTATACTATACTACATATAAAATTCCACTGTAAACAAAGAAAAAACGGAATTAACCAAAAATATTTTTTTCTGGATATCACCTTTTTTAGGTGTGAGAATCGATTTATACTCCTCTAAGAATGTGCCTCTTCAGTGTTAGCTTTATTTTAAGCATTTACCTTAGCTGTATGATCCCAATGACAATGATAATGACTCAAAATCTGTATAGCCTTTGCTTTCAGAGCTCAGCTGATAGTTCAGGTAGGCCCAGCCCCCTGGTTTCATAGATGAGAGACTGAGACACAAACAGATTAAATGGCAAAAGAATAAACTAGTAAAACAACAATAAAAGGAAAAAACCATTGTGCAGAAAATAGAGGGCAAGTACAAAACTGTGATCCTTAAAACTGATTCAACCACTGCTTACTGTTGGAGGCGTCAAAACCTCACAGATTCTGCATTCTTGATTACGAGCTTCCCTGCTGCATGATGCTTTGCTTCTGGAAATGTCCCATAACATCAGGCTTTACTGATTTAGGTAGCTTGTGGAGAGATTGTCCCAAAGGCTATATTCCACATTCATGAATTAGACATAGCTTCATCTGTTGCCCCTGTGTTTGGGAATGTGAAAAAAAAAACAAACCAAAACCAGGTAATGAATCAGTTTCAGCTGCTCTTTCTCTTAAAGCACAGGCAGAAGCTGTACCTTTTATTCAGCAGCTTAGCATTTTTGAAAGATAGTCCTGAGTCCCAAAATGCTGCTTGTGCATTTTGCCTGATTACTGCTTACATGTTTTACCTAAACAGCTCTCAGCTAGGATGCACAAGGAGTGCTCAGGGCAGTGGCTGAAATGTGGGACTCCTTCCCCGCAACTGTTAGCCTGCCATGGCAGACTCACGTTTGGGGACTTTGTCTCTTTCCCCATGAATCCCTGCTTTATGCAAAGCAGTACAGCTTCACTTGGGGGACAAAGAATTCCCAGGCAGTGCAATAGCTGATAGTTGCTAATTAGGGCACTTCCAGACATGTGAGAGACACAGCAGAGGAAGGAACTAAATCTGGATCTCGGAGATGACAATAGCAGTGAGCATGACAACAGCTGTAAAACTCATTCATATTGCGAAGCAAATTTTAAAGAGTTTTGGTGCACCAGGTGGTAGAACTAACCAGACTATTTTCGCCTTAAGAGAAGCCCCAGTCTGCAGCCCTGAGCAAGGACCTAGCATGAGGTAGAATTCAGAATATTCTCACTATAGCCTGTTGACTATTCCAGGCAGCCCCCTGCTTCATTTGTTGCCACTTATGATCCTGTTTCTACTTTCTTTGTGCATTGGAGAGATCTAGAACTTATCTTTGTGTTATTGACTCCTACTTTGGAGACCAGGAACTTAGGAGTTAGGCATTGCAAGGCTCAGCGTCAGGCTATCGGAGCCTTTTCTGCAACCAAGACCCAAGCGACATGTTCAGAGTTATATAGGGAGTCTGTGGTGAAGGAGGAAATTGAACATGTGTCTCCCAAATTCTGCATCAACATCAAGCTTTTCTCCTTTTTCTTGATACCTTATTTAGAGGCAGAACTCCCTGGAACATCATACATTGCTCCAATGTTCAGGCAGAACTGGAAGCCTTCTGGCTGTCGGTCATAGCACTGTCTTCTGTGGCCTTGAACAGAGTATATTTGGTGCTTTAACTGAGGAAAAAATAGCATTAGCAAAATACAATATATCCAGTTTTTGTATTTTTGCCATGTTTCCATTTTTCACATAATTTTGAATATAAATGTTCACATGGAAAATATTTTGGCTTTGGTATAATCATTATATTGCCACCAAGAAACAGGAATTACACTGCAATTGATATTTCCATTTTTTTTCTTCAGTGATATAATGTGCTTCTTTTGAGAAGTTTTAATTCAACCATGTAACTTGGCTTATGGAATAGAATGAAAGCAAAATGTACTTGAAATACATTTCCCCAGTAATTCTGTGTTGCTTTTCCAAGTAGAATCCTACCCCCACCCTCAAATTTATTTTTCAGTGGAAAAAGTATTTTCTGACTCGTTGCTAATAGCAATCTACTAAGTAGTTTATTTAAGAAGGGGATAGGTATCTTTAAATAAAAACAGATGTTAATCTGATCAGACTAATTTTTTAAATAAATGCTGTGGGTGAAGTGAGACATGGTGAAGGAATTGCACAGAGAATTTTAGTCACCTGTATAGGAAGTCAGACTATCTGTATTAATAACTGTCCATTCTTGTTTTAAAACAGATGAACCTGATTTTTAGTTGTCATTGTGCTACCATTATTATTGTGCTCACAGATATATATGGGAAGAAGACAGGGCAAGTCTTCCATGGAATCATTTAAATAAAAACAACCAGATTTTCAGAGCTGCTGAGCTCTCACCAGCTCTTTCAGTGTAAGGTACTTCATTTGCTGTGACATGGAAGCCTTAAATATTTAGGAAACATTATTAGAGGTTTGCAAGTGCTGCGAAACATTTGCAGACAGATTCAGCAGAGCACTACAGTTCATCGCGAGTTGTTGTGTTACTATAGCACCTCGAGACCTCCTGTGATAGCCCTAGCCTTGGGCTCCGTGCTGTTGGGCACCGTTCAGACAGGTACTTTCAAGAACTGTGGGCAAAAAGAAATGAAGTGTTGGAGCTCCAAGATCACACAGCAAGTAGACACTCTCTGCCTATGTCTGTTAATACTGAGGGTAGGGGTTGGGGCTGTGGTTTGGCTGCTCAGAAGCAGTAGTCCCTGGCATGGTTGTGTCCAAGTGTACTTTGTCTCCTGCCGGCGTGGCTGCCGGGCAGAGAGCTCGGAGCCAGCCTGGGGCTGTGCCGCCTGACTGCCCCCACCAGCGGGCACGAGGTGCTCCTGCTGTGGCTGCCGGGCCAGCCAGGCAACGCAGGGGGAACCATACAGATCATGCTGCACAAACAAGCTTGTTATAAAGAGCAGAAACAAGCTATGAGCTCATTTTTCATCCCACCCTGTACCTCAGTATTACAATATTATCTAATTCTTTCATCCCTCTGCCCGTTAGCACTGTATACAACTGGTTGCAATTATAGTTTTGAAATATTTTTCTAAGCCACGTGGTGTAGCTATATGGATCAGTGGCCCAAAATCTCTCTTGTTGTTTGAGGAATTTTATTCCTTTTGAAAACATAAACCAACAAACTTGAGCTGTCACTTTGGTCTGTTGTTCTCTGGGTTCTGGACCAAGTTCTGCTGGATCTTGGTGCACGGTAAAGACAAGTATTCTGATTTTTGCTGAATGTTATCAAGCTCTAAAAAGCTTGGCAAAATCTAGTCAATTTGAGATGCTTGGAAGTATTTGCCTTCTAAAATGTTGTTGTATGTGTAGGAGTTACTTTCATGGTAACAGAAAAGGTAATACATTCAAAAATGCTATATTAGAAAGCAAGAGAGGGGAAAAAGGGGAGAAAAGAAGGTTGGAAATAAAAAAGAAAAATAAAAGAACAAAAGGAAAAGAAAAAGAAAAAAGAAAAGAAAGAACAAAAGGAACAGAAAAAAGAAAGGTGTACTGGCTTTGGTTGGGAGAGAGTTAATTTTCTTCATAGCAACTCATATGTTGCTGTGGTTTAGGTTTGAGACCAAAACAGCGTGGATAACACAGGGGTGTTGTAGCTGTCGCTGAGCAGTGCTGACACAGCTGCCCCACCAGTGAGGAGGCTGGTGGAGCACAAGGGGTTGGGAGGGGACACAGAGGGGACAGCTGACCCCAGCTGACCAAAGGGATATCCCATACCATATGACACCGTCCTCAGTGATAAAAGCTGGGGGAAGGAGGAGGAAGGGGGGACATTCAGAGTTAACGGCATTTTTCTTCTCAAGTCACCGTTACATGTGATGGAGCCCAGCTTTCCTGGAGATGGCTGAACACCTGCCTGCCCATGGGAAGCACTGAATGAATTCCTTACTCTGCTTTGCTTGCATGGGTAGTTTTGCTTTACCTATTAAACTGCCTATCTCAACCCAGGAGTTTTCTCACTGTTACCGTTCTCTTTCTTCCCCCCATCCCATGGGAAAGAGACTGAGCGAGTGACTG
>NW_009648785.1:3983929-3990391 GCF_000708025.1 Charadrius vociferus
AGGAGAGGAGAGGAGAGGAGAGGAGAGGAGAGGAGAGGAGAGGAGAGGAGAGGAGAGGAAGGTCAAAAGAAATTATTTACCAAAACATTCAAAAGTTTCAGAATGGAAGACTTAAGGTTGCCTGTAACTTTCTTTTGGCCTTCTGGCGTGTGCATTACACTTCAGACCTTCATTACATGATGATATTTTTCCCCCGGTATCTCTGCCTCATTCAGTGCATGGATATATAATATTTCCTTTTATTTTTATTCAGTATGTGACCTTAGAGATCTTACTTAATTCATGCTATTCAAACCCTCCTCAGAACAGAGATTTGTCAGTTTTCTCAACGGCTGTTCTGATGTGCACAGTTTCAGAGTATTTGGATACTTCACGAATGTAATGGATTAATTTTCACAGCACCCAGCTGAGGTGCTACATTATTATTAGCCCTTTGTAGGGACCTAGAGATGAAGGTCAAAAGCTAACTACCTAATTATGTGTTCCAAGCTGAAATGTCTGGAGCCTAATTGCTTAGGACTTCATACACTACTTTCTAGCAACCTGCAAACCGCAATTTTAAGAAACTTTGGTGAGACTGCTTCAGACAGTCCCAATGAAATCAACATCGAATGTCAGACAGATGCTTCCAGAAAGGCATCTATCCCACAGCCTTTCTGCCATCCTCAGCAAGGGCTTTCCAGCACTTAGCTCTCTCCTCTCCACGCTGCCCACTCTGGGACCAGCTGAGCAGGCTAGCGTAGCAGGTGCCACCTCCTGCCTTTGACACAATCAACCGGACTTGTGTAGCAGAGAGAAAGGGAAGCCAGACTGAACTTCAGCTTCTGTGATACTGTTTATCTCCACTGTATCTCCAAGGGCCTGCCTGCACCTACAGACTGCTAGCAAGAGGGTGACAAGCCTTTTCCTTCACGGCCTTAGCTTTTTTGAAGGACAGCATGGGGAGAGCTCCTCTGACATCCCAGGCCTTTAGGCCAGGCCTACCAACATGACCCATGTCTAGGGACTGGATTCCACCTCCTGAAGGAAGCCTCCATGCCTAGCTAAAGCCAACAAAACACATCAGCACCTCACATGGTCCCTTGGTGACAGCAGTCAGGCAACCTTTCATGGGTTTTTAAGTATGTGGGGGTGTACCTGGGAGATAGAACATTATTTACTCTAGCCGGTACATAACACTTCTGATCTCCTGAGTCACAGCTGACTGTAGAAAGGAAGCCCTCATAACCATCTTTAAATATTAATTGATGTTTTACTGCTACCAGGAGGCCACTTTCCTCTGTTACCTAAGGCAACAAAACAGACAACCACCAAGTCCTAGCTCAAGCCTCACCTTCCTTCTAGTTCAGTCTTCAGCTCAACACAACGGCTTCTTTCCTCCCATAAAACTGAATGGGGTAGAAAAAGGCAAGGCAACCCACTCCCAAACAGGAAAACCCCAAATAAACTACAGCACCCCCACACCTCCAGCGTGCAGCAGCTGTATCACTGCTGGCGCCCTTGCCCACCAGGTTGTTGCAAACACACAAACTCCTGATTGTCCTCATCATTCAGCTTACATGACTCTGGTGTCAGAGGTGGCGTTAGGAAAGTCTTGGAAGGTCTTTTGGCCAAAATGTTTCTGTGATAAATATAACAGAGGGTCCCGAAGTGATTCATAGACCTTGTCTCATCAGAACGTAAGCAGCGAAGCGGAGAAAAAAACAGCATAAACTTCATATAAAAAGACCATCTTTCCCTCTCTAGTGTGGTGAGCTTAAGAAGTCCCATGACAGAGCTATCTGTGATAATAATTTTAAGAGGAGCAAGGGAAGAGAAGTTTGTGGGTGAAGAGTTAAAAAAGGGATGAGACCAGACCCAAAGTGAAGGCAGAGATCCTCACCCTCTTGTCTGTGCCCGTAGCGCTCTGCAGTCACCACACGTGTGTGGGCAAGTGCGCCCAGAGCAGCATGGGAGGGAGATGGCTCTGGGTGGGCAATTAAGGCCATGCATTGCTGTGCTCCTTTGCCACACACTGGGAACGTAAAGTCTGGGAACTGGGAGCTTAAGAGAACGATCAGGAATGACAGAAGCATGTGGGTATTTTGTACCCAAGTGAAGATCACTCCTGTTATGCTTTCTGTCAAAGCATGTCACTGTTGCCTGGAGAGGCACTCATGGAAACGGGAGGGCAGGAGGCAGGGAGAGAGGACAGGAGGAGGAGAAGGAGGGAGGGAAGAGAAAGGGATGGAGGGGGAGGAGAGAGAAGGAGGAAGGAAATTCAAGCAAACAATAAATGGGATGAAATGTGTAAGTATAAAGAACAAAACAGTGAGGGAATAGCCATCACTGTGATCATACAGTTGCATCCTGAGCGTGGAGGTACTTGACTGCAGGGTGAGTTCAGGATTCCAGGTTTTGATAACTAAGCATTATTTTTATATTATGCTCTGAATATTTTTTCCTCTGTTCCTTTTTTTTTCCTCCTTCTGTGCTTCATGCAGACTCTCTCTCTCCCCGTCTCTCCCATGCCGTTACTTTTTCTTCTGTGCAGTAGGGCAATAGGTATATTGAGAGAACAGCAAAACCTTCTTAATGTTTTCAGCACCACCAAGAGAAAAGAGCAATTGCAAGGGAAGAACAGCCCAAACTGTGCAGGCGTGGATTGCAGCGTACTGAGCACAAATAAAATCTCAGGAGAGTTACCTAGCTATTAAATACTAGCAAGATTCTGTTGCTGACTGATCTTTCAGAACTTTGCAATATACCCAAATTTTGGAAGATTTACTTTGGAAAGAAGCCAGCACAATCCTCCAAACCACAGAGTCCCCTAATTTCTCAGTGGAATGATTGTTTTAATGTGCAGTTGCTATTAAGCAACACCCCCTGCCGCCCTCCCTGGCCCTGGCCATGCCTGTCAGTGTTTAAGAGGCACTTGGACAATGCTTTAACTTTTGGTCAGCCCTGAAGTGGTCAGGCAGTTGGACTAGATGATTGCTGTGGGTCCCTTTGAACTGAACTAGCCTAGTTTAGTCTAGTCTAAAAACATTGTAGGCAACCTCAGACAGAGTCTTAAATGGAAAATGCTGGTCAACATTAATCAACTACAATGACATTAATTTCTGCCAGAATATGTACACAGAAAAAATATTTAGTAATGCTACTGTGGCCTTACCATCATGTCACTGATGGGTTTTTAGCCAGCAAACCAGTTCAATTGCAATATATTTGCAGTTTTTATGAAGCAGTTGATAACTGCAGATGCGTATGGCACAGAAAGTGCTGGAACTGTTTCTTAGAGTGTTGAGTGAGTTTTATCTACTTTCTATGTAGTCCTTTTTCATTTGAAATTGGTGAGTTACAGACAACTGGAAACAGTAAGTACCTTTTTGAGGAACAATAAAATGAAACAAAACAAAACGGACTCTAGATGTTAAGAGCTTTACAGTTATGCATAAATTTATTCCATAAATAATTAAACATGTTCAACGCCTTTTGAAGACTGCAGTGGTGAACCCGGATTAGATGGCAGCTCTAAGTAGGAGTAAAATAAGATTTTCTGTATTGAACCTGGAAAACCAACATCACTAAAGTCTTCAAGAAAGCACACATTTTAGTGTTTCAGGGGTATTGCACAGACAGCTCTCCTTTGTTTTCACTCTGTTCTGGTTTAGTCTCTAGCTGATATTTCTGGGTTTCAAACCATTGTCATCAAATCTGTGCAGTGCCAATGAACTCAATGAGTTTGCCAGACAATGTTCTTAGTCAGTTAAAAAATCTGTACTGAATATTTCTGTCCTTTATGAACAGAGAATAATAATCTTTCTAAATTTATTTAAAACTTCCCAGAGAACTATTACATAGAGATATGATTATCTAATTAATTTTGTAAAAGCTTGAAAATATGCAAAATTATTTCATTCTTTTCAAATTCTATAATTTAGAATTTGTTTTCTAAACCTATTTAACTCCTATAACCTCTCCACCCATTTTTAAAATTGTAATTAAATCCCATGGAATTTTTCCATTCCTAAAAAATTCTTTGAAGAACTAAAAATGCTTTTTAACCTATAGTTAAGCCTACAAAACCACGGCCTTAAATCACTGACTTCAGGCACATTCTTATGGAGGAACCACACATTTCTAACTTATCGCTCACTGTAAGACTAACAGTCTGGCCAGTGTTATTCTCTAGAGATAAGCCTGGGGGTGGCATACCAATGTCTGTGGGATGGTATGCTAGTGAGGTCCCACGGTCTGCTGTCTCAGTGAAGGTAGGGGATTGAGATCCATGCGGCAGCAAAGATGTGAGGATTATTGATGGGTTGGAAACCACAGCTGTCCCTGGGAATGGTCAGGTAGGAATTTGGGCTTCTCCCAGCAAAAAGGTGGTGGGACTGTTAGCCCAACTGAAGGGCTTCTACACTAACACGTGCAGCACGGGCAACAAACAGGAGGAGCTGGAAGCCATTGTGCAGCAGGAAAACTATGATGTAGTTGCCATCATGGAAATGTGGGATGACTTGCACAACTGGAGTGCTGCACTGGATGGCTATAAACTCTTCAGAAGGGATAGGCAAGGAAGGAGAGGCTGTGGGGTGGCCCTGCATGTTAGGGAGCGGTATGAATGTCTAGAACTTAATGATGGCAACAATAGGGTTGAACATTTATGCGTAAGAATCAGGGGGAAGGCCAAAAAGGCAGATATCATGGTGGGAGTCTGTTACAGACCACCCCACCCAGATGAAGAGGCAGAGAAAATATTCTATAAGCAGCTGTGAGAAGTCTTGTGATTGCTAGCCCTTGTCCTCATGGGGGATTTCAACTTACCAGATATCTGCTGGGAATACAATACAATTGAGAGAGAACAGTCTAGGAGGTTCCTGGAGTGTGTTGAGGATAACTTCCTGACACAGCTGGTGAGGGAGCAAACTAGGGAAGGCACCCTGCTGGACCTGTTGTTTGTGAACAGAGAAGGACTTGTGGAGGGATGTGATGGTTGGAGGCTGTCTTGGGCATAGCGATCATGAAATGATAGTTTTTGATTCTTGGAGAAGCAAGGACGGGGGGGGGGTGGAGGGTGGCGGGGCTGGGTGTGTGTCAGAAGAACTGCCACCTTGGATTTCCAGAGGGCAGACTTTGGTCTATCCAGGAGCCTCTGGTTGACACTCCCTTGGGAGGCAGTCCTGAAGGGCAAAGGAGTCCAGGAAGCCTGGATGTTTTTCAAGAAGGAAGTGTTAAAGGTGCAGGAGCAGGCTATCCCTATGTGCTGAAAAAAGAATCATTGGTGAAAAAAGACCAGCCTGGTTGAACAGAGAGTTATGGTCACAACTCCAGAAAAAAAAGGAGAGTTTATGGCCTTTGGAAGAAAGGGCAGGCCACTCATGAGGACTATAAAGACGTTGTGAGGCTATGTAGGGCGAAAATTGGAATGGCTAAAACCCAACTGGAACTTAATCTGGCTTCTGCTGTTAAGGAAAATTTAAAAAAAAAATGTTTCTATAAATATATTAACAAAAAAAGGAGGACTAGGGATAATCTCCCTCATTTATTAGATGGGGGCAGAAACATAGTGACCAAGGATGAGGAAAATGCTGAGGTACTTAATGCCTTCTTTGTCTCAGTCTTTAGTAGTAGGACCAGTTGTTCCCTGAATACCCAGCCCCATGAGCTAGAAGACAGGGATGGGGAGCAGAATGAAGCCCCCATAATCCAAGGGGAAATGGTGAGTGACCTGCTACAGCACCTAGACGCAAACAAGTCTCTGGGGCCAGATGGGATCCACCCGAGGGTACTGAGGGAGCTGGTGGAAATGCTTACCAAGACACTTTCTAGCATTTATCAGCAGTACTGGCTAACTGGGGAGCTCCCAGTTGACTGGAAGATAGGAAATGTGACACCCATTCACAAGAAGGGCAGGAAGAAGGATGTGGGGAACTACAGGCCTGTCAGTCTGACCTCAGTGCTGGGGAAGGATATGGAACAGCTCATCTTGAGTGCCATCATGTGGCGCATGCAGAACCACCAGGTGATCAGGCCCAGTTAACATGGGTTCACACAAGGCAGATCCTGCTTGACAAACCTGATCTTCTGTGACAAGGTGACCCGCTTAGTGGATAAGGGAAAGGCTGTGGATGTTGTTTACCTGGACTTCAGTAAAGCCTTTGACACCATTTCCTACAGCATTCTCCTGGAGTAACTGGCTGCTCATGGCCTGGATGGGCATATGCTTTGGTGGGTAAAGACCTGGCTGGATGACTGTGCCGAGAGAGTGGTGGTGAATGGAGTTAAATCCAGTTGCGGCCACTCACAAGTTGTGTTCCCCAGGGCTTGGTACTGGGACTGATTCTCTTTAGTATCTTTATCAATGACCTGGACAAGGGGATGGAGTACACCCTCAGAGTAAGTTTGCAGATGACACCAAGTTGGGTGGGAGCGTCGACCTGTAGGATGACTCTACGGAGGGATCTGGACAGGCTGGAC
>NW_009648785.1:3990817-4073592 GCF_000708025.1 Charadrius vociferus
ATTGAAACAGGCTGCCCAGGGAAGTGGTGGAATCACCATCCCTGGAGGTATTTAAAAGACGGGTAGATCTGGTGTTTAGGGACATGGTCTAGTGGTGGTTTTGGCAGTGTTAGGTTAATGATTGGACTAGATGATTGTAAAGGTCCCTTCCAACCCAGACATTTCTATAATTCTACAGTTAGTAATCCACTTCTTTACACTTTCCACCTCTATGTCAACCCTGAGTACGTATGTATGCCTGATGGATAGTTTTGATTATTTGTTTTAAGCTGATGTAGTATTTGCAAATATATACAAAAGAAAAAAAATGTGTCTGCAGTATTGTGGCAGAACATAGATGCAACAAATAAGAAAAGGTGCTATTTATAAGCACAGTGGAACAGCACTTTCACCAGCTCCAGGTGCAAACCACCAGGACTTCAAGCACTTTCTCTCACTAGCTGTCCAAGTCCTGAATCCTGGAGTGAGAGTGCAACCAGGGATGGAAGAGGAGGAGGATGCAGACGAGAGGGACTACATGTACATGGTATCAGTGAGAAGTGGTTTCTTGCAGTGAAAGCCGGCATCCTGACTGCTTTTCATGTCCAGATGGCAAGCCAAGACTTCAGTCTTCATCATTGGCCTGGGAATACCAAAAAGCAGAGTTCAAGTGGTGGACTCAAGTTTTTGAGTGAACTGATGACTTTTATGAAAGACTACAAATCATTTCAAAGCACTTTCTGGAGTTCAAGAATGGGCCACACTATTTGTATGGACACAGTCAATGTGTTTTGTTTTTTTTCCCTAAGTGAAGGTTTATATGAAGACATCTGTTAGCTGGCCCTAAAATGTTGCTCACACAGCCTGTCTGAAATCAAAAGAAAGGGCGTAGGAAGAAGACAAGCTGGCAAATGGGGAATTAAATAGATATCCTGAAGTAATATGAGAAGGTTTTGTTGCAAGACTCATTTTCACAACTTCAGGCTATAGTAATCCTTCTTACAAAAAATAAAGAAAAGAACCGATTTGCTGGATTGTTGACTGCTAGAGGTTATTGTTTGCTGTTTCATTAGTTACATACTATCACTGCCATTTTGTACAGAGTAAACATTTCCAGATGCTCTGAAATGTGGACTGTATCAAGAAACTTCTGTAAAATCTCAGGATTGCACTGTGATACTATAAACGAAGTCAATGCAGCTGAACTTCACTGTCCTGTGTAAATTCACAACTACTACATGTTTGTTTAACTACTTTTATGCAGCACAGTCATCATCATGTTTCATCTGCAACATGAAATCATGAAAAGTCCAACAACAGTCTGAAAACGTCTTAGCTAAGACAGAATTATGTTCGTCTATAGCTAACATTATCATTGGATGATTTTTTCTGTAAGCCATTTATTAACTAGAAAACATGCTTTTGAACAACCCCAAACCACTTGTAATTGCAGATTGAGTTCAGAGAAAAGTTGTTAATTAAAATTATTACTTATTATACACTTATTGCATCTTGTAAAAAGTTATTAACAACTTATTTTCTATTTATTTTAGAGCTAACCTGCTCAAAACAGTGGAAGAGAAGTCAGATTCACAAAATGCTGGAAGAGTTTGTATCCTTTGATACAGCAGTCAGGCTTCTACCCAAGGAGTGGCCTAGGTCCATCAAATTCCCCTTTCTCCTTAAGAGATCTGCATCCACCACTGCCACTTTCCAAGCATATCACTACCTCGTTGATAGTCTAACCCTAACTATAAAATACTAATCACAGAAATGAAGTCACTGAAGCACGACTGCACACAGGAAGGGGCTACAGCCATCCTATAAAGTCACTCTTTGTCTCAGCAGCAATATTGATGTTTTATACTTAATACAGAGCAGGACAGGAACAATGTGGGGAATGTGGTAACTTTTTAAAAAGAGCAGAGAATTCAACCTAAGGGCTCTAACCAAGACTTACCCCCAGTTTTACAGAGGTTAAAGTCACTCACATCTTTTCATTGCTTTATGGTTGAGGGCAATGCCTGATACTCAAATGAAACATTTCGTTGATGGACAGCTGAAAACATTTACTTTAAATTTTTCATATTAAATAAAGAAAAAACATAACTTTCTGCATTATTTTCCCCAAAACAATTGTTAAATTTTGGCAGATCTATCAAAAAAGATTGCGTTCACAGTAAGCATTTGTATCATTGTTGTGTTCCCCAACATACAACTGCAGTGGAAATGATCATAAAGAAAGCTGGTTTCAGGAAAGAGCAACTGCCTTTAGTCCAAGATCACAAGGAACTGAGAGACAGTCACAAGGAAAGATGAGATTGCAGCATCAATCATCTAAGGAAGGTAGGAGGAAAAGATGAGGGTACACTATAGCTCCAGTGCTCCAATCCACATACTAACCGGAGTGCTTATTTCTTTGTTAGGAAAATATCTGCAAAAGGGTTTTGTCAGAGAGATTAACAACATTAACAAATTAGCAGCAAATTGTATTATATTTCTGTTACAACAGCTCCCGTCAGAACAAGATCATCTCATTGTGCTAACTGTACAAACAAATGTTTCTGATCTGCAGAGCTAACAGTCTAAATTCAGACACAATAAACAAATAAAATAAATGGAGAGACTGGAGAAGAGGACAGGAGGGAAACAGCGATAAGAACACTTAGTTGCATAGACCATGTACATGCATAATTGCAGCTCTATTTATAAGCTAGAACTAAACATGAGATATTAATGAGGTTAGTAATCCCTGCTGGCCTGCTGCCTAGCCGTTAAAGGAAGGACAATTTGTCTGTAAGGACAGTATTCCTGCACCCCACTGTGTTGCTGAGCGGGATTTTATAAATGCCATGGGGTTTATTCAGATGCTTAATACTGCTAGCCTTACCTTCTTGAGTCAGCTATGCAAGGATAGAAGTTGTACCTCTTATGGCTAGATATTCTCTTTCATCCACTTTAACACTTACAGCAACTCAGTGAGTCCTTTCCCACCCCGTTCTCTACAAGGGGACCACTTGACATATCAGGACAGAAAGTACACTTGTAGCACAAGTGATTTAAATATTGCCTCCTTTTTATAGACAGGACTTTTTGTGATTTCTGTTTTAGTAGTAATATAACCTGTTATACTATGCAGATATATTTCACAATAGTAAACACGTTTCAGTAATAAAAACTTTGGATTAAGATCAACCAATCTCCTCCCTTCTCTGCCTCATGAAGCTTAATCCTGATTTAAAAGGCTGTAATAGCTTCTTGTAACATTAGGATTTGCTGTTAACACAATGCTCCATGCAATTTTCCACTTTCCATGTCACCCTCAGCCCTAGGCACGGATGCTCTGCTGTCCTCAGGCTGGTGCTTCCACTCCCAGGGAGCAGCGAGCGAAGGTGGCTGTAGGGCTGGGGTGAGCTGTGCTGATGGATGTTATGGGGCCAGTGTGTTTGCCGGAAACACACACACACGTGTGCCTGAATGAATACTTTTCTGACAGGTGATTCTGCCTCCGGATTGCCATAGCTTCCTCTCTCCGTGTTGATGCATGTCTCCTGGGAGACAGAGCTCTCCTTCTGCTTTTGTTCGCACAAGCCAGGACCTGAGTACAGGGAGAAATTAGCTGTTGTTGACAGTAGCAGTCAATGGGAGGGAGGTTCTTCTCCCATCTTTCCCTCTACCCTTCCCTCATTCCCCACGGTGGCTTTGAATTGTTTTCTAGGCTGATATAAATAAGACATATCTCCCAATATTCTTTGCTGGTAAGAAGGTCACACCTTGTAAACTGTCTGCTGTACAGGGAAAGATCAGCTCAGAGCAATGGGGGTTGTCTGTGCCTTATGAGGAAAGCTGCTGGTAGGTGGGTGGTGAATTCGCAGGTAGAAAGAAGATGTGCAGGCTCTACAGTCTCCCTGCGCCCTGTGGGAAGGGGCTGCATAGCCTGTCTCCTGAATAAGCAGTCCTCAGCACTGGGGTGCTGTCACCAGCTCAAGAAAACCATAAAACACAAGCCACTGGGAGCAGCCCCAGGGAGGTATGAATATACGCTCGTCCTGTTCTTGTACTTTTGAGTTGGCATCTGCTGCTGGTTAGATACCAGGCTAGACAAATCTTCGGTCTGAGCAGAGCTGTTCTTGCATTTTTATGGTCTTGTCAACTGCCATCCTAACTCCTTATATTAGGGGAGTCAGATCAAAAAACTGTCCTTAACATCTACCTTACTCCTCTCTCCTCAGCCCTCTTATCATGCACCTCTCTTTCAACTTCAAGCTTTTAGGCAATCTTAAAAATTGTTTTCCATTTTTGTTTTCACACTGCCCCAAGTCTCTTGGGACTAGAATGGGAATAGCCGAAATACTATGAGAAAGTCTTTTCTCAGGCTATTTACAGCTTATCCAGAAGCAGAAAGAACTAAAAAAAACTCATAAAAAAACAGTTCTCACAAGACTGTCCAACCCAATTTAGCAGATAAAAGGGATGCGAATAGCTTTGAGAACTATTCAGACTTTTGGGTGGTTCTCAGTCCTGACCTTTTTCAACAGTTTATGGTTTACTGATCACAATCTGTATTTAATATCACTGCTAGGAGATCAAGATTTTTTCTAGCTTGGGTTGCCTGCATGGAAGCAAATTTTACCTCTTTGAACACAGTGAATTTTACAGTCAATGAAGAGAGGTAGGTGACTGACTTACGCGTATTGCACCCTCTTCTAGAGCCAGCAGAGGTGACACATTGGACTTGGGCTCCTGATTTGGGCACCTGATACATGCCTAAGGTTTATAGTGTTGAATATTCCCTTCAGCCTCCGTGTAACAAAAGTCTTGCCCCAAAACAGCAGAAGTCACTGTGGAAAAGCTACCTGTGAAAAAAAGGAGACATTTTGCAAGCTTCTACATAGTGGCTTTTCAGACAGATGGCTGAGAGGCTGTCCAGAAGGTGAGAAGAGTGCTCATTTTAAATATTTCATGCCTTGCTTGGAAGCTAAAAGGGAATTCATACTGGAGGGGATCCAGTATGGATAAGTGCTTTAGCTCCTATGTTTTCCCTAACAAGAAATTTCTGATCGGATGTAACAAGAAGAGATCCAACAGGGTTGTAAGATGTCTACAGTCCTTGAGGTGCAACTCTGATCTCAGTAAATTCAGTGGCAGAACTCCCATTGACTTTAGCTGAGTTTCTCTCAGATAATTTTGTCAAGAACGAACTTTTCCCCTGACATGCCCTTAAAGAACAAGCAAATCTTACGTTACAGAAATTTGGAGCAGTGATGTGATTATAAGGAGAGTACAACACCACCACCACCACCACCACTGTCCAGACAATCAATGCCCGATCCCTGAATCTTACACAAAAAAGAGCTTTTGCTCCCAAGTTTTGAGCAGGGGGGGTGCTGCCTACTCAATAACATTGTGGTACCCTTGACTGAATTAACTCTGGTATGGAAGACCTTAACAAAGACTGATTTATTATATTGAGAAGCAGCCTGCATTGTAGTCATACCCATCAACTTCAATCACATGCCTACAAGTGATTAGGAAGAAGAATTGAATGGGCTGTTAACGGTATGGGAGCAGTCTGTAGCTCTACGACAAAAGGACAGAATGGGAAACAGCAGTGAAGCTGATGAACATTGGGGATTTCAGGATGAATTACAAGATACTTGGTGGAGTGCAGCGCATTATTTCTTACAGCCACAATTCAGGCTGAAACAAAATCTCCTTTCAGGTTACAACTCAGAACTTACGTATTTGCAAATAACACTGTAGCTATGAACTATCTCAGCAAGACAAACACAAGGAGGTTAGCACTGTTTTGCTCAGCAGCAGATTTGGGGATCTGCTCTCTTCACACGTTGCTTGTGTGGATAATGTTTCTTTTTTGTTTATGGCATACTAAATGATTTTCTGAGCTAAGTTAATGCAAAGTCCTCAAACCGCCCCTTTGCATAGTATGAATATGTTCAGCAAAAAAAATAATTAGACTGTGTGAGAATCAAGGGAGCCTGGCAGTGAAAGAAAGAGTAAATAGGCTGGACAAGGTTAAGTCTGCGTTTGCAAAGATCTTCCATTGCGGATACAGCTCAAAGAGAGTGAGTTGGAGCTTGGAAGGGAAGGATGGGCAGATTCAATGGAAATTCGTTGAGAATTAATGGAAAAATCCCGTTGGCTTTTTTTAAAAAAACTTTTTTCTCCTTTCTCCTTCTCAGTCATTAAGAATTGCCCTGGAGAAACAGAGACAGTTTATTCATCATACAGGCAGGATTTTCCAAAGGGTAGGCGGGATTTGGGTGCAGTGGTGTAGAAGGGAGGAATGGCAAGGAGCCGCCAGCCATTCGGAGGTGGGGAGGGAATATAAGGCCAGTGTGAGTGATGTCAAGCAGTTGCGAAAAGATGGCAACAAAACCAAGGGGGTCATGGAAAGCTTTGCACACACGTATGAGGAGAGCAAGACATATCCCATGCCTTACTCAAGAGGAGACTTAGTTCTGTTTGCTCTTACACTGACCCAAAAGAAATCCTTGTCTGAATGATACAAATATCTGTCCTACTCTGTTTATAGTACTTTCAGTTAAAAATAGCTGGGACAGGAGGGAGTCATGTAAGGAAAGCAGTTTGCTTATGAAAATGGTTTTTTTCCTGTTTGTTTATAATTTGTATACACACCCACACACTCACATGTGCATAGCCACATCTCACAGACAAGTTTTTTTCCTGAAGAGGCTCAGTGGAGCAACCACTAATACTACTTTCTCACAGCTTTGCTTACTAGCAGTGCTCCGAACAAAGAGCCCGGTTCAAAGTCCATTGGAGCCCATGGAAAGATGCCCATTGACTTCACTGAGATTTGGATCAGGTCCCAAGTCTTCCCCTATTTAGCAGTTGGAAAATAGGCTGCAATTTCTCAGCTGTATATGCTGAGCTAACTGGGCCTGAAACGAAGCGCACAGAAAAGCCCCACATACCCAAGGCTGTACCTTGCAGACAAGTCTTTTGTTTCTGTCCGCTCATGGATCATTGAGTTCTTCAAAGTCAGTCAAACAAATAATGCTTCTAGTCATTGGATTTTCTGTCCTTACAAGGTTTGGCAAATCTCAGAGATGTTATCTGCAAGGTGTAACCATCCCTGTGGTCATGCTAAAAGATACAAATTTGGTCTTCTGCAACAATGAAAAGTAGTTTTTTTTCTTTTTTTTTTTAAATTGGAGGAAGAAGAAATACATTTTCAAGAAAACTTTTTCAGATTCTTGTCTGCAAAATAGATATTCTTCAATCCTCCAACAGACTTGAATAAAAAGAAGCGTCTGTGGTTTAGTCTCGGCATTAGCACTGAAATTTTTTCCTAAAGCACTGTTTTATCAGAGCAGTTTTGCAAAAGGTTTAAATGAATGACCTGTGGAAGCTTTTGCATGATGAGGGATGCATTGACCATGCTGTTTCTGGTCCCCTTCTTGAGATTTAGCTAACTGCTTTCATACCTTCTTTTTTTTTTTATTCTAGGCTCAATTTCATTTTTAACTGTAATAGAAATCTAGCACAGTAGATTTTTGTTTGTTTTTAATTGAGACATTAAAATTACTACTTCAAGCTTAGAATAGGCATGAATAAGAATAATAGGCTCGATCCTGTCTTTCATCTATGAAGAGATCTGCACTATTTTGGGCTTCTTAGCGTCAGTGGGAGTTTTTCCATCAATTTCAATGTGAATTTCATTGATTTTGGGCTCAGGAGAAGAGCTGATGGGGGACAAAGGTAGCTTTAGGCTGGATGTCAGCACTCTGTTACTTCTGCACCAGAGGAATCCATTCCGAATCTATTGTTTTATGCAGTGATACATTACTAAAGTGACATAATTATGTGGGTGGCATAAGATTTATGATATCCGTAATTATTCATTTATTTAAGTGTTTGGGGGTTGCTCTTAATGTGACAGATGTACACACTTGTCAAGGCACCAGCTGAGCTGTCTGGTTTTTAAATAAGGTTATTTACTTTTGGAAAAAAACCCAGATGTAGATAGTCATCTATTTTTTTCAGTTTAAATTTCATTCAGACTCAGAGTTTGTTTAATTTTCTTATCTTCATTATATTTTGGTGACAACTTAATTATTTTAGAAAAATTAATAGTTCCTCCACTTCCCTGTGTTAAACACAAGAAGAGTATTATGCACTAATTATAAGGAGTGAACTACAACTGACGTCAACAGAATTTGTGCGACTGCACATATTATAAATGAAATCAGAATATTATACAACAGCTGGAAGACAGTCTAAGAAATAACTTTTTGAATGCCATGGGAAGGAACATGCTGACTAACACATTCATTTAATTCAAGAATCTCTACACAAATAGTGTTCTTGTCTACTGACTTTTGTGCAGCCTGGAAAATGTAAATGAACTGATTTCCATGCTTGTTCTACCCAAATGTAGCGATTCATATTTAAATACATCAGTTGTACTCTGATTAAAAATTGGTTTAATCTGCATTGAAGTCTGACATAGGCAGTGTCTGAAGCACTCAGGATTGTAGTCATACCTATAGTCACTACGGGAGTACAACTAGTGAAAGGCTGGGAAGGAAACTCATCACCAACTCCAGGACTTTGAAAAACAGGTGAAGTCCAACATCCTTCTACTTGTTGTGCACAAGAGCTCATTTTAATAATTTGTGATCAAAAAAAGAACACCCTAGCTTTTGATCTCCAGCTGCATTTATCCCACTCCTTTCTGGGTGTCATGGATATTCTTTTTTTGTGATGCTGCATGAACAGGGCCCAGCTGTGCGTTAGGGGAGGTCCCGCAGACAGGAGCGGCAGGCTCAGAAGCAATCTGTGGCACAGAAGACCATGGAGTAAACAGTGGACTCATTTCTAGGATAGGGAACTACTTAAAGGGGGCAAGAGTGAAACAAAATTTCTCCATTCGTATATCTGATGTCATAAGCTCATAATCCACAAATGAGCAGTGTTCGTTGGAGACTCCAGTGCTAGTACACAAATTAATTTGTGCAGACATTTGAGAGTAGACCTCTTCAAATCTCCAATCTATGACCTAAAACAAAGATCACCAATAACATGAATAACATGTTCAAATCATAGACAGTAACTATCTAGAAATAGCACTAGTCTTCGTTACTGTAAAGTCTTTATAGTCATTAGCACACTGACATTCGTGATTCTGTGGAATAGTATGTTGGTAAGAGAATGACAGAAACCAAGTGACAGAAACCTTTGTTTTTCCAGGCTGTTTAGGGGAAGGTTTTCTTTTTTTGCTGCTGCTGTCCATTCTTCATTTGTGCCTGAAGAGGATTTACCTCAGTAGTCTTTGAAGTTGGTTATGAATTTGATACGGCAATTCACTCTGTAAAAATATGATCCTTTACTTGAGTTTTACAGTTGTTTTTGGTTTTGTTTTGTTTTGTTTGGTTTTTTTTTCTTTTATTAAACTGTCAGGGAAGACTATAGTCTTGCTCTGCAAAACTGTTAAAAATTGGATGCCAGAAATTGCCAGTGCAGTCATGTTGCTGATATGATGATTCTTGGCTGCAGGTATGCAGATCTGTTTTGTAACTGAATATTTAGAGCCATGAACATGAGCAACTCTTAGGACTCAGGGAATGTGAATGGGAAAACTGTAATCTTTCTTGGAGAGAAGCAATCCTCTTGAATATATGGCTTGAGCAAGCAGAGTATCAAAGCAGTGTTTTTTCCCGAGTTTACAGATTATTCCTGTTCCCCTCATTTAGCTGCCAATAACACACAGCAAATGCTGGAGCAATCACTTGACGTAAGGACTAGATTGGTTTAACGGAATCCAAAGTTCGGCAGGGCTCCGGAATAGTAACATAACATATAAGTTTAGGTGTTAATATAAATATCTTTTACCTAGATCTTTTGATGTAAAATATCTTATATATCTTATCAGGCTGTATATTTTAATACATACACAGTCCTGGGAGGCAGGGACAGACCACACACATCACCCCTCTGGTTACAGAGCTGTTTCTCTGCAATTTGTAGCTCAAGTAACTTTGCTTTCCTTTTTCCCTGAGTGTATTGAAGATATCAAAGACAATGTTTGAAAGCAGAAGTAGGTGTGTTACATGAGACAAGTCAGCATAGGTGGGAAAACAGACAAGTCTGAGGAAAAAGTTTCTTGTTAGCAAAAAAAGGCCAGACATTCCAAAGTGATGAAACTGTATCAAAACAAGTGAAACATAAGTGTGCTTAATTTAATCTTACTACAATTACACCCCACCCCCTTTTTTTGCTGTCTTAGTAGCCTTGATGAAGCCATTTTGAGGCCCTAAGTTTGTAATTTTTTCCAGGTATATAATTTGAGCAAATGAAAGTATATAATATTTCCTAATAACCTGCTTTCTGCACATTGGAACAGATTCAGCGGGAGCAGCTTGCGGCACTCCTCCTGAGCAGCTCATAGCTTTGGGCTGAGGGCATTTTCCTAAAAGGTGGGTGCAGAGCTGTCCAGATGGACATACTTGAATGTCTTTCTTTCACTTAGGGCTGTGTGCTCTATAGTACAAAGGTGTAAAAGTATAGGGAAAGTACCTATGTTTCGAGAGGAAAAAAGTTTTACTCAGGCAAAAAAAAAGGAAGAGGGAACTATACATACCTCTTCGAAGAATGGTTACACGCTGTAGACCTTGAGTATATAGCAGTGCCTCTGTACAGCCCTGTGAAAAGTACTGCAAGGCAGGTTGTGTTCCACATGTAACCTTACTTACTCTTGGATTGCTCAAGAGGTCTGTATGGTGAGCGTGACAAGAGCTGGGTATCCATCCTCAGGGGCAGTGTGAGGATGAGTGCAGTGGTCTGTTCAGGTACCAGGCTTTAGTGGTTCAACATTAAAGCATCTAACTATAAAGTTCCTGGATCTCTAGATGTATCCCTAAAACTTCAGTTTCTGAATATTTACTTATCCCAGAAGGTGTGAAAAAATGAGGCTTGCCAACAGGCTAGCTGGGAGGAAAGGGGTCATTTGAGACTGAGGTAAAAATTAAGTTACCTTTTAAGGTTGTAATATTTTGCTATGTGGTGAAAATGAACTTTATTACAGAACATTCAGGAATTCCCAGGGTCTGGTGGGCTCTAGTTTTTGTTCACTACTGAAATCTACTCAGTGTGTTAAGCATATCACTTCAATTCATTTTCTATTATATTTGATTCTTAAATGTTGTCCTCTACAGTGTTTGGTATGTGAATAGCAACTTACAAGTTTTTGTTGAGAGAAAGATTACCATCCTGCTAGCACTGGCAGTCAGTCTCTATTTATCCTTCCAGCAACATACAATCTTTAAAAATTCCCATAGCCACCTGATATTTATAGGCACATTTATTATCCAAAGCATAATTTTACTTGTGGGAAGGCACACAAATGCCCTGCATTGCAGAATGACTGATTTGGGTTTTTTTCCCCTCCCATGTTTCTCTGAGTTTATTAGTCTTAGATGGGATTCACTTCACCTAAGAGGAGAGTATTTGAGTGAAACCACTGATCACTTTCTACCAGCGATTTACAGAAACAGGCACTTGGGAAGAAGTGGTTCATCCCAACTGCCTGGAATATCTATTTCTTTTCAGGAGATGCCTTTGTCCCATCACTGAGATGGAGGATGCTT
Source organism: Charadrius vociferus (assembly GCF_000708025.1). NCBI lineage: Eukaryota > Metazoa > Chordata > Aves > Charadriiformes > Charadriidae > Charadrius > Charadrius vociferus. The sequence goes on from NW_009648785.1 coordinate 4,002,430, forward strand.
GGATATTGTGCCTGCCTTTTAAATGGAGATTATAAGTGAGGTGAATTCTAGACTGTTTATTTGCAAAAATGCTTCACATATTCTAAGTAGTATTCTGACCGACATCAAAATCACATGTAACTTCTGATTACAAAGATTTAACCTACTTTTTCTGAAAAACAGAAGAGAATTCAGAAAATCTTGGATCTGAGAACTAAACTTTTGTAACAAAAATATTTTAATGTAAGCAAAAAACCCAGTCACTTCCAGAGCTAATGAAAATAATGGGTTCATGCAGTGACTTTAATTTAGTTGCACAAACATATAATAAGAAAACCAAAAGTCTATACAGCCATTATCTAGGTTTTGGTTTTGGCATTCATTGTGGTCAATCCCCAATCACAGTGCTGTCAGAGTAGTGTGCTCCATTCCTCTATTTTCAAATGTGAAAATGTTTGTGCAGGAATCTAGGTATTTTGGAGAATAACACAATTTTTGTTGCATAGGAGGAGTATTAGCACAAATGTCGGACACAGTAAGAAGGAGCAGACAAGTAAATGAAGTAGAAATGGAAAATGAAAAAAAAAAAAAATGCTAAGTGTATCTGTCCCTCTATTTGACCAAAACCGATTAAAAAAAAAAGACAGAAATTTTCTAACCACTCCAGTGAGATCTCCAGTGAGAATGCTAATGTAAATCTGAGCAGTTCTACAATGGCAGGAGGACTGGACCCTCTATCTACACACAAACTTTAGCACTGACATTCTGTTGCATGACAGAGCATGTTTTCATTTTCACATTCTGTTGCATTTAGGAGAGCAAACTTCCCATCTGCAAGACAAAGAAGCAAAGCAATTCCAATCACAGTCTACAACAATGGCATTAATAATACAAATTACTCTGCGGCCCATGCACCAAACCACAACTATACTTCCTATACTTCTACTTATGCCCTGTTTAAGAAAGGAAGAAACAGCCTGAATACTCCTGGGAGGAGTTTCTGGATGTTCTGATTACGTGTGAAATTCAGTGACTGAAGTAAACCCTGAACGCTTTTTTTTTTTTTTTTTTAATTTAAATATTTGTCTCTATTTTGTAAGCACAAAGACTGTGGATGTCTTGTGCTGCCACATTACCCTTGGGCTACATTTTCCAATATATGAGGCTGTGTGCCCTGGGACTCACAAAATCTCTGACTGGGCAAGCAATGATATAATTCAGGTCTTTTGCTATTAAGGAAGGACCACTACAGTGGATTTTCATTACTTTTCTCTCTACTGGAGAAGCAGGGTAGCCAGTTCTCTTTTTGCTGTTTTACAAATCCATTAATGCCTCATAGTGAATCCAGCAACGTTCAAATCCCTGAACACCACAACATTCAAAGGCAAATGGATGAAGCAAGATCTTCTGCTACCGTTAACTAAACAGACTATGATGTACCTTACCAAAAAGCAGGAAAAATAAGCAAAATAAGTACCCAGAACTCTGGCTGAATTTTGCTCTGAATTACCCTAATATAAACCAAAGAGAACATGTACAGACTTTTCTTGCACTTAACAGTGGGTAAACATCATTTGGGTACTATATTTTGAGATGCATAACCAAAATTTTCTTTAAAGAAGGTTTAATACGAAGAGCACAGATTTTGCCATGTTGATGCAAATGCAGGAAGTTGGAGTTCTGGGACACATCGGAGACAGAAAATCTCCAAAAGCTCTTGACTTCTGCCAACTGTACAGACTGTCAACAGAATTGTGGACAATATAGGATGTGTGAATATATTTCTTCTTCTTAACACTCTTCATAACCCTCTTTGAGGGAAACACAAACACACGGAACATGAATAAAGTGTCTACTATCTTTCATCTTGCCAATCCTCAGAAACTGGGCAAGCTTTCAGCCTGCAGTTGCCTATTACTAACTTTAGCTTGTTTAGTTGCTTTTTTGTGCCCATTTAACCAATTCATCACAACAAATGCTCCACCCGGACTCCAGAGCTGGCACAGCTGAAAATATTTACTTTCCCATTTCTTTTGTTGTTGTTTAGTCTCATCTATTACTGTCAAAATCATATTACACAGGAGATGGGCAAGTGTCCCCACCAAAATATAAAATTGATATGAGAATATGCTTAAACCATATCCAGTCAGCAATTTAGGAAGCAGATATTTATTACACTGATTTTTTTGGGGGGGTCCTGAATGTTTGTTATTCGCTTGGATGTGAGAACTACCCTGAACTTCATCATATACTTCTTATGGTCAAGTTCCTTCAGATAGTTGCACAAGGAGATCCTATACCAACTCATGAGATCCCGTCAAGCATGGTTGGCTTTGTTGTTTGGGACCTCACCGATTTCCCAAGCTAAGTAATTCAGAATGTCTTCAAGATTCCTTTGTCCTATGCATTACAATCTACACATAAAAATATTGTACAAATAATCTATTATATACACATACTTTCTTTTGTTTGGATTTCATTTAGGTTTTGGGTTTTTTTAGGAAAAAAGGTATTTTCTTTGAGCCAGCCTAGGATGTTAATTTGTATGAAAAAATCCTTTTGCAGATTTTTTTGCTAAAAAGGAAGCTCTGTATGGTGTACATTAGAAATGGCCCAAAGCTACACAACTTGGTATTGCAAAGCAAGAAAAACACAAATTTATTTCTGATCTTCTGTGAACCTTCAGTTTTGGAGCATGTGACAAAGTTTTGGTTGAGTTATTCTAGTATTGGTTAATCTCATTTTAAAAAATAAGAAATATAAAAGGTTATTCTTATTTTAACTCCCTCATACAGATATAGAATATCTGCTCTAAAGTAAAAAGAAAAAAAAAAAAAGGGTGTTTTTCCTGGAATTGTAACTTAGATCTGCCCTTAAAAGTAATTTATCTGAAGCAAGCTCTCTCCTTTCTCCTTTTTCTAATCTATAATATCTGAATTAATACATGAACAAACAGAACGAACAGGTTGCAGCTGAGGGAAAAAGATTGACTTGTTTATCTCTAAGGACCATACCTGAGCCAGATCATACCTGTTAAGGCCACAATCTTCAGAGAACCACACAGGCTGGTCAGGAAATTGTAAACAGGTTACAATAGAAATATGGTAGATACAGTCATGGTAGCTCAACAGTGCTGCTGAAAATTCTTTTGCTGGCTGAACTGTCATTTTTTTGTTTGCGATTCCTTCTCCCTCACTTCACTTTAAAGAAGCCTAATGGAAAAGACAATAGAAATGACAGAATTTGCTCAACTAAAAAGCAATATTTTCACACAGAAAAAAAAATCAAAAAAGCTATCAGGAAGAAAGAAAAACATTTCAAAGATGCCCTTTATGATGACCTTAATCATAAAATAACATAGTAATATCAAGAACGGGAAAATGATTTTTTACTCACTCAAATAAATAAATAAATACACATTGTGGTTGGCCAGATTGGAAAAAGGCAGAATGAAGAAATAATCCTTTTATATTCAAGCCATATAGCACAAAGTGAAAAAAAAGGATGCATCCTGACAGACTTATGCTCTAAAAGCACTGGGAATTTCCACATTTTTCAAGGCTAATCACTTTCAGAAGGGACTTAGCCCTGGAGCAAGGTATATATATTTATAGATATTCTGTAGACTCGTCCAGTACTAAGTGAAACACTAGAGTACTTTATCAGCAAAGCAAGAACTGATACAGTTAGGGCTGGCAGCAGTACTATAGAGACAGAAAGCCCCAAGAGAAAGTGGTTACAAGCTCTCTAACTTTCTAGTCCCAGCTCTAGGCACAGGTCTTATACAGGCACAATGCTTGAGTGGCTTCAGAAGAGGCTGTGGTAGCACCTTGAACTTACTCCAACATTATTAAAAGCAGGCTTGTGCTCATCTACTTTACTCTATGAGAAACACAATACAATTATTTCATCATATAGCAGCGTGCTGGTATAGATGAATTGGACTTCCTGAAGCTCCTCTGTTGCTGCTCTGACCTGGCTGGGCATAAGCGTCCTCCAGGCTGGAAATCATTTTAGAAGGTTGTACTCCAGCGGGCCTGTAACGTGGCTGGCCCATACTGACCAAAGCCAGGTCTGGGCTCCTCTGCAATACATGCACGGACATACTTTCAGTCCAAAGGGCCAGCTCAGGGCCTCTCAGCAGTGTAGACACCATTTCATTCTCATTTTCCTGCTCCAAGACTGAGGAACCAGGACTGAAATAGATAAAATCCCAGCCAGAGATCAGGGGCAAGCCAAAGAACAGCCATAAAGAGCTGCCTGCCAGCAAGAGAAGGTGGGAGCATTGGCTCTGCTTCTGGTGGAAGGAGAAGGACTTACCAGCAACCCCTCCTCCTGCCGTGAACCCAGTGGTCTCGTGTCCATGAAGCTATGACTGTAGCTTTTCAGAGCTCAAAGGCAAAAGAAATAAGTTGTGGGCCCACACTGGCTGTAGAGAACTGCTTGCTTCGCCTGTACCTAGGAACTACCCAGCCTGGTAGATTACCCACAAGGCCAATCCTGCAATGAACTGATCTGCGTTCCCTGACTGATCCCGTCCACCAGCTGAGTGTCAGTGCGGGGCTCAGACGTGCTCAGCATCTGTCACTTCACCAGCGAAAACAACTGTTCTGGGCTGCATGCAGGGAAAGGAGAGGGAGGATGAGTTCTTCATTTCCAAAAATAGTTCTTCAGAAGGATAATCTAACCCTAATGACTTTCAAAAATTAGGACCGCATATGGCAAATGGAAAAAACTGAGAACTTTCAATAGGCATTCCAAAGTGCCACTTAGCACTATAATTCAACTAGCAATTCAATTTTCCAAGGTCTAAATTCAGGATATGATGTGTAAAAAAGACCCAATTCAAAAGATATATGAATGAAATGGAAATGCAAGCGTGTGTGATTCATTCTGTCAACATCATCAGCTTTATAAATGTAGGTTCAAAATACCCAAGGTCAGTATTTCTCAGTTATAAAAGTGAAAGGAAACTGCATTCATGAAAATCAGCAATAACTTTGGAGCTGTAAAGAGGGATCTTGTGAGTGGTAACAGCTTCTTTCAACAAGGAGTTTTCCTGGAGGCATGAAAGGTAAGAGTACCAGTGCAGAGATCTGAGTGTCAAAATAGTCAATGGTTTGTTTTTTGTCCAAATCTGGATTCTCCCATACAGTCAAACAAGAGCCGGGGAGGGGGAGCGTTTCTATTCCTATTTCTTCATCCCATTTATGTTTTCTAAGTTTCCCGAACCTTGCTGTACCGCAAGTTACTTTCATTGGCCCTTTTCCACATTTCCTGTCAGGCAGTGATACACCCCGTAGCTTCATTCTTAGCACATACTGGAATTACTGAATTTTAGGATAAACCTATGAATTTGTCATAAATTTATCTGTGCTCAATATTTACTATTTTCCCAAAGCTTTTATAATTATGGAGACATCCAGATGTAAATTTGTAAATTATGTTTGAAACAAAGGTTAGTTAGGTCTTCAGTTCCTAAATTTTCAGTGACCAAATTTCATTTGATTTAATGACACAACTGACTTCTCAATTCAAAAGAGTTTCCATCTGATCTACAGATCTACATCATTTCGGATCTACATTAAAGCAAATTGTCTTAATACTCATTTTCCTCTAATACAATACCAAAATTAGAAAATATGTGATGCTCCATATTCATTTCGTGACTGCTTATTAGCCCATCTTTTTTTACTGCGTTCTGTGTTGCTTGCCTGTTAGCTGTCTTATGTAAGAGCTGTATCATTAGCAAAACCCAAGTAATGTTCTGCTGTCAGATCTCTCTGTTCTCACTTTATCTGTCCGACTCCATCTTAAAACCTTATAAATTCAGTGCCAAACGCCATGTTGAGAGACATCAATGCTGAAGTTGTCTGTCATTGTCTGTGTCTACTTCATCTGTGCAAGCTATACCCTGATGGAAAACCATCACATCTTATTTATTTTGTTTTTGCTTATATAGTAATCCAAGAAGGAGGCTATCAAATATTTTCTTAAAATCTGTAGTGCATACTTCTTGTTGTGTGATGCATCTTTGAAATAGTCTTCTGTGGCTGAAAATGTGGTTGAAGACTGGTTAAGATCTACCCTGCTCTTGCTAAGCTTTGTCTTTATTCTCTTTAAGATGCTTTTGTAGCATATTTGGCTTATTAATTCAGTTGCTAAACTTTTCTCAGGTTGAGCTTCATAATTTATTTACCCGTTATAACTTAAGAATATTATAGATGAATGTAGTAGGCCTTGTGATTTACTGCCACTTCTTTCAACATTTATATCAATTTCCTTCCTATTCATGTAAATCCTCTTGGATTTTTCTGTACTGCTTTTGTTGATGTGATTTTTATTGATTTTGCTTCCCATGGAAGAGTTGTGGGCTTCTTGGAGTTATTGAAAATGTTTTTTGAAAAAGTTAGTTTTGGCTGATTGGCTTTTGTTGATAGAGCTCTGGATTTTCTCATTCACCCATGCTGAAGGATGGCTTCTCTGGAAACTGTATTTTTTTCAGAATTTATGATACTGTCATACAGAAAGGGCTTCAAGATGTCAGTGTTGATGTCCTGCAATGAGTCAAGCTTTGCTGCATGTGAAATCTTTACTTCAGTTTGAAAATGCTGCAGTAAATAACACTACTCTTAGTCTGGTGTGGTCGGCTTTCTCTTTTACTTTTCGGAGATTTGTTTTCATGTGTTTCATCTGCTTTCTTATCACATACAGTTTGTTATCTTTGGTTCTGAGGATTAGGATTGTAGCATATCCAGATATTCATGTAAGTTTTTTCCAATACATATATGGTACCTGATAGCTCTGTTGGGAGAATTCCAAATTACTTCATGGATTTCTTCATGAAGAAATATAATTCATGACCTCCAGTGCCAGAAACAATTCAGACATCTATGCATCATTCTAGTTTGGAAACTCATGCTATATTTGTACATTTATTCTGAGTTGTTTTCCCAGCCACTGGGTCTGAAGTTCCTCATTAACCTACTTGCTGTAGGCTTATGTAAATAAGGTGGGGTTGAAGTTTATGTGAAAACAGGAAAAGTTCTTGCCTAGATTTTTTGTTTAGTTCAGATTTGTTTTTTCTTTATTTCCATTTGTTTGTTAATTCTTTTTTCCTAACCTAAAAAAAGGAACCCATGGTTAGATTTAGATACTATTACAGGAATGGAATGAGACACAGTCAGTCAGTAAATATTTCTTTAAATTAATTATTCTCTTAGAATGTCTTTGACAGTAGATGTTTATTTATCTATAGCTTTTTTTTTTTAATATAACTGCAAAAAATGTAATTTTTGTAATCTGGAGGACCTCTTGTCAAAATTCTATGTGCTAGTAAGTGTTAGGTGTACCAGCTATCTGGCGTTTGTTTCCAATAGAGCCTCACTGCATATTCTCACTCTATCAAGTTGTACTTAAACCTGCAAAATAAACTTTAATCTCTACTTGGTATGAGTAACCAGTGCTGCCCATTCTTTAACTAAAATGTAATCTTTGATTTTAATTTAGAGGTAGATCTTACTTTCCTTCCAGCTAGTGACCTCTTAGGGACCTAGCTAGTAGTTATAAACAGAGGTAGACAGCATTGCCATAGCCATCTTAATTTCAAAAATTTTATAACTTTTTTTTAGTACTGTATTTTTTATATGAGCTAGGGGTTAGTAGCACATGTTTTTGTTTCTCTTATCTCTAGTGACCAATCTGTATTTCATCTACTGCTGCACATGACAAGGATATACTGCCATGTATTGAAGAGAGAGTTAAACCAGGGCAAGTGAAATTGGAATGAGGCCTTTGGAATTTAGTTATGTTCACCATATGGTAAGAATTATTGTTATGCAATTTACAAAGGTATTGTTTTAAGTTAAAACATTTAGAAGGGCCTTCTTAAAACTCTAGATGCTTCTAAACAATTCATCCAGATTCCTAATCCCTGAACGGCCTTTAGGACCATTAATCATGCCATGCTGGCTTTGCCCTTCACATTTTTCTTCAGACTAATCCACAGAAACAAGCAAATAAATTACACATTAAAATTTATGAGTAAAAATTTTTCCTTCCCTCTAACTAATATGTGTGATTTTCCCTGGAGAAATTCCCTCCTGCATAAGAAATTAAAGCTTTTAAGCAAAGAATAGTTCCACTGTCAGGGAAAAAACAAACCCATTGCCACAACCATGTTATTTTCAAATATTTTATAATTTTGAATACAATATTGTTCATGTGAATGAGGGCTTAGTAGCATATATAACCGTAGTTAGTTCCTGAATGTCGTTGCACTACAATAAAAAAAGAAAGAAAGAATTCATGGGTTAAATATTTTTTTTCTGCCAGCAAGGAGATTTTGGAACAGTTTATTCTTTAAAGAAGACTCAAAAGGAATAAAACTCTCAAAGCAGCAAACCTTTCAGTTCTTTTGATCTCCTGGCAGCTGAAATAAATGACTGCAGACGCTACGGAAACTTTAGTTTCCAGTATAGATGATGAACTGCATTTGCAGGAGACAATCTATTTGTAGGGAATGGACAGACAAACCAGTTGCATGACTTGAGAAGGCTGTCTCAGTTCAGATGAAAACTTTTATCAGTTTCTGAAGAGTGAACGAAACTCAAGGACAGGTCGTTATTTTAGTCAAGAGTAGTACTCTGAGGTCAAAATGGACATTTTGAAAATTAAAAAAAGGAAGATGTAGGCATTTTAAATGCCTACTTGATAAATTTCGACAGTATTGCTGCTGGAGGTTACTGCAGTGTACATATTAACATCATTTTTACATTGGAATGCATTTCAAAACCAGATTATTTGTGCAGAAAAGTAAGAGCTTTATCTTGACTTCCAAGAATATATCCAGTGCAGTTATCTGCTACACTATAAATACACATTTTTTTGCAAGAGAGAAAGCATAATTGTCTACTTCCAATGGAGCTGATTGTTAGAAGATAGTTATTTTCTTGGGTCACGTCAAGACAGAGCCTTGATTAGTTCTATATTAAGCCAAATTGCTTTATTGCATCAAACATTTGAGCCAAGCAGGCCTTAGCTTTAGCATAATGTACATAAAAATGTTATCTATATATTGCTAATGTGACTTTTCTAATTGTAGAGTGGAAGGACCTGGCAAAGGAAGAACCAGCTCACGGCTGCTGAAATTTCACCTGGGACTTACTCAACACTTTAAACATGTAAATTTGGTTGTAGGCTCACAGTAGTAAAAGGCCTCACAAAACAGACGGCAGTGGACTGACAGTCTCTTTGCAATCACCCTATTCAATGTAATTATACCTTACTGTTCCTCAGATAGGTTTGTGCTTCTAAAAGGCAGAACAAGAGGGACTACATTTTATTTGAATTACCGGGGAAAACAGCTATACTGAGATCAGCTGGGTATTATACATAGCAGAAATAAAATATTTTAAAAATCCTAATTACGGAATAGGTTAGAGTCAGACCTGCAATAAACTGGCAAGTGGTTTTTATTCAATACAGCACAAAAGCAGAAAAGTTCACTTTTTCTGAGTTATACAAAAATAGCATAAAAATACAATATTAGATGTAATTGGAAAGTTTGTACTTTCTCATTTTATCTTCAAGACAGCTTGCCTGGAGGACTTGACTTTTCCAAACTAGGGGAGGGAGGGGTTAAGGCTGGGTTATCAGATGAATTACATTGATGTTTACTTAGTAGCCGGACACCAAAGTAGAATTTAGAAAGGAAATGCGATCCATTTGCAATATACCACTCCAATAAGTCTTAAAACTACAGAGTTCAGCATGCAACTCCTGGCTGTTCAGCTCCAACTTCTCAATTTCAAAATAAATTTGATTTTTCGGTGCAAGGTGGCAGTTTCCCATGTTCCACAATGTTCAGAAGAGAGCCTGCTGCGCTCCAGAAATGACTTGCTGCCACTTTCATTGGGACCATCAAGCTGTACCCATTCTCTGGATGTGTTGAAAAAAAAATAGAGGACACAAAAGTCTGTCTTGACTTAGTTTCATCCAGAAAGGCCTTTTGTATCAAAACAAAAGAGAAACAGGTATGGATAGCCAAAGAGTTAGATAAATCTATTTGACATAGTTACATTCTCAATTTGACTAGAAAGAGACAGAATTGCAGGTTTGAAAAAAAGAAAAGCATACATACCTTCATTTTCTTTCAGTCTTTCCAGATCTGTTTTAAAGATTGAAGAAGTTCAGTAAAGTCACCGAGATTTTGGATGCTTAGTCTAAGCCAAAATCGACAGCCAAAATTTTGATACCTAACTCACTACAAGTATTGGAAACAAACATTATCTTTGACCTAAACTGGTGCTACTTGTTCTCATAATTTGTGAAAGGAATTGGGGGGGTTGATATTTTGTTTTGTTTGTTTGTTTGAAAACTTAAATATGAAAATTGCCAATGACTGTGGGAATGGGTTCTCATAATAGCAGCTTTTTGTGTTCCTCTTGATAAGCTTAATCAAAGTATCTGATTATAACCCTTCCCTTAGCACTTCATGTATTGTCTCCTTGGGAGCACAATAGATGTAATTTCACTCTTTCAGACTAAATGATTTCCATGGTAATTTCATTGCCATTATCCATCCCACACATGGTGGTTTTGTATATAAATGTGTCTGACCCATGGCTTCTAACTAGTAGTCTGAAAAAAGTAGCTTTCAAACATAATAAAAAGGTAGAAGTCATAGCAGAGCTAATAGCAACAAGTACAGACAAAAAGACACAACTTGGACACAAAAAAATTGTTAAATAGAAGCTGAGTTAGAGGAGGATTTTGAGAGCATACCTGATTACTCTTCAGTGGAATTAATTCTTGTAAACCTATCATATGAGTAAACTCTTGCTAGAATTTTCTGCGTATCAAATATTCCATTTACATAAAAGTCTGATATATCTCAGGTGTCTCTGTGGAAGATAAGAAATGTAATGTCATTCACCTTTTTCCCTACTATTCAACTATTACAGCTTTGGAACAAAGGAATAAAACAGATGAAATGTCGAGAGAGAAGACCCTTCAATTGACTGGAGGCCAGCCGAAACCAGTAGTCCAGCTGAAGAAACCTACTGGTAGTCATGTAAGAGTGCTCAGTGTTACTGCTTGGACATATTCAGGAGAATATCTCTTCTAGTACAGACATTGCCTTCTCTAAAACATAAAAATGATGAAGTAGAGTTGTATAAACAGCAGTATGGGACTGTATAATAAGACACTACATGGAGGTAATAAAACCGATTTTACTTGTTTATCCGTTATTCAGCTATGACAAAGGACAGAGAATTAATCTTGTGAGGACAATGATTACAGGGGAATTCAAAATTCAGGATCCCCTATACAATGCACAGACAAAGCTCCCCTGTGGAGCAGTCGGCCTGTGCTGTTCCCCAACGGTATGAAGCATCACAGCTACCTTGGGGTCCACAGCCAGCACCTATCTCCTGCCGTTAGTCTTCTGTACCTGTTCAGTCCTTTCTTCCTCTTTAGACAGACACTCACCTGATGATGAGGCTGGCACAGTGGGATTGATATTCTGTCTAGAAACTGGAGACCTGATTTAGCTGTCTCCCTTCACTTGGCTGAAATAGAAACTTGAACCAATGTCTCCCACCTTGCAGGTCTGTACCAGAAACATTGATATATTTGGTTCCGTCCCACTGAAACTGTTCTTACGCAAAACACTTAACTGACTGCTGGTCAGACAGGATTTGAGAATGTGGTGGTCAGAGAGTACTTGCAAACCATGGATGGTGAAAATACATATGTGGGCCAGAAGACACAGGACTTAGTTTCTGCTTCACTTTGGGTTAAAAAATGGTGATCTCACTACTTTTGCCCTCCTGGGACTTTTTCCTCCTCCACTTTACAGTGCTGTTGCTACTAAATGTTTAAGAGACTGTACTGGGCCCAAACTTCTTTTTCCACTTATAATTTGTCCTTTCTCTGAACAGATAAGCTACCTCGTCTACTACACTGGTAGAGCTGGCTTTATTGCATACTAGGTGGCATATGACCATGAAATACTCAAATTAAGTCAACATTGCATCTGACATTCCTTCAAGGCCTCAACAGCTTGAAAAAAAACCACTAAAAGATAATGATCCTTGCTCATATGTCTAGAGCTGGACATTAAGGGTCCATGCTCAAGAGAAAAGCGTATTACTCTAATCTGTGGTCAGAAATGTCCTTTCATCCTTTCTTGTGTGATATAGCAGGAGCTCTTCAAGCTGTTTTAAAAACATTTTATATTTTATTTATTTATTGTTGTTGTCCTTATTTTAAATTTCATTTCAGTATGTATGTTCAACACTTTTAGAGTCATGTTGATGGGGCAGGTAAAGGGAACATTTGAAGTTATTTCAATGAAGAAAACAAGTAATTGTTACAGGACAGATAGTTCATTATATCTAATCAGTTAACATAGAAAGTTTTAACATGCTTCAGTACACACAACACACTCTTTGAATGTCATTCATGCAACGTTCGGTCTTTTTAAAAGACACTCAGAAAGACTGAGTCAGATTTGAAACTCAGAAAATATACTAGAATACAATTTAAAATTACTTTGTACTAATCTGATAAACAAATCCTCCCTTATTATAGCATGAAAACACTGTATTTTACCAATCACAATTGCAAATGTACCACAAACGTTCATTATTTTTCCCAAATGCATAACACCTCATAAATGAACCTTTGCTTTGAGTCAAGCCAAACCTGAATTCCTGGAAAGGCCAAGTTAAAAATCACCCAGCCTCATCATGCATCCTGGGTTTTGGGTAAAGCTTCAGATCATCTTGAAGCAGACACCCAACCTGCCCTGCTACGGGTTGTGTCCTATACCTGGGGAATCCCTTAGCTCCTGACAGCAGCACCATGCTGGGTGGTACGTGACGGGTGGGTGCATTGTGCCTCTGATATTCCCAATCCTAATTCTCTCCCTGCTTTCCCCATGTTTGGTGAGAATGTCTTTTTGTGCCTGTTTCTGTGGAACCATTTACTGTCCATTTAGGATTGATAGTTGGAGCATGGGCCATAGCCAACGCTGCTTTTTGTTCATTCTTGGTCCTTCTCTATCAGAGGACTTTGGGGAGAGCAGTCCTTGAGCCCACTCTCATGGCCTGGGTGAACATCTAGGTGAGGCTCAGAAATGTCATGAGGTGTCCCAGAGCCCTCGTAGTCCCTGTGTGACAGATGACGGGCTGTCACTATCTAGTCCATAGATGGGACAGTTGTCATGGAAACAAAACTACATGGAAATACTAAAAATAAAGCTGGCCAGACAAGCTTGATAGTTTTTAGGCAGGAAACCAAAGTGAGAGAGTGCCATGGATATACTTGGATTTTAGACAGGCATTTGATAAGGAGGCATATGATAGTCTAGGGAGAAAATTAAATCCATTTGGCTTAGACAACAATACAATTAGTCCAATCAAAAGCTGGCTTGTGAACTACTGACAATGGAAAATTATAAATAATTCATTAAGGAGAGAGAAATTGACTGGTGATGTCCCACAAGAATCAGTATTGAGCTACCTGTTTAAAGTTTGGATAAATATATCTGCAAAATTCTATCAAGAATAATGAGTTATTCAAGATACACTTAGAAGAAAAAACAATTTGGATGGCTTCATAAAAGTAGAAAATAACTAATATGTGTCACCATACTAATTGCTAGGGGGTTGGGGGATTGGGGGTGTGGAGGTGCTTATGAAAATACATGACCAAATTTTCCAGCCTTCACAACCCAAAAACGTTGAGCTTTTACCTGTCATTGGAAGCTTTTTTGCAGATAAGCCTGATTTTACATGTCTCTTTCCAGCAGAAATAGGTTAATAGCTCTAAGAACTGGACTTAGTTTTATTGGATGGAGAATCCAAACATCCTCCCGATTTTCTCACGTTCAGACCTACGTTTCCCAGTATTTCCTGTAATATCAACCACACGAGGTAGCAGCATAACAGACAGCCCAGTGCTGTAGGTCCCTGGGCTGGTGTCCAGCCATGCATTGAATAACCCACAAAATCCTTCTCCATTATCAGATAATAGCCCAACATATAGTGGCAACTTTATTCAGCTGTGTTAACATGCATGATTAAATTAGACTCTTGCTAGTAATGTCTATCATAGGAAAAGGTAATTATTTTCTTTTACCTTTGTAACAAGAATAATTTTACTATCTAGTCTTCCATGCTGACACCTCAACAGTGGAAAGCAGAGTGCTAATAAGGTAAATGGACTACATAGAAACATTTGGGATGGCTGTAGTTACCAATCTCTGACTCTACTATTAATCATTTAAGTCATCCAACTTTTGCAAACATCAACTTAAAATAAACACCAGCAGCTAAATTCATAAATATGTCAGCAGTCAAGACTTGTTTACATTTGAAAATGTGGTGAAATAGCCAGAATAACTGTTTCATTATAAATCCTCAAATGGCCACTATTTTCTAAGACAGCTATTTCACTTAATTTCTGAAGACAGTCAACCTCTGAGTCATCAAAACTATCTCCCCTGTCACTGAACAGGGTTTTTCAGATAACTAGTTTTATTTTAGTTCTCTTCCTCACAGTCTGCTGATTTATCTATTATTCAAGTAACTACATTTTCCTCTGTCCTTGAATTATTTAAACTGTCGGTATCCAGACAAACACACTTTCCCAGCTCTCCAGTAAGATGCTATTATAAGCAGATATTTGTGTCTAATCACACGCATTAGTGAACGTAAAGACTTAATATATCTAACATTATGATCATTCTTGGATGCAAAACCCTATCAATACTATTTGTAAAATACTTAGGGCTTTCACTCTACATTTTATATGATAATGACATTTTTTGTTAAGGAGCCAATCTGGCTGTGCTAAGTAAATATTCTCCAAAAAATTAACCTACGGAACCTCAGGCTGAAGACAAAATTTATATTTGTGATTTAAAACTACCACCTTAATGAGAGTATTATTGTGTTATTATCCTAATACTCAATAATGCATTTCTTGTAGACAATTTAAATGTGAATCAATGCCCAAGAATAATTGATTCCCCTGAGATCAATAAATTAAGGAATTGAAAGATGTAAATAAAATCTATTTATTTCAAATTAGAACAGCAGAACCAGGTTTAAAGAGAGTTCAATCTGAGACTGTTATACAAAAAGGGAAAATTAGCTTAGAAAAACTCATCAAGAAGTGAACGTAACCTGTTTTAAAGCAGTCTGTCCAGAAAGCCTTGACGGCACCAGGTCAAAGGCTTAATTGGTTGCAAAGCATACTTGAGAAACTCAGTTTTGCTATGTTGAAGAAATGGCTTCCTAACTGCAAAACATAGGAGGGTTTTTTTGGGACTACAGCTACACAGAGTGTTGTGGCAAAGTCTCTACGGTGAGAAAGAGAGAGAGGGGCCTGAGCAGAGTCAAGGTGGTTATATCCAAAATTATAATGTTCCAGAAACTACAAAAACCCCAGAAGTGGTGGGTTCATACTCCAAAACGCAGGTTTCAGCCACTGCCAAAAAAACTGGAAAGCATCCATCTCTGCCTTTTCCACCAGGAGAGGAGTAAGACACTGAGGCACAGACCTACCCGGTGTGCAGCTCCTGCATTAAGCCCTGGCTCCTGGGTGACATGACCCCATCCATCTGCCCCGCATGTCCTGCGGGCAAACGGACCAGGAGCCTCCTGCTCAGCCCACCCTCCTCCCAACCCACCTTGCACAAACTGTCTGCATCTGACAGGACTTAATTTTCCTAGTGAGCTCCAAAGCTTCAGGTGCCATTGCACTGAATCAATCTCATAGAATTAGATGGCAAATTCTTAATAAGGTAATTTGTAATTCAGGTTACCCAACACTGCACACATAGATTAGACTCTACAGTAACTAATACTAGCTACCTGAAAATGGATCACTTAAGACACATGCTGTAGTTTCTCCTCTTTACTAAGATGACAAACTTTTACACCTTTTAAATAAAATTAATTACTTCAGGAAAACCTGCACATTAACTCACTCAAAGAAATACTCACTAGTTGTTTGCTTTCTTTAGGAAGTCTTCCTGTAACAAAATCTATACTTAGACAATGATGAACTGAAAATGCACACAAATTGGTTAATATTCAACCACCACTTCCTCCAAGCTTAAGATGGTGCATCCCTATGAGTAAGAAATCAGGCGAAGGAGGCAGGACACTTGCATGGATGCAAGGAGCTTCTGGAAAAACTCAAACAGAAGAAGGAAGTTTACAGAATGTGGGAAAGGGGACTGGCCACTTGGTAGGAAGATAGGAACTTTGTCAGATTATGCAGGGATGAAACAAGGAAAGCTAAGGCCCACTTGGAATTAAATCTGGCAAAGGATGTCAAGGACAAGAAGAAGGGCTTTTTCAAGTACATCAGTAGCAAAAGGAAGACTAGGGAAAATGTGGGCCCACTGCTGAATGAGGTGGGTGCCCTGGTGATGGAGTATGAAGAGGAGGTGGAGCTACTGAATGCCTTTTTTGCTTCAATCTCTACTGCTAAGGCCTGCCCTCAGGAATCCCACACCCTGGAGGTAAGAGAAAAAGTCTGGATAAAGGAAGACTTTCCCTTGGTTGAGGAAGACCGGATTAGAGATCATTTAGGCAAACTTGATACCCACAAGTCCATGGGCCCTGATGGGATGGATCCACGAGTGCTGAGGGAGCTGGCAGATGTTATTGCGAAGCTGACCTCCATCATCTTTGAAAGGTCCTGGAGAACAGGAGAAGTGCCTGAGGACTGGAGGAAAGCCAGTATCACACCAGTCTTCAAAAACGGCAAGGAGGACCCAGGAAACTACAGGCCAGTCAGCCTCACCCCCACCCTCACCAGGGGACTGGAGCATCTGTCTTATGAGGAAAGGCTGAGAGACCTGGGTCGGTTTAGTCTGGAGAAGAGAAGACAGAGAGGGGATCTCATCAATGTTTACCCATATCTGAAGGGCAGGTGTCAAGAGAATGGGGTCAGACTCCTTTCAGTGGTGCCTGGCGACAGGACAAGGGGCAATGGGCACAAACGGGACCATAGGAAATTCCATCTGAACATAAGGAAAAACTTCTTCACTTCGAGGGTGACAGAGCACTGGCACAGGCTGCCCAGAGAGGTGGTGGAGTCTCCTTCTCTGGAGATATTCAAAACCCACCTGGACGTGATCCTGTGCATCCTGCTGTAGGTGAACCTGCTTTGGCAGGGGGGTTGGACTAGATGATCTCTAGAGGTGCCTTCCAACCCTGACCATTCTGTGACAAAGCGGTATGATGTAAATTTGTGGTTTTAAGTTGAATGTCTAATCTGCTTGGAAAAATTGGCAGCATATTGAGAAGAATCAAAAGAAAGAAATAATAAGTCCTAAAACACCCAAATGGTGGAGTGCCTGAAAGCTGCACAGTGGCGCATACTTCTACAGGCATTAAATCTCTGTTAAGGGTTAAGAGGAAAGCGCGAAGTAAAATATGCTAAAAAATATCACAGTCTCAGTGGGGTATAAGCCAGGAAAAAAATGTTGCTTTCAGCTTGCTTCCTCCTGGTTTTATACCATATGGGTACTCTGAACTGCAAACCTGGAATCAGCCTAAGAGAGCCCAGGGGCAACCGCAAACCCAAGCAGTCCCCTCCTTGGGGCAGCTCATTGCCCTGACGCAGCTCTGCCGGTCACAGCCGTTTTGCTGGCTGGGCTCAGCTGCTTCCCACCAGTCTCTAAGTTACTTCCTCAGCTGCCCAGCTCCGCACTGGCCAGAAAACAGAGAAAGCTCTAGAAACCTGTTTTCTAATATATTTCCAGTAAACAAGGAAGTGCTTTGGCTGGTATCTTTGCTGACTGGGCCAGCCAGCATCTTTGATTTTCAGGAGAAGGAGTGGAAGAGAGGCTGAATCCATTGAAGTGAGCATAAAGCTTGGTTTCAATCACTTCTTTTGTGGCAGTACTTTCCGCTTTTACAAATCTATTGATAACTACAGTTTTGACTGCACTATTCTCCATTATGCCTTTAAAATTATGCGTGTGATTCAAATGCTGTTTGTTGTTTCAAACCATCCCAGTATGCATGTGTGAATATTTTTTTTGAACCTGAGACTAGAACACCTGGTGCGTATAGCTCAGCATAATATCATTCAAATAATATGATTTTTTTTTGTACAATATTTGCAATACTGTTTTTCACAGAATAGATGTGTTCACTAATAAAGAGTCTTCATCCTTTCACTTGACTTCATTGATGGGACGCTAATCAGGAGCCCTTTCAACCCACCAAAAATCCCTCTTGTGCCACTGATAAATTGGATTGCTGATGTCTCCATGTGGTTTCAGTGGGCCATGGCATCAAGCATACTGTTTATTCAGAGACCCTGATTTCAACTTCTTTTGTACATTCCGTACATCTTCATGTCAGATCTATCTTGGTAAAAAAGTAAAATTTTAAAAAGATATCAACAGTAATACACATTTGGAGACTGAGAGTAAAAAGAAGTGTTAGAAGAAAAGATCTATGGATTTTACTTAGAAGCTAGTATTCCACAAAAAGAAAGGAGATATCTTAAACATCTAGTAATGCAGATCATTTCAGAAGTATTTGTTTGGCAAACGTTTTCAAATTAGAAATGAAATTATTAATGTTATAAATGGAGTAGCTGCCTCAGTAGCTGAACAAATTAACACAAAATGTTTATGAATCTTGTGATATTATAAACATGTGTAGCCATAGGAGTCTATCAAACCTTCTACATTTGGATACATGTTTACCATTCTGAAGTAATTTAGCTTGTGGTAAGATTTAATTTTCTCCTAATCGTTGGACAGAACAGGCTTTCTGAACCTGAGATAAAACAGTGATGCTTCTTCCAACTCAAAACCTTGCAGTAAACATTGTCTGCAACGGCAGTTGTGTAGCAGTCTCAACTCATGTTTTCAGGATTCATATCTTTGTATAAAACATCACTTGAGGACCTCAGAATATACAATCATTTTTTAAAAAGTGACCAAGATTTAAACTATACCTGGCTTTTGCTGTATTTATTATACTGGAAAGTTGTTCCAGACCGCACTCCTTTGCTGGATAAAACTCATCCTGACTTCCAGCCTACCTGTATTCCTAGACAGTCTGGATCCATTATCTGCCTTGTCAATTAGATTAAGTAGTACTTATAGCACTTTGCTTTTTCTCAGCTCTGTTATATTTCCAAAACCATGATATTAATTTTCAGCCTTTGCTTCTCTTTTTTCATGGAGACCAGAACTATGGGTGATTAAATTTGCATGCAATATTCCAGCATGGTCCCAGCCATGTCCTTGCATAATGTCATTAAAACTACTCTTTCTCTAAAGAAAGCCTTTCATTTCTGATGGGTGCACCATAAAACCAGATCAAGGTCATTCTGTGATCAACTAATTTAGCCAGATTTCTTTTTATTTCAGTGCAGAGGAAATAAGCATCAACGGCCAGTGAAACAGTTTGCATTATCTGTATTATCTATGTAGAGTGCACATTTCTGTCGCATCAGCTCTGCTCCCAGATTTGCTACTTCAGCACTGAAAAAACCCAGTTAAAAACCTGAGGACCGCAGTGATGACTGCAGCCAACCTACACAGAACTCCAAAGCAGACTAAAGGTGAGGGCTGTGCACAAGAAAGTAAAACAAGGGATGTTATTTTTAGCAAAAGTCACAGCACGCAATTTATTATGGTGTTTTATCCTCATATGCTACATAGTATTGTACATGTAATAACATAATGTATTATAATCCCACAAAAGCACATTAATCTAAATAAATTAAGAAAAAAATAATTACTGTGCTAAGTATTAGCATTCCAAGTCCACAGACCTGGATTCAAAGGTGTTCAAACATTTTTCTTAGAAATAAAAGTAGTTCAGTGTTATATATTAGAGTGCATGAAAATTTTGGAGGAAAGTGCTATTTAAAGCAGCAAAATAATCCATTCCTTTATAGTTAGGAAAACATTTTGAAATTACCTTACTTTATGTCACGAGAAGTCATGAGTCTAAAAATAAATGCATTTTGGCTTTCTAAGCAAATTATGCCCTCATCTTAAAACACGAAGTGATGTAAGCCAGTCTGTAGTTCTCATGCACTTGCGTGATATTCTGAGATACGTGCATCCAGCATGGCAGAAACAGGTTTAATTTCAAAAAATATTATTGTTTTCATTGACATTTTCAAAAACCTTGAAAGTTTTTGTATCCTGATTCATCCATTTTAGGAGAACACGTAAAACTCTGGGCCTTAACATTGCCTGAAAACTCTCTTATCAGTGTCCACGTTACTAGCAGTAATCCAGCTAGAGAGTTCACTGTTGAACTAAAGAAGAAAAACAAGTATTTCTATTTTAAGAGACACATGAACCTTGCTGGAATTAAAATACACTGGAAATGTAACCCCTGAAGTGGCAGGAGTCTTTTAAATGGTTTTCTGAAGTTTCAATGGAGCTGCATGTACAAGTAAATTTACTGTTACTGCAATTCCATCAAGCCCTTTTAGCCTAAAACCCAAGTTCCATGTATATTTCTTGCCAAAAGGGTAGCAGGTGACAATCAACACCTGAAGCAGAGTTTCAGACCTGAAATCCTCACAGTCCCCTGCCAAGAAGGCTTACAGCCAACTACACATTATTTTTAGCAGATAAGAAGCAACATAAGTCTGAGTTTTACCCAAGTTGAGGCATAGCTGTAGTTTTGCTCTGGGTTTTTCATTCTTCCTATAGTATGAAATGATTGGTTTGCTTAAATGCCTGGATCAAACTGAAACAAAAAGGTTTAATCATCTTGCAGTGCCGAAGATGACGGTGTTATGAAATACTGGTGCTGTGTGTTAAAAATCAAACAAAACAATCAACCCCTCCCACCCCAGAAAACTCAGACATTAGTGGTGGGATATTCCTTTGAATCAGCAACTGTCATTGCTGTAAAACTTAATTTCAATTTTTTAATTATTGTGTTAAAAATAGAGAATCCTGATTGGTAATCTGTCCTGCCTGTTTCAAGCTGAGCAGCTTACTTTTTCCTACTGGAAAATCATTCCTTGTTGCTTGTGATGTCTACGTTCCAGAAGAGTAATCCATGGGCAACAATTTGCCCTAACCAGTTTTATTCCTGATGTATCTGTAATACCATCCTGCTCACTTTTCGCAGGATTTTTTAACTGCATGCAATGAATAGTTAAGCAATAGCACATTCTTCAATTTTTCCTTTCTAGGCTGTTGCTCTCAAGACAGAGATGGAAGATATGAGAGACAGAGAGGATGGAAAAGAACCAAAGTGAGGAGAGCCTTCATGGAAACATGATCGCTCATGTGCACTATATGTGAACTATGGCATAAAGTGAATGAATCAAATTTTGCCTGGCCATATTATAGTTCATCGAGGAGCATCACACTCTACAAAGTGTGGTCTTGGAGGAAAGAGAGTACATTGATTCATTGTAACAGAGCAGATGGGGCAGTGCAATAAGAACCAAAAAGAATTAGAAGGTTCTGCTGAGGACCCAGAGTGGTTCTGGCTCCTGCTGTTGTTCACCTCCAGGAAGAGTATCTCCACGCTCTGCACGATGATTCAGGATGCAGTATTTGCTATGGTCCCATTTTACAAGTATGGAGACTGAGTTCTGGAAAAAACTGAAGTGTTTGCTCACAAACTTGATCCATTCTTCAAAATCTTACTTATGCCTGTCTCTTCTTCTCACTTCCCAAAAAACCTCATTTACTTATTCCAAGAGATAACTGAGAAATTACAGTATGTTTTTCCACGTATGCTCAACTGACTGTCTTTAGCCTTTTTTCCTGAGTTTCTCCCCAGTCTCTAGTTACTGATGTCAGTAGATAAACCCTCCTACCTCTCCAACGGTTCCTTCTGTATGTTCTTCAGTGAGTCCTTGTCTTTCTCCATCCCTCTTTGGGGACCTTCTACAGCTCTGCCTTTTATGTGTACATCTTTTCTAAGTAAATGTCATCTACAAACATGAGTCCTCCCTCTGCTTCCATGCCTCACTTCTACCCCTGTATTCTGGCCCTGGGAATGAGATTCGTATGTCTGAATGTAGATATTTATTTCCAAACCACCCATTGTAGCCTCTCTCTGGAGTCTGAAAATCAAACCAATGATATTTAAAGAATTGTGGGGTGCAATTAATCCAACTGCTAAAGAACATCTTTAAAATAAGGTAGCTGCACGATGATCTAACTGTGCTTCTTTCCTTTCACTGTAAAGGGTAATACCTACATTGTAGCTATGTAAGGTTAGGTGGGATAAATCCCACTCCTTTGTCCAAATTAAAATCCTGGTCTATCTCTAACACTTCTTTGTAGCCATTTAGACTCAACATAGCTAATTTAAAACCACCATTCTCCATAGTATTTTTCTGCTCATTTCTTGTGGACAGAACTATCAAGCATCTGATCACACAGGACCATAACCTGACCTGCGTGTTCTTGAAGTCCTCACACACAGTCTTACAGCATCTTTCTATCTGACATCTCCAAAAACACATTTGTGTTTCCTTCACGCAGCTCAAACTGTTATCCAGGCTCTCATCTCATGCATGTGGCATGCTTTCTTGGGCCTGAGGAAATTCTATGTTTCCCCTAAATACCCAGAAGACTTTTGCAATGATAATTTTACAAGTATGTTCCTTTATCCACGCCATTAGTCTCATTCGCTCTCTCTGAGGTTCTTCCCCTCTTTCATATCAAAGAATGGCTTTTGAGGGCCTTGCCAGCCAATAACAGCTTTTTTTCTCCTGATTTCGCTCCGAAGCCACCTTCAGGCTGTTTTCAGAGCATGTGGCTAGCTTGTACCTGGCTAGATTTTCAAAAAGCAGCTTCATCCTTTCTTTCCAGCCACTACTAATGTTTGAGAGCAATCTCTTACAAATATGTGCAAAACTTCACAGTCTGTCTTTAAACTCTTTCCTAAACTTTCCTTCTCCATAATGCTTCAACAGCCCCTTGGCTAGTTTGGTAATTTCCTGGGACAGCTATCCTCTCTTCTGTTGACAAGCACTTACGT
This sequence comes from Charadrius vociferus, assembly GCF_000708025.1. NCBI lineage: Eukaryota > Metazoa > Chordata > Aves > Charadriiformes > Charadriidae > Charadrius > Charadrius vociferus. The sequence goes on from NW_009648785.1 coordinate 4,025,433, forward strand.
GACTGTTATTGATCTACTGCCTCTGCTTGCACATTAGACTCCAAGTTTTCAGGGCTTGGACCATGTTTTTGTTCTGTTTTCTGTACAGCTCCTAAAACACCAATGTCCCAGCATGTGTTCAAGTGGACCATGTTATCTCCTCTAGTTCAGCAAATGTGCTAGATTTCAGAAAACTTTCATAATGGAAAGATCCAACAGACATGAGGTTTTTGGTCAATGTGTTCATGAAGTACCTACACTATGCCAGAATTGATTTATTTATGTTTATTTCTTTTTCCCAGCAGAAACTAAGTTGCACTTACAGAGCATAAAAGACTGCCAATTTTGAGCATAGTTATAAATGTGTAAATGATTTGTCCTAAGGCAATAAGCATTAAGGGAAAGGAAGTTTAAGTGTTAATGCAACTGTCAGGCACAGAGGAAAGAAATGAAACTGCTCAAGTTTATTTCATTATTTTCACTTGGATTTATTTTACATTCTAGATTAACCAAATCCAATAACAACAAGAAGCTGCTGTGAATATTCTTCAGCCAGCTTGGAGGTATAGGGATAATTTTCCAGGTGGATTTTCTAATTTCCCTTGTGGAAACAATGCTTTTAGTGCATAGCGCACTGAAGCAAAACAAAGACAGTGACAGATGCTCTCAAAGTGTTTCTTAAGTGGACAAATGGCCTTTGTAACACAATAGACACTCAGAGTGTTATTTATCAGAAGCTGTGCAAAAGCTGACATTCAACCTTGCCTTGGAGAGCTGGAGTCCTACTTTTCTCTTCTGTTGTAAGGCAGCAATTAGTTCTGAAAAATATAAAGTCCTCACACAAGATCATTAAGGTACTACATAAGTGATTAACAATAATTGCTGAAAAGGCTGGTAAAATGTGCTAATTAAAGGTGAACCAAACAATGTAAAAAAATCAGCTATCCATTCTATCCGTTGCTTAGCTAGCTCCAACTGTTCAAAGTACTGGTTCAAACAATCAAAAAAAATAATAGTAGGAGACTAAAAGGAAGTATCTGTCATATTGGCACAAGGGAGACACTGCGCTTCATTCCCTCCTCTGTCTACTTCAAAAGCACTATGCCTTACTGTCTCTGGTGTATTTCTCCTCCTGTGCTACTTGGAAAGACCTGGTGTCTGAGTAGACCACGTTTGTTATTGATTTCTCTTTCCTTTGGTTCTGCAACATGTCTGTACAGGTACAATGATGCTTTCAACCTCATTACTTCCACTGTATCCCAAGACTTATTCAAAACAAGATGAATTCAAAAGAAAGAGGCATCCTGTTCTCCACAAATGAAATACAGATGATAAACTGAAGTGATTATAAGATGAAGGCTGCTATATAGAATAAATTAAATAAGGTTCCTCTTAAAAGAAATCAAAACTGATTAAGGCACCAAACATAAGGCAGAAAAATGTAGAACTAAAATAACCATATGTATGCCTGGGAGGGAAATTACAAAGAGGAAATATCTACTCTTTTTAAAATGTTTAAGATAATTTAGAAGTAAGAATAATAAAATGCTTTAGTCATGAGAATAGGGTCATTGCATGTTGTCACAGTGCATAGTTTTACAGTTGCCCTACTAGACTAGATGCTGTACACTAGATGCTGTTTTCAGATTTAACTTGTTTGGATTTTTCCTCACAGGAATTCTTACCTCTCTGAGTTTTTAAAGCCTAGCTAAATAGTGATAAATGTTTTTGTCATACGTACAAGGTCCACATTCTCAAATTTAGCATCACTTGAAGTGTAGTTTGGACATGAGTAATAATGTGAGCATCACTGCTTTAAGAGTCCTACAAGAAATGTAAAAAAGTGCATAATGTGGAAATTCAAAGAGGACTGAATGGGAAGATGAATTTGGTACTGATATCACAGAATCACAGAATGGTATGAATAGGGCAATAATTTTCAAAGAAGGAAATCAGTTACAACTATTTCAAATGGAAGGCCACCTTCTGAATGTAGTAGCTCAGAAAGAAAGGCTGAGATTTAATTTAATTTTTGTAAAGTACTGTAATTACTGTCCCACACTTTTTTTCTTGCTATCTTTTTTTTTCTTCTTGTTTTTCATGTACAAGTACTGAAATCGAACTAAATTCCCTGGATGCAGAGAATCAGTTTGAATCTGGAGACATCAGCCCAGCTCTGAGCTGAGCTGCGAAAGTAACTGGGGAGACGTTAAGTAGTGACTACGCAGAGGTTCTGGTGAGAACCCACAGTGCAGCAGTGACTTGAGGACATCTCAATCATGAAGAGAAAATGTTACTTACACTCTTCTGACCTTCTCTGCAAATGCTGCTCAACTGTTGCTGTTTCTTGTCTTGTGTAATGGCACTGCAGCATTTGGAAAAATTAGAGCCAAGGAGATTGCTGGGATTCAAGTTGTGAGTTCTAAGCCCTGCCCTAACTTTGTTATGAATGAGTAAGATTTTGTTGCTGCAGGTCAGGATCAACTTCATGTTAATTTGTGGGAGTTAGGCAGGAGGGGGCCATCTACAAAATCCCCCTGGTGCCTGGATGTTGTGTGCCCCGTGCCTAAGGATCAGACAGGCACCCAGCAGGGAAAGACCTACACACCCATTTGTCTCTCCTGTGGCAAAGACACTTTTATGTGTGAGGGTAAAAATCAAGGATGCCTTCAGGAAACAAAAGGACTGAGGAATTATATGGTTCTTGGTGGACCACCCAGTAACGCACAGTGTATGAATTGCACCCAAGCTCCTTTGGAGATATGCTATCACTGGAGCAAGGAACCCAAAGATGAAATGACGCCTAGATGAAATGCCAACTGTCAAGTCCCCAGCCACAGATGTAGGTGGTAGAAACCTTCCCAGCATGCAAAAGCAGTGCCTGAAACTATAGAATTATACCAAAATATTACAGTAAGAGGTAGCACGCAGCAAGTCTCAGTTTGTTTGGCCCCATTCTTTCAACTGTTCTTACTTAATGTAGATGTTTCTTTTTTACAAAAACATAGATAAGCAGCTTCTGAGCAGAGCCCACTCTGGCATCCCTGAGATTGTAGCAGGCTACATGTGAATGCAGTTCTTTAATATTATCATTATGAAGCACAGTGGCAGAAGGCCAGCAATCACTAATCGGGGAACAATAGGGCTAATTACAGCTAACTGCAAGCTGAACAGTCACCAGACAACAAAAATTCTCTTTCATTATGGCTGAGTCCCATCCTGAATTTCATTTCAATTCAATCTGTTCCAAACAGCAAAAAGTTGGAGCCTAACAAAATCCTTTCCAAGGCACCAGTTTATGGGCTTTTCTCAGCTACGGTCTCCTACGCCGGTACGCAGCAGCCAGGATTCAGGGTGCTCCATATAAATCAAACTGATATCCTGGCTTATTACCCAGTAAAACTCTCCTGAATTGTCATGGAGACTCATCCCTTTCAAGTTTTAAAGATTAACAAGTTACACTAGTGTGACCCTTTCTAAGCTGATCTTCAAACACTGCCAAAGGTGCTGCCACACTAAGTAAAAACTACAGATGGGCTGTTAGACAGAGCTCTACAGCCTTTTTTTGAGGAAAGAAATGTTAGGTAAATTTCATATTCTCCAAGGTCTCAACTGGGACAGTGGGGCTAGCTAAGGACTGAGCTTACTCTTGGTATGTGGTAGAGTTTTCTCAAGGTTCATCCTAATTATAGAGATCTGACCCTGCTTCCCACTGTCTACTGCAAAATGAGCCTGGCACGTGCCAACTATTTCTGCATTGACATACATGTCACAGACACAAAAGGTTCTTTCATTATGCATATGAAATATTTTTTGAGTGTAACAATGTTGAAATATAGGACATGAAATTAAACACTAGAAAGAGAACTAGTGGTCTCTCTACACTGCTGAGTTTTCTCTAGAAGAATCCAAGAATGCAGCAGTTTATCTGTTATCACCGATACCAAAAATAAGTCTCTAGGAAGTCAGGCATACTCTAACTCTCAATGTTATAAAGCGGACAAAACTAATGAGCAATAATAGCAATACTTTTCTGTCCTAAACAAAGCACAGGATCAGAATACTGAAGATATATCTTGGGCCCATCGGCACAGAAAGGACAGCTAGGGTGGACTGGAGCCCTCCACCAGAAGCCCATCCTTTCCTCAGCTCAGAGCAGGGGCTACAGCAACCCTGCAGAGATGCTGGCTCAATGCTGAACATCCTGGTGCTCCCTCTCATCAGTTTGCAAAGCTCTTTTTCACATATTCTGGTTCCAACATGAGACAGCTGGTCCCATATGTGATAATCTAGAGGATCAGGCTTACTCAAGAATAGTTTTAAAATCCATAGGGCTCCAGAAACACAAGTCCTCTCCTGCAATGAGCCTTCAGAGCCAGAAAAGCATCACTCAGTTTTCATCAGAACACTTTTAAACAGACACATCTTGGCTGGCATTCCTCTTGCTCTCCTGAGTCCTTCCTCACGGCCTCGAGGGGCGTTTGCACCACTTCACATTAACAGAGTAAAGTGGAAAAGATTGTGAATCTCAGAAGTAAGATTCAATATCTTTTGGTCATCAGATTCTTGTCATGCACATAACCATTTTATCACTGGTTGCAGTGGGACTACTGGCTGAACTAAACCTATGAAAATGACTATTTGAGACCATTTATATGTGTCCTGGTTTATGGTAAAACAAAAGCAATTTTCTTTTCAGAAATTTTACTTTCAGTTAAACCTCTTCCAACTATCTAACTCTCTGAAATCAAAGGCATATTTTTCAGACAATATCTGCTTCTGGCACTGATAACATCTTATGTTTATAGTTGATGTCAAGGCATGGTGTGCTTTTTGCTGTAACCCCCAAGGGCAGCTGACTTTGTTATTGGCCCTGTTGGAGGGTCGGAAGTGGAAAAGCGTAGAGGGATCCCACCTGGGGGGGGGAGCAGACAGGACAAGTGACACAAACCTGACCAATGGGGTATTCCATCCCATCTGCATCATGCTCAGTATAAAGCTGAGGGATCAAAGGGTCAGCCTCTTTCTTCAGTGGCCGACGTCCGAGGAGGACTCTGTCTGTTCATCTGCCTTTGACCCCAATCGGTGGTGTTCCTGAATCCAGATCTGGAATCCAGATCCTGTCTGTCACTGAGTCCAGTCTGGGACTTCCCTAGTTCCTGCCGGTGACATTATCAGCATCCTGAGAGCTTGATATGGTTTTGTATATATTGTACATAGTTCATTATTTTCTTGTTAGTATTATTATCTTTTCTTTTTGTTATTTTATGACTAATATTTCATTAAAGTAGTTTAGTTTCTTTTTCAGTCTCTAAGTTCTCTCTCCCTTTCATTCTCTCTCCTTTCCTCTGAAGGGAGAGAGGTTGAAGAGAGCATTGGTCATTTGTTTAGTGGCCAGCCCAGCCCAAACCACAATATGAACAAAGAATGAGAATGAATGCACATTCATCATCTTTGTTATCTTTCAGCAGTCATAGCCTATGTAACTGACCTTACAACATTTGACCAAATAACATGCTTATGACCGCTTAAATATTGGAACATGAATCAGTGAGTCGGGAAGAAACTGAGTATTCAGTAAGACCTGATTCAGAACACTGATCTTTACAAGCTTAATATGGCAACTTAATTGCTTTTGGAAATCAAATGGAGATCACAGGATTCAATACAAATTTCAAAAATAATTCATAATTTGTCACCATCTAGAGATGGGTGACAGGGCCCTGGGAAACAGGACACTGCATAACACAGTAACAGTGGGCACTGAAACTGTTGCAAAATTTTCTGATGAATAAACTATAAATTAGTCCTTTCTTGTATTGGACATGAGCACTGTAAATCCCAGTGGTATTCTGAGTGGTTGGTTTTTTTTTTAATTCAGTGCCCTCTAGGCAGAAAACCAATTTTTTCTGGAAAGTTTTCATTTTCCTTTCCAAGCAGACAGGACTGCAATTCCACAGCACACAGTTTAAATAGTGTGCGCGGGACTTTGCTAATGGAAGACTGCTCTCATTATTTCAAAAGCCATTCCAGGTGAATTTAATCATTCAATAGGAAATTTTGCATTTGTTTTCCTCCTTTTGCTGTGCTTTTCTGTCAGGAAATGGCCATACTGCCAGGGTAGAAGATAGCATCTGGAAAACAGAGAAAAATAGGGAAAAAATGCTGCAGGTTGGTCGGGTTAGGAGTCCTGTTCTTATGAAAGAGGAATCAAAATAGCCCTCCATCACAGAAGTAGTACAATGAAGTATCATTCCCTGCATTTTTAAAGCTGCTGCTATATCTAGATAAAGAAGGAGGAAATTACTGGGTGTATTTTTCTGTGTAGCAGAAACTAGATTAAACACTTGACTAAAAGTACTAGATTTCAAATTTAATCAAGAGTCAAAATGATTGTCTTCACTGAGCAAAACAAGCCTTTTTTTTTCCTCTGCTTTGGGGTGATGGGTACATATGAGGTATTCAAAGATAAAAACACAGTTAAAATATGGCACCTTCCCCTTGGCAAAAGCCTGTTAGTGCAGGGGCACAGGGCTGATCTTGGCCAGTTCACCTCTTAGGAAAAGAGCCCTTGGGCTAACACCCACATTACTTATGGACAATAAGAAGCCATGAAGAAATTGACAGAAAAGCAGCTTAATTGTTTCTGAATATTCCACTGTGTTTCCAGTTCATCTTTAGGAACTTAACTATATTTGAACATACTTCTCCACATACTCTGGGATTGAATCCTGTCTAAAATATCTAAATAGATTAATCACACAAACAAACAGGAAATATAGAGTTAAATGCAGCTTAGAATCCATGGCAAGAGATTCAAAGAATATTTTTGACTCTTTTCTATTTCCACAGGGCTGATGCTCAGGCTCAGCAATATGAAACAAGTGACTGTAATGATAATAATAACACTCATGGATTCTCTTTTAGCTTCCCACAGGCCAGAAAAAGAAAATAAAGTAACCCAAGATAGGTTTATACATGATTTGCTTGTACTGAGACATGTGTCATGGAACTTGGCAAACTTTTCCAGGTCACAGACTTTGCTACCACAGTGCAATGCGAGCGGTTTAACCGATGGAAGTAAAAATAATCATTTCCTATCATTTAATCATAAAATGTTCCTAAATAGACCACAGATAACTCCCCCAACATACTACAGACAGAGCAATGGCTGTAATTCGGATTTGTTAAGCTCGTGCAGTAGTAAGGCACACAACTCAGTGGTTTTCAGGATGAATTTGCACTCCAAGGAGAGCCTCAGATTATGCCTTTCACTTCCATGAACCAACGAGAAGGACTGGCAGATGTTGTCCAAGCACGAAGAAAGTACTTCCTTGGTAGCATCATCCCTACCTTGGTGCTCTGCTGATGTAGTTTCAAAACTGAAACAAGAAAAACCACCTGGAATATTTTGAAGTTTAGGCTAATGTTTGAATTAATCCCATTGGGATGCTGAAGGTAAGCTGCCCCACATCCTTTGGAAGACAGTATTGTCTCTGCTGATCCCTGCCCACTTTGAGAAATCAATAATCATTAGTATAATCTCACTGTGATTTCAAGAAAGGTTGGGATTGCAACTGCTTGCAAACCATGGAGAATGGGAAGGGTGGGCAAGTTCACCTAGGCTCTAATTACAGATAAAATACTGCTAGCATTTAGCAGACATTCAACAAAAAAAAAAAATAGTGGAAGAGTATTTCTAGGCGCTTTTTTTTTTCTTTCTAACAACTACTTAGTATTTCAAAAGCAGCAAGATCAGTTCGGCCTGCTTGTAAGAGTGCAATGACAGCTCTGTTAATCATCCAGAAATCATGTCCTTGGGACAGTGTGATAAATAACAGGCAAACTACCCAGCCAGTTCTTGGAAGCAGAGCCCCTGGTTTGGAACAGTGTGAAACCACAAATACTATCCCTGTGCAAACAAATGTGACTTACAGTTTATCATTTATATTCGAGCTGCCCTGAAAATGTCTTTCCTCTTCCTGAATCATTAACTTGTCTGAAAAAAAATAGAATCAGACACATATTAGAGGAGGTCAATAGAAGAAAAGCAAAGGACAAAAATTAAACAAAACAATAGACTGTGTTATGTTTCCATGGAAAGGCAGCAAAGGAAAAAAGAAAGGCCAAAAAAAGAATGATGAAAGGATTAAACAGAACATTACCAATATTTCAGTAAACGATGGCATGTTTCTATTGTCTTTGAAATCTCATGTGTCAATAGTTACAGGTCTTACCATAGGGGGGCTGGGGAGAGCTCACCTGGGAAGGCACCTCCTCCCTCCTCCTTATACACCGATGTATTTATTTTGCAAGTTATTTTGAAGATTTCTTTTTCTTTTTTTTTTTTTTTTCCCATTTCCTAAAGCCTCCGCCATGTGTTCAGAATTATGTTAACCAAAGAGAAAAAGATGGTTATTGCCTACTTATATGAGTGACGGATGATTACTACTGTAATTACACCCAGAGCCTGAATTTGCAACATATCCCTCCTCATGGCTCCAAAGCCTGTCAAATGCGAGCGCTCTTGCAAGGAGATGTTTAACTTGCCATTATTTTCAGAGATATGACTGAGTGAAAAAAGCTAAGTTGGTGCTTGTGTTTATATGGAAACCTTGACAAACAGAATCTAAGATATCTTTTCACAAAATATATTACCCTGGTAATTTCAGAAGTGATAAATAGTCTGTAACAAACAACTGTTTGAACATGTTGTGGTGTCAGAAGAATGTGAAAATAGGACCTGACATGACAGCTTTTACTCTATGGTAAACCTTCAAGGTATAGGCTCATGCTATCCTGTCTGATTACGCACAGAAATCTGTTTTTGCAGTGTGCTGCTCTAGCTTTGTATGTGGCATTAACACAACTGCACTTTGAAGATGCAGAGCAGCACAGTTTGAATTTTTTCCACATGCACTCAGTTTTGGGGGCTATTTTTACCAAGTATTAAAGCCATAAAATAATTCTAAATATTTGTGAATGTTTTTTTTCCTGTGCTGCATTTATATATATTCTTTTACATTTGATTTCCATTCTGCTGGTTTCCATTCAGAAAAGGAGCTAAAGGAGAGAGAGGATGATAAAAAAGCAGATAATACATGGATTGTGATTTTCTTGCATTTTACTTTTTTGTTGGTCATGTAGAAATAACTCTGGAAATAAAGATATATCTTCATTTAGGAATTTAAATTAAAAAAAAAAAACCAACAACCAGATATAAGTTTGTACAGAGGTGATGCCTATTTCTTGTAGGCTGTTTTCAAAGGGGTAAAAGAGGTAGGTTTCATCTGCTGTTCTGATTACCAGGCAAAGAGATTTGTCGTGAAAAAGAGCAAATTGGATGCCTCTAAGAAGATCACAAAAAAGATTCTGACTGTGGGAGTTATGTCTAACAGTAGCCTAAAAACCCAACCACAGAAGTGTCTCTGATACAGTATTTGCGAAGGTTGTAACTCCAGACTGGAGACTGACGACCAGTCCCTGGTAAATGGTCATAGCCCCATTGAAGTCAGAAATGCTTCTTCAGTATACACAGGCTGGTGTTTTGGTTAGAGACGCTTGGAAAATACACACTTTTTAAGTAAAATGACCGAAATACATAGGCCTTGGAAAGGCCTTTACAGAGGGGCGGAGTATTACTCTCTGATCCATGAAAAACCTTCTCCAAAACTAAATGCTCTTAAACATTTGTTGTCTAAAAGGATGACCATGCCTCTAATAGACAGCTGTATATTATATTATATGTATATTAGCTTATATTCTACACGATATATTTGAATTTATAATAAATCTAAGTAAACCATGAATTCTTCTCGGGGCACAGGGTCATGCTTAGCAGTTGCTGTATGAACTTAATTATCAGAGTAATTTCATTTAATTGCTCATCTCAGCAGAGCAGAATCCAGGCACCAGAATTTTGTCACCCCAGAAAGTGAGAGTGTCTCTTCTGGTATAGCATGGGAAGTGGCCACTTCTCAGTGCTGTGGGAATCCTCAAACAAACATATTTTTGTTATATCTGGGGACTGATACTGGTATGTCCGGTTTCTGTTAAATGAGACCTTTTATACTATCAAAACACAGCCGCAGCCACATCCATTAGCAAACCCATAATTTTCTGTGTTTCGCTGTTATAGTGCTCTCACCACTGGCCACCGCTTCAGATTTGTGAGTGTCACTCTCCTGCCACACCGTGCCACCTGCTGGGATGTGCCATGGGAAGTGACCTTGTCCTCCGGCGCCTGCTCTGGGTTGCCCTGAAGATTATCTAATGTTAGAAAAAAGAAGAGGCTACAAAAACCCTTCAGTGTTAAACTGATCTAGAAACACTGCTAAGCATCACTATTTCAGACTTTCAAAACCTGTGTTAGCTATGAAATGTGTGGCAGACAGCACAGATACCGATGATTAATTGCAGTCTTGCTCTTTCCTTAGAGGCATTGCACTCTGTTGGTAAATCATTTCCAAGCAGGGTTAGATTTTTACCTATCTTCTTGTAGCCAAGATTCTACAATGAGTATTTTGCTGAATATCTATCAGTGCGTGTACGTATGGCTTACATACATACAAAGGATTTTATGCTACTTACCCACTAATCATTGGAAAAACTGTTTTAAATTCCCTGCTAGTAGTACCTATGTACCTTTTGATTCGTATTTGGCCAGAGACCCGTACCTACTGCTGGACCACAACCGTAGCAGGACGCCAGTGTTACTATTAGAGAGCATTTACTCAGCAGGAGATGAGGGAGTGGAAGAATGAGAGGGGCTGTTTCCGAGAGGTGCTGCCAAGAAACCTCTGCAGCCGTGAGCTGTGCATGCGGCACCTCGCATGAGGAATTCAGCCTCTCAGATCCAGGGTAAGGAGGGAATAAATTGCTCAGTCACTTAACTTGGTGAAACTAGGTTTGTACACTTGTGGAATGCCACCTAATCATAACAATTTTAACTTTTTTTGGAATACAAATACTTTGTCAAGGGCCTTCAAAAAAACCCACAACTTCCTGTTTTTTTCTTTTCCACTGTTTTCCTCATATGCACAAAAAAGCCAAAAAGCAATCCCACAGACTAGCAAAACCCGTCTATTATAAAATACCTGATAAATGGAACTTGACTATTTTGCAGTATTTACCAGAATTCAGATCTGTGTGGAACAAATGCAGAAGTCTGCTGTCGCGCTGGGAAGCCCCCATAGAAGACAGCACAATTCAGAGGCGTCTGCTGTGAAGTAGGGGACTGTGCTCTCCCGAAGTGAATAAACTGGTTTCAGGGTATAACAACTGGGGATACCACAACATTTTAAAAGCACAGTTTCTGATTTTAATCTATGGATGGCACTTTACATGATTACAACTCTGACGGAGAGGACAAGGATTAATATTTTTGTAATGGTTTTCATGATCTGTGTTATCCTATTTTTTGACTCTCTAATCCTAAAAAGCAAAGAAGCACTTAAAAAACTGAATTAGTCCCCCCCTTCCTCTCTCAAGAGCGCTCATGAGCCCTGACCCCCACACTATGGACCACTGTATGGCCCTCTAAAACTAACAGGGTTTCCTTCAGTCTGCTCACAGCTGTTTAAAGAGAAAATGGATGGACAAAAGGTTTTAAGATACAACCTTGAGAAAGAAAATTGCTTAGTTATCTGCTTTCTACAAAAAATGTTTTCATTGGACTTTCAATGGAATTTGAAATTACTTTAAATAATGATTTTCAAAAAGAATACAGGTCTATATAACTACAGCACTATACCCTAGGATATAGCCTTACATGCCCCGGTAGCTGGTACCTGCCAGAAGGCTCGGAGAAGCTCTAGCACAGCTAACCACCAGATAACTTTCTTCCCTGTATTTTTTTTTTCTCCCATTCTCTCATTTCCAAGGAGTTAAAAGCTTGATATTAACCCAGAACTACGTAAAACTGAGACCTCTAAGGATGATACAACTACAAGAAACCAAGTGGCACATGTGGTGATGTGAGCCTCTCTCAGCTGAGCTGGGGTAGTTATGCATGCTCCTTGTTTTTTCATAATGCGAACTAAAATGCTCTCGCTTAAACCATCGCAGAAAGTTAAAGTGCATCAGTGAAGATGGTCAGTAGAATCGTTTTACTTCCCAGTGCGAGGGGCTTAGTTTCAGCACAGCCAGTCTCCGTGCCTGGGCAGTCACTTGCAGCTGACAGCAGTAATTTCTGAAAAAGCGATGCTGCAAGCGCTGACAAAGAGCCTACCCTCTTTTGAAACCTCCAGCCCTTTGCCTCAAAGGAATGGCTCCAGTTCTGAACACTGTCTGTTCCATCCATTTTAAGGCAGTGTGTAAGGCAGTCACACTGACAGAGAGGAATACTGGATGCCTTTCTTCTCAGCTTCAATCAGTGCTGGTTTTGAAATTACCATAGGGGTCATATAGAGCCATGCTGCTGATGTTCATGTTCTCTTACCCTAGTCCAGAGCTGAGCAAGCTGGCTTTATTGTGATTCCCACATGGCCTGCACGAGGAGTTGGATACTTTATTCTATCTTAAATTTTAAACTTTAATTAACTTCAGACATTCTTGAACAGAGATGCTTGTGTGGCATCTCAACAAACTAGCATATTATTTCCAGCTGCCCACAGTACACCTGCTTCAAGAGTTCCTGTCCCTAGATGATCTATACTTCAAGTACACAGATCTCCAAATAAATAAATACTAACATTAAAAGTTTTATCCCGGAGAATCTGTTTTGCTGCAAAGCTCGAGTAATGGCTCAGAAAATGCTTTATTTCTTCAGCCTCTGTGCTCCTTTTAAAGTCATGAAGTCATCTTTAAAGAAAAGAGGGGAATAGGGAAGGGGGCGAGGAGGAACTGCTTAGTGCCCTGATGGGGCAGGGTCCCTTCACTTAGGCTCTTCAATCTGCTGAGATTTGAGCTTTTTCTTTGGGAATCTCTGAATGCTTCAGATATTCCTTTCCAAATGCAAGATAGAAGGTGTCTGTACTCTGGATGCACACATCTCAGGTATCAGGTTGTAATTAAACATCACTCCCTTTGCACACAGTAAGGACATGAGAATGCCTCCAATGACCCATTTAGCTCAGCACCTTGATGCCAGTAGCTGTTGATTGCAGATGCCAAGGAAAGATTATAGGAATGGGTCAGGCATAAACGGCCAGCTTCGCTCTTGTGCTCTCCTGCCTTCCAGCACTCTGCAGTTTTGGAACTTACTGACTGTCACAGATGAGTGCAGTGCAGCACATTCAAAAGACAGAAGCAGCAAGATGTTTTATTGAGGTAAAATAAAAATTTGACGAAGTTCAATAAATTTGATGGATTAGAACAAAGTTTAACAGTGGTTTACCAAGGTTCAGTAAGTTTGATGGCAAGGTTCACATTATTAATTACTGCATGGAAGAAACATACAAAGTAAAATGGAGTTAGAATCGCGTTAGAATGTTTCACGCAGACCGGGGATGGAAAGGGTAAGGAAGACTGTTGAGTCACAAGGTTCAGAGTGGACCCCCTGGCTTTCTAAACTCCTTATGGAGCCTAGGTGTGGCTAGGTGCAATCTTAGCCTCAGACTTGGACAATGGATTACGTCTAATAGAATTATCTCTACGAATTTTCTAATAATTAATATTGAGTAGTTACGTGGATTAGTAATAATTCAGCATTTTATCAGTCACTTGCTGAGGATCTATTACAAGTAAGGGATCTCTCTGCCTTGGGCAAGGAAAGATCTTTTAGTTCTTTAGAACCACCAAGAGAACCTTTCCTTTTACATGTAGTATTACGCTATATATATTAGTGTTTACGTACACATACCATGCTTAATATATGTGCTATACAATATTATAATATAGCTATACTGTGTATAGTGTTACGCATTTGTCTTTCTCAGGGTTGATGATGAGCTTTCCTCCCTGTTGCCTGTAAGACTAAAGAAACTTGGTTGAAAAGGACTCCTGATGATGGAGGGAGGAATAAGGGTCAGCTTCTGTTCACGGCTCCAGCTTTCATTCATACAAGGGAAAAATGGACTAACGTTTCTGGATTCTTGGCCTACCATAACCTGGAGAACAGTGCCCAAATTAAGACGCTTATACATTTCTGCAGGAGCTGCAAACCCTTGGTTTCATCCCCAGTGCATGATTACATGATTTAGTGAAGTGCTTTTCTTTTACCCATTAATTTCTTTCCAACACATTTTGTTTAGACCAGAGCTTCTAGCCCAGGAGCCATCTGCGACTGTCGTGAATGGCAAGTGAATTCACAAAGAATAAATAGAAAAGGGCTTATTCACTAAAGATTTTTCAATCACATCCATTTCATTTACGGATTTAAATTGTAACCTGGAATTTGACCAATGTTTCTATTAACTTACCTCTTCATATTATAGCAATAAAGCAATTATTTTAACTATTAAAGATAATGGATTATGAGAAAATAAAAAACAACCAGAAGATGAAAACCATCTATGCAGATGACAAATTAAAGTTGCACAGAGAATATCAGTTTGCACAGTTGTGAAAATATGGGGTATGAGTCAATGCAGAAACAGTTAATTGTTACCTAGAGAGATAAGGGGTCTAATAAGACATGAGTCTTATTGGGTTATGTGCCCTTATTTCCTTCCTCTTATTGTTTCTTTGTCCCAAAACAAACCTGACAGTATGTCTTCAGATCATCAGGTTAATGAAAGATATATGTATTGTGAAGGTCAAATAAGGCCTCTGGTTAAAGAAGTTTCAACACAAAAGCCTGAAGCAATTTGAATTTTTCTTGTGCTTCTGATTTCCTAATGCAACCACTAAAGAGGCAATTTAACAAACGTGGAGCGCTCAGGGCTTTTTGTCCACAGTTGTCAACTGGTTTTTGTTCTGTAAAAGCCCAGTGGAAAGAAAGAGCTTTAAATAGTCATTTTGTTAACATAGAACTTGGATTTAATACACATGCATCTGTACCCAGTGGTGTTTTTTGCACTGTTCTTTGTAAACTGTAAATCCCCCATATGAGGAATGTGCAATCTACATGTGGGAGCTCATCCCTTCCCCTGCTGCTCCTGCTTTTAAAGCAACTTGTCTTTAGCAGTCATTAGGGGAACACAATGTAAAAAGGTTTATAAAAACAAACAAGCAGATTATTTGAAGTATTCTTACCTGCAGTTATCCTAACGAACTTTATCTTATTCAGTGCATACATTAATCCTTAAGTATCTATTTTTAAGTTTTATTTAAAAGCTTGAATAGAATTATCTACCAACATGCAAGGAAAAGACCTCAACCTGGATCTCCATGAACATCATTTAAATCAGTATATTTACAGAATTATTAGCAGGAAGGAAATAACTCGGTGTTTTGTTTCCTTTTTCTTTTTTTCTAAAATCTTTGTTTCTTTGTTCCATTCATGCAGAAAATAAGGACACATAAGAGCTGGTCTATCAAGTAAGACTAGTGGTTCATTAAACATACTTTCCCCTCTCTTCCAGCGGCAAATGCCAAATGCTGGCATGAAACCCCGTGACAGATAATTACGGATTTTTATTTTTTTTTTTTTTTTATGGAATAACCAACTGCCAGGGAAATACCAACTTACTTTCACATTTCAATGGCATCTATGAAAATGTTCAGAGACTTCCCAGGAGCCCAAGGCAAAATGGAAACTGTGGAGAGTCTGCAGAAGTTAAAGACAAGCTGCAGGAAATGGATGGGCCTTGGAGACTCTCAGATCAATTGCCCTTGGGACATAAATTAGGTCCATGTTTAAAAGATGAGATGTTACATTTAGGAGCAATGATTTCTACACTATGGCAATAGAACTAAAGTTGTGTGCTTTAGGTGGGTGTGGTGTGTGCAGAACCTCACTGGTTTTGGTAGTTTAAAATTATTTGGGCTTGTTTCAGAATTATTTGGGTATCAGCAACTAATACACAAACTAAATGTGATTGATTATCAGCCTTTGTTGACTCTCAAGGATCCAGGATGTGGTCTGGCTGTGGCACCTGGATCCAGCATTCAGACTGGCATCTAAAACCTTGTCAAGGCTGCAAGAGGGAAGGAGCCACACTTTTAATCCCAATCAAACCTTCTCTCAGCAGTGAGATGAGAGAGCCTGGGGAATGAGATGGCTTGGGAGAAGTCTGCAATACTTCCCAGGGTTTCTGGGCACAGACATTTTCTGTGGAAAGATGTCATCCAACAAAAAATCTTTTCCTTAGAGAGTAAAGCCCACCTCTTTATGAACAACCTGGCTGAGGGGATGGAGTGCACCCTCAGTAAGTTTGGAGATGATACCAAGTTGGGTGGGAATGTTGACCTGCTTGAGGGTAGGACAGCTCTACAGAGGGATCTGGACAGGCTGGACCGATGGGCTGAGGCCAATGGTATGAGGTACAACAAGGCCAAGTGCCGGGTCCTGCACTTGGGTCACAACAACCCCATGCAGCACTACAGGCTTGGGGAAGAGAGGCTGGAAAGCTGCCCGGCAGAAAAGGACCTGGGAGTGCTGGTGGACAGTTGCCTGAATATGAGCCAGCAGTGTGCCCAGGTGTCCAAGAAGGTCAGGGGCATCCTGGCCTGTATCAGGAACCGTGTGGCCAGCAGGACTAGGGAAGTGATCATCCCCCTGTACTTGGCTCTGGTGAGGCATCACCTCAAGTATTGTGTTCAGTTTTGGGCCCCTCACTACCAGAATGACACTGAGGTGCTGGAGTGTGTCCAGAGAAGGGCAACAAAGCTGGTGAGGGGTTGTAGAGACCGGGGGGTTGGTCTCTTCTCTGAAGTAACAAGTGATAGGACAAGAGGAAACAGCCTCAAGTTGCACCAGGGTAGGTTTAAATTGGATATTAAAAACAATTCTTCACCGAAAGGGTTGTCAAGCATTGGCACAGGCTGCCCAGGGCAGTGGTGGAATCACCATCCCTGGAGGTATTTAAAAGATGGGTAGATGTGGCGCTGAGGGACATGGTTTAGTGGTGGTTCTGGCAGTGTTAAGTTAATGGTTGGACTCGATCTTCAAGGTCCCTTCCAATGTAGACGATTCTATGATTGTATATGAATAATAGTTAAACTGGCACCAGTTAAACTTCTTTTTCCAGCACAGACAAGCAGGAATTAAAGAGCTGTTAGAAAGGTGTTACAGATCTCTGCTAGGAAAAACAGATCCAGGTACCTTCTGATCATTACAGTTATTGATAATTTACAAAGAAATTAACATGTCAGAAGTGACAGGACTTTTAAGAAGAAATACGCTGGTGAGTCCAGCTGTCAGACTGATTTACAAAAATCCTTAAACTATTAAATGCCTACTCTTAAGGATATGGTTTGACTTTGCTGCTTCTTGGATCGCTAATGATTAATTTTCTTGTTCTCCAGAGGAAATGAATTTTGCAACAGCGAATAGTTGAAACTTCCTTTCAGACCTTCTAGTTTTAGTATGGAAAGGGAATGACAAGATGATATCTGGTTGTGTCAATAAATGGTAAAACCGCTGTATTTAAAAAATCCTGGTGAAAATCAAGGAGTAAAGGTACAAGGGAGTCTACTTTGCGAAAAGAAAGGAGAGAAGAAAACTGGCTTGATCTCTAGATTTCCTTCTTGTAGACACTTATTTAAGATTTTTGCTAGCAAGAACTATTCAGAAGATTGAGATTGTCTCTGAACATCAGATCTTTCCTACATGGTAGCTCATTATAGCTACCTAAAAAGTGTGCACCAGGATTTATTCTCATTGAATGTGTCCTAATTTTTAGGCTTTTTCTCCTACGATGTCTTTTTCTCCCCTTTTTTATTCCATGATTCTGATCATATTATACAATCTCCTGGTTAACTCCTTACAGCTGCATGTCATCTGTTTGTTTAAAGAGAATTCTTCTTTTCTATCCTTCCATAGTTAATGAAAACAGGCTCTGAGGCATCCCCCTTGATTATCACTACAGAGAACCTATTTCCAGCCTGTTTTACACCTCAGCCTGTTGCAGTTCCATTTAGAAACGTATTTTCAAAGCCTGCTTGTGAGAATGCTCTGTAAAGCAATGTGAAAAGCCTTATTACAGACACCACACAGGGTACCTTCTGCTCCTCTCTCATTCATAGAGCTAGAGAAGGAAATTTGAAAGGCCTGACATTATTTGTTCTTACCAAGACCATGCTGGTTGTCGCTCAGCTCCACCTTCAGCTCCCATCCTTCTTCCTTTTGCTCTGGCTCCTACGCCGTTGCTCTTGCCTCTGCAGCTTTTCTGCCAGTGTGCTAATGTCCCCTCCACCAATAAAATTTTTTGCTGCCTGTGGGACGCAGCTATCATTCCCTTGATTTGTCATCTTCACTCTTTGATTTCACCCCCTTTTTTCCAAATATTTTAATGTTTTTCTATCTGTTGAGAAAACTCATGCAAAGGCTCTCATTCTCTGCCTTTAATTATATTCCACCTTTCTGGCTGCTTCCTCAATTTCTACTCACTGCTGTGTCTATGTTTTCCACTGGTCCTCTAGTCCTTCAGACCACCCTCTGACTTCTTCTCTTCTTTTTCCTCTTCCAAGAACCCCCACAGCTATTTCTATCATCTTTAAAATCTATCCTTTACACGCCATTCTTGCTAATTCAACACAACAAACAAAAAACCCCTTTCACCTCATCTGCATCACATTATCCTTCACCGCTGAAAACTAATAGATAGAAACCTTTTAAATATCTTTGTCACTTCTGAAAATGTATAGGAAAGATTAAGCCACTTTTACTGATTTAATTTGAGACCCATGAGCACTACAGTAATCCAGGATTAGATTCTCATAGTTATTCTTTAAAGCATGTGTAACAATATTCCTATTTGCTAGTCTAACAGATCACAGCAATAGAGTCATAACTTTTTACAAATTGACAACAAATCTAAGGCTTCTGCCTTCTAAATAAGGCCATTCTGAATTTCCAGCTCTTATAAAGTAATCGTGTTCTGTGCTACATTTACAATGGAAATGGATGAATTCAGCCTAAAGAAACAGGGCTTTTCAAAGGAAATCAGACCAAGGGAAAGTAGCTCGGCAATCTGAAAATTCACACAAAGCAAGCAGCTGATCTTGCCTACACACACTGGGAATTTCTTTTAAAAGGAAAGGTCTAATTACAACTGGCACTTTGAAACCAAATAATTCTGCTTTGCTGAAAAGTGACATAATTTTTCTGACACTGCTAGCATGGGGCACAGTGTGCAGCAGTCCCCATCCTCTCACCTCCAATTCACAATGAATAAAATATAATAGGATTTTTGTTTAATTTTTAATGTTGGAACTTCCGCATTTTCCTTTGCAGCATTGTGTCAGGGAAAGGGCTTAGAGAAAGATCAGGCCAGGCAAACTAATGAAAATCAAAGGGCTTGTTTAATTCCCTACATAGTGGTAGTATACTCAGAGCAACAGTATTTATGCTTCCAAAGTATCATTTGAAGAATTTGCAAATGGTATTTTTAAAATCTGACAGATGGCTTCAAGAGGTAAATCTTAACTTAAACAAATCATATTTTTTTTAAATAAATGTTATTCCCCCTACTTACAGCAACATCCTCCATTCACTTATCAGCATTTCCTCTAACGATCTGAAGAGCTCTTGAGTTAACTCTGACTGTATCCGTAATACAGCTCTTTGCTGGGGATGTAGGAAATAGCTGTGTTCTCTGAAAGGAAGGTTTCTCACAGGTGAGAAATACAGTTGGACTCTTTGGATTATTTGGGTGGGAAACAGGCAAGGGCTGTCTGCCTGGCCCCAGTCCCAGGACAGGAAAAAAACATGAGTATCATCTAAGAAACATGAGGGTATCAAAACCTACCAGTGTATCCATGAAGGATGAAAAAGGGCCTAGGTAATTTCATTCAGGATCATTTTCTAAATTTCGTCTAACTCTATACTAAAGCCTGATAACCCTATTTAAAATGTATTTCTTATCCCAGTGGGGTGTGTCCTTTCTATCACTTGGTAGTCCATAGTGGAGTACTTGGCTCTTTCTCCATTCTACTCTTTTCACAGCCTTGACGTCTTTTATTTAAAAAAAGACTTCTTCACCAACTTTTCTTGCTGTAATTATGAATTTAAAAGTTTCCAACACTATACAAGGAGTTTAAACTCGTTCAGGTGGCTTAATACTTGGCAAGCAGTGCCTCATCCCTTGCAAAATTTGATCCTGTTTGTGTTTTTTGTTTTCATTTGTCTTACCGCTGTGGACTCTGAGAGGTGTTACCCTCTAATCCTACCCACTTTTCTAGCAACACAGAGCATGAAGGTAGACCTCCTCATGCTTCCGAGTCCTCTCCTTACAGTTGGGTTCTTCTCCTTACACTTAGGTTCTTCACCAAACACTGACTTCCACGCTGCATTGATTATTGTGTCTCAGCTTAAAGCAGTCTGAATGGCAGAGTCAGCCTATCTCTGCAACCAGGCTGCTTCTGAGCTGACTGAAAAGCAATCAGAAGCACATTGTTTGAAAAAGTCCAAGCTTTAAAATATCTTCTTGGTCCTTTACAGTCAGACCATCAAACAGCTGTGCAGCATTAACACAAGCGAATTGCAAAAATTTATATTCTTTCAGGATGATAATAACAAAAATTCAGTTTCTTCCCTGTCTGGCAGATTTATCAGTCATGCGTGACACAGTGAACGGGGAGCGAAAAAAAAACAAAACCAGAGCGAAAAATAGAAAGAGAACCTGCTTCTCTCCTTGTTCACAGCAGGGCCAAATAATCTCACGGGCGGGCTCACTCCACCTGCGCAACAGGGACGTGTTCCTGACAAGGCAGCCACTACCTTGGGACAGGGCACTTCAAGGAAGGACCTGCTGTTACTTTCAAGTCCTACACACCATTTAAATTCCGGTGCCCTATGTAAGCCTCTCAGGCAGGTCTATAAGAAGGATCAGTCCACTTGCTGAAATGGAAAGCATTTATGTGTCTGTTCAGATGCCACATCCCCAAAGAGGCAATGTGTTCCTTAAGTTTCCTAGTTCCAAATGAGGAAAGTTTTGGAACGAAATTTCCTGATTTCCAAAAGCTCCATAGCCTCAAATCCCACATGTGCTTTGGCCATGCCCAGAACAATATGTCTCAATAGTGCTGAGCAATTAGGCATTTAGCTGATCCCAACGTTTTGAAAATATCCAGAAACCCTTCTGATGTCTGTTTTGGACATCCTGCTCTGAAAACCCTGACCTGGCTGGACTCGTGCAGCACTCAGCTATAGGGAAGGGATGGCCACACTGTGGGACGGGAGCTGAAGGAGCACTTCTCTGCCAGGACATCTCAACCCACCTCTTCTAAGTGACAGCCCTAATTCACCAGGTTGGAAGATAGACTGGGTCTGTGACCTGGCCTGCAGAAGGAGTGCTTTGTTGCATGAGAAAATTGAATATGCACCATGCATATGATAAAGAAAAGGGGAAAGAGAGAAGAGGAAAATAAATTACTTTTCATCCCCATGGTTCATCTGGGATTGAAGGGTATCTGCTATTCTGTCCCTGCTCCAAAGTGTATATACACATTCTGTTTCAAGATACCGATGTTCTGGCTTGTAATAAAATGTGTTTTTAAACCCAAGAAGTGTTGGACTACACAGTGAATGTGCACTTAAAATTACTGCATTTGGGATGTGATCATTTTTAAAGAAGATAACATCTGTTTGAAAGCTGAACAAGAATTGAGCTCATGGGTTTGCAAGAACTTATTAAATAACATAAGACAGATTGTCCTTCATACAGATTTTTTTTTTTTTTTTGCTTTAAAAGGAGAACTAAAAGCACTATGCAAAAGCAAGTCAAAGGCTGGTAACGCTTCCACTCTACATATAGTGTTTACTAGTAATGATTTGCTGGATCAAGCTGGTGTGTCCCCACTGAAATGAAAACCATGTAATTTTTAAACAATATATGTCACTGTCCCTTGTCTCTGCAGCCTTCTTTAGCTTTACACCTTCCTACATTAGCAGAACTAGACTCTTCACACACAGCTGGCTACACCAGGATTTCAGCCTCCTCGCTACCGTAGCTTTTAAAACTGAGATGTTTTTTTCACATCTGTACATCAGTTGAGTTTTGCAGGTGTGAGCTTAAAGAGAGGAAAAGGTAGAGGTTTCTGCATGGTTATTGTAGCTGGTATTTATGATCAAAGGATCTTTCTCTCTCTTTACAACAGATATTTTAGGCTTACAAGGGTTCCATGGTAAATAATGGGCAATAAGTAGCTCATGATCCTCAATAAAGGTAGTCATTTGGATCTGTACATCAGACACACTGTGGTACCACATCCAGGGAGCAGGGCAGCCACCTTTGAAACCTGCAGAGGCACATCCTACTTGTCTTGTAATTCAGATACTTATATTTAGTCTAGTCTAAGAATTACTAGTCTAGTAATTCAGATGCTTATATTTAGACCTAATTGCATATACAGGAGTATGTATATATGGACTTATAATTGCATATTAAAGTTTTTTAAAAGCCTTTCATTCACAGTGAGAAATTAGTTTCTTCTCATAAGCATTGATATGTTTGCTATATTACTTAGATTATAAACCAATCTAACCATCAACATAAACTTTTCAATGTAACATGATGATTTGAGGACAAAAGTGGTTGACACTGCTATTTAGATGCCACTCTCGCTATTTTTAGTACCCTGAACTGAAAAATCACAGCAAAACCAAACCTGTTCCAGGAGAACAGCGTGTCGGATGGGGCCCAGAGGGGACTCGGGCTAGTGGTACATGGTGTGGAAGCAGCTAGACCCCTGAGGCACTGTTTTCTCAGGGCAGGCTGCACTGCCTGGCCAGGGCTGTCTGCAAGCTGTCCTCCACAGACAACGTGCACATAAGCAATAGGCAAATGGGGTCTTCCTTCTGGAGGCCCTAGAGGCATCTTCCTCTCTCCATTGGCAATACTGAGAATTTACACATTTTGCTTACGTTCAAAAGAAATCTTGGTGTGGGAGAAAATCATTTACTTAAGTTTGTAGATGGATCCTTCAGTGGGTGAAGGCAGTGGCAGCGGAGAGATGAATTTTGCTGCAAAATGAGGAAATAGAATAACCGTGGTTTTATGCAAGCAAGATCAGCCTTCAGTGACTCCAAGCCTACTTATTTTACTTATTCATGCTTTCTTTCTTTTTTCTTTTTTTTTTAAAAACTTTATTTCTTTGGTATTTGCACCCAGAATATTTTTCACACATTCCTCTCTATGCCTGTGGATGCTTTTCTTTTCTTCCGGGTCAGTTTGCACCAAGATACCAGTATTTAACTATTTTTGAGGTTTCTCCCTCAGTAGTCACAGGGACCTCTGACACTGACGTCCCCAGCAGTGAGGTGCATGATGACTCCTGACCGTGAGAAGCCACAGGGTGGGATGGGGATTGCGAGCTAAAAACCTTAGGAACACCAGCCCTGTTGGGACCCATGGCTTCAGCATTGGCAAGAGATCTGGGAAAAAGAAGAGATTTGAAGAGGGGCAATGAGATGGCTTTGAGTACTGGCATGAACAGCACTGGTGGGATGAACAGCCTTCGAGGGCTCAGGTCAAGCAGAAAATGATGGGATCAGAAGATGTGGTGAAGGAAGGAGAGCAAAAGAAAAAACTGATGCAGTCAGGCCCACACAATAAAGCTTCTGTTAATCTCCACCCCAGAACACACTTCAGTGCTGGAGAAATTAATCACAGTCATGTAGTAGCACAACGATTCTTCATATTGTATAATAAATGCTGTCAGCTGCATAAAGTGGCTGCATTTGCAACTCCCAGGGAGAACGGGATGATTTTTTCATCACAAAACAAAGATATACATTGGACAAGAACAAATTATGGAACTTGAAGGTATTTATTTTAATTCATTAAGTGTTATTTTGTGGAGTTGAAAGGATTTCCTATACAAAAAATATTAATCATTGGGAAAACATTTTTTTTCCTGATAAGTACTTTATACTGCTAGAAGTTTCTGCTAACAACATGTGCAAACAATCCAGCAGTCGCTGTTTTCTTTCTCTCTCAAAGGCAAGTTTCTCCTGACTTTTTTGCTTGTCAACATGACTGGCAAGAGCCAGCCAAAAGATTGAGTTTCTTCAATAATGCTGTTCTGGTTTAGTTCATTTATTGATGTTCTAGTGGTATGTTCTCACTGAGGACCACAAGCAGTACAGTTTCTGTTGGACAAGTGTCATATTAGATTATATTTTAATTCTAGGGTAAAACTTTTAGGACACCTAAGTGTTCGTGCGTGAAAACAGAGTCAGGCATGCAAGAGCAATGTACAGCATTATTCAGGTTGTGCGGAGCAACAAAAGGCTGGCTTACTATGAGCCTGCCAGTACTCTGAATGTCTGAAATGCTCAAATCTTCAGGTCAGGTCCAGAAGAAAGCCAATACCCCTCCTCTGAACTACATGCCCTCTGCCTCTGCTATTTAAGCCACTTCTAGCCAAAGAAACTAAGCTATCAATTTTATAATATTTTAGGCTTTGCCTTGTTAGCTTTGTCATAGCTCTGTTTGATGGCAGTTTGCCATTATTAAAGTTCTGAAGGATCCTGAAGCACTTCACAAATCATAACACAAACTGTTAGCTGGGGTTACTCTCTTAAGCACCCAGAGGCATCTGTCCCTAAGGCTGTTCACTGTTCCTTTTTTTCCCGTTATGTTTATTTTGACCTCACAGTTGTGGTTTTTTAATTATTATCTTCTGAGTCTCAATACGAAAATGCTCTAGGCAGGATGAAGAAAACATTACATTGATATGTACCACTGTAATACAATATCTTGAAACACTTAATTGGAATTAAATGTACCTAACTGATAATATAAACACCAGAAACCAGTTCTCCCAATACATCTGTAGATATATTTCCCAGGACAGAGATAAGGGAGTAGAAATGTCAAGAAATCTCTACCCACATGTTGTTTTTAAACCTGTGAATTTGTCCCAATCCATTGACTGCAGACACTTTCTTGTTTTTCTTTCACCCATCCCTGCAATTATCCAGTGCTTGAGAACCAAAGGGATAACTTAGCCTGTTTTCCTTTTTAATAATAAAAATAAAACTTGCTTGCTACATCTGTGTTATAAAGCAGGTAAGAAAACTTCATGAGCCTCAACTCTAAAGTTTTCCTAGTAGCAACTTCCAAGGTTGAGACAACTCAAGGTCTGTAGTTCCTGCCCGTTCTATATTTCTACTAGTTTGCACTATTTATTACTTACTCAGAATTCACAGTTCTCAATCAGAACCATTTACTTCTCATTGCCCTTTCCAAAACAATTCAGAGTTCCTGAATTTCTAGTGCATTGTTGTTACTCTTTTAAACTAGTTATTTACTCCATCAGCAAATGTTGCCGCTTTTGCCAAAGAACCACTCCATTTGGACGCATGATACAATTATTTTCTAGGTACTTACATAAATGACTGAAAACAGCATCATGAGTCTCATCAAGCTGAACCCATAAACTTACTTCCTAAAAGAGGGAAATGATCAAACTATACAGTGTGGTAGTGTTATAAATGGAGGTAACGTTTGAATCTTTCTAGGCTGTGAGTGTAAAAATGGTGGCCTGGGACTGGTTTGGTGTTATGTGCCACCTATTAATAAAGCATCAAAACTCAGATCATCTTTGAAACAAAAATGAAAAGTACTTTATCTTTGTCTGGATAACTGCATTTACAGCAAAGGTGCATGTCTATCTATATAAAACATTTTGAGGTATATCAGTCCCAAGCAAAGAATTTGCAAGTTGGTCTGAAAACGTGTCTTCTCGCAGTGCAATCTGGACCCCATTTCTCCTGATGACAATATCTGCATAGAGCATCTACTGGAGTCTGAGTCATTACAGGTCCATTACACAGAAGAAAACAAAACCAAACAACTGCCTTGCAGAACTGATAGAGGACCTATGGTAAGAGAAGCCCAAACTTCAGTGAGCAGAAGGTAAACATGCACTGTGCAATATAAAACTACTCAGAGGCAGCTGAGAAAAGTCTTGAGTTGGGAACCTGTGTACAGAAATAATTTCATCTGCAGCCCTCAGTTTAGCATTTTCTACCAACTGATGTAGCTTATGGTTGCTCTAAATCCCTTTCTTTGCCTCACTTAAGACTCTCTTAGGGCACAGCAATTTAGGTGTCCATCAAAGCATTGTGAATTCTTGGTGCCAGACAGCTAACACATTCAGGAGTTACAGCACTGAATATTTCACTGGATTTTTTGATTCTTTTTCCAAGAGAAATCTTAGTTTTGTTATAGGATGATGTGACCAGGAGTCCCATAATTAGTCCTCCTGTAGTCATCAGCTTCTCTAATACAAAAATATGACCTAAGCAGACTGTCCGCCCAAGCCTTTAAATCATCCATATTGATTCTGTGACCCTACTGTTCCTTCTATGACAATTGGATATTGGGCTCTATGACTTCCCCTGGCTATGTGCCAGATGAAGAAGAGGGGCGGTTACTACATTTTATATAGCTCCATGACCTCTCTGAGGCTAACAGCAAATTGCCAGTGCAGCTGTCAGCTGGGCGGTTTGTGTTTGGCTAAAATCAAACATCAATAATAATCAGCATCTGTTGTGGGTCCTACACTACTGGGCATGTCTTCAAGTGCGCAGCACAGTTCTGAGTGAAGCTGCTTATTTAGCTGCCTAAATATGGCTCAGGAGCGCCCATTTTTTGTTGTTGCTGTGGTGTTGCTGTTTGTATGTGTGAGCAGTATTGCTTCTCCCTGCCCATTCCAACAACCTTGGACTAGGGACGACTAACATGTTGCTATGAGGAAAAGTTTCTCTTAAAAGGATTAAGTTTTAATCCACAGTGAATTCTCTGTGTTACATGACACTGACTTATGTTTGAACATTATCTGCCCTTTTGCATAAACCAAATGAAGTCTCAGGGAGGACTCTCAAGTGTGCTAACTGTGCTGCTCATTCTTCAGTTTAACTTTTAAAATCTCATAAAATTTAATGTAGTTTCACGCTAGAGGAAACTATGACATCGGTTAGCCTGACTTCTTGTACAGTGCCCTTCTCTAGAGAGACTTGACCTACTGAGGGCTGAAATCAGCTTTAGATTAAGGGCATAGCACAGAGATAACAGGGGACACCCAAATGCCCGCAGCGGCAGAGAACCATTTAGGTCAGATCTGCTAAAATGATCACGTGGACAGTCTACACCTCGTGGAGAGGACAGGGAAAAAAACCACATGGTTACTTCCAGATTGAGAACTTGCACTCAAGATCAATCTGGAAGTAACCAGCTTGTGTCTCCAGAGAGCCTCCTATCATGCAAGTACGTCCCAGGTGACTCCCACTGCAATAACTCACCATCCCCAACACTCACAGTCCCAGAAAAGATTTTATATCAATCCCTGGATCATCACATTTCGAAAAATATACCAAGTATAGAGCTCATCTTAAATTACAGTGATCCACTCTTAAAATAAGGAATGATTTCTGGAGAAATTCCCTCAGTTCCTGTGAACTGCCATTCAATCATTGAAGTCAAGGTAAATGCAATATAAATCTCTTTAATTTCCATTTCTGGTATCAAGGATGACAATATTACACCTGGACATAAATGGAAGTAGGTTACTCTTTATCCTCAGGCTGATTCCAATGCTTTAGCAGCATATTGTGCTCACTCACTATTCATTGCCAGGATTTATGGTTATGTAATAGGTTGCTTAGACAAGGATTCCTGTGATATTTTTGGCCAGTTTTTCTTTCTTTTTTTTACCTCTTCTTTTCAGCCAGAGATTCAGAACTCCTCTAGTATTTAACCTCAGGGTAGACTTTCTCCCCTTATCTTTCTCATTTAGATGAGAACATTTTCCTTTCTTTCTGCCTTTCCTCCTGCCTGTTGAACTGTCACTGTTGATAGGGTACATATTCGGCAAAGCAGGAGGCCTTGTGAACCTCCTGAAGACCCACTCAGGGCAGAGACACTTGGCTCATGACAGATATCACTGAGATTCATAGCAAACTACACCTCTTATTCTTCCAGCCTCCTCTAGAAAATCAGTCTACCACTCATCTAAACATCAAACTGTGCTGAGTTCAATCTTTCTGCTGGTATAGACTCACTGTACAGACTCAGACACGGAGTCGTTGCCAGCCTACACGAAGACCATGGAGATTCAAGAAAATGACAAGACATTTGATATTATGCATGACCTGTATTTCTCAAGATAGCTTGAGAATCAGCATTCTGCCAATATTTTATTTACCCTTAGACCTCAATCTTTCTCCCATTTCACCTTTTTGAAAAAAATCTTATTAAAAAAATTGCTTTGTTTCTTATCTGAGCCTTCAAAATCAGTGAAAAAGATTCAAAATAAATGTAATAGAACTGTCTGTTGCTGACTCTCCATCATTGTGCACATACCACCCTCTTTAATACCAAAGGAATTTGTTATGATCTGTGCTATTCCTAAGACCACATAAATTAAAATAATAAGACAGCTAAAATAAAGTGTTACCAAATCTTAATCTCTAAAAGTGGTATGAAATATTTTCCAGTAAATAAAAGCAGAAAGAACTAATGATCTAGAGCTTTTAGCCTATTTATGTGAAAGACTAAAATAAACCTAGATTCTGAGTTTTGATCAATAATAAAAATGTGTGGTCTAGAAAACAGCCAGCCTAACAAATGTATACATTGGTCTCCAGCTGAAAATGTGGACATTTGTTTGTCAAATATTTTGGTGGGGGAGATTCACTCTCTGCAGTTTGGGGGGCTCTGTGTTAACTTCAAAGGAAATGTAGCTATTTTTACTTGTTGTTGCAGGAAAACGTTCTTAGACCTAGACCTCTTTGGAAAGAATGCTAACAATCTCAAATGTCATATACCAGTATTGACATGCACTTTGAAGAAGTATCAAATTCAGTGCAAAATATAGAGTTGAGAGCAGGATTTTGGCAGCCGCAAGAGATTTCTTTGCAAATGTAGGCATTGAGTAATTCACATTGTTTTGCTTCTCCTTATATAAGGTAATTGTGGAAGAATGAGCAAACTCACTTTTTCATCAGTCAGAAAGAGGAAGAGGATTTGGTTCATGATGAGTTTTTTGTACATCTTTGAAAATTCTCTTTTAGCTGTGCAGGACCTAGGAACACAAAATAGATGATGCTTAAACCTTGGGTGCTTGTGACAGAGCAAAAAGGCACAATTTTCTCATCTTTTCACTTCATATTGCAAGTAAAAGTATCACTCTTACAGTTTTGCCTAGGACACAATTTCTAATACCCCTGTCAGCACAGCTAATTCATAAGTTGTGATGAAGAGGAGGATGGTTGGGCGATCTCTGAAAAAGTCATCATGTCCACTGCGGAGGTGCTGAGGACGGTAATCCCAGAGAAAGTCCTATAGGAGGGACCATGCTGCTTTGTGCAGAGATGGATATCAACACAGTCAGGCTTTATAGCCTTTAGGACACTTTTGGTTGAATGCAATGGGTGGCTTTGACAATGTCTGGCCAAAGTGTTCCTCAGCAGCACCAGTGTTGCACTAAACCTTCTAACACTAGAAAAAAATCCCCAACCCTATGCCTGATTACTTTTTTCCTAGTCTAAGTTCAGGACACGGCTGAAATCTATAGCTACATACGTTATACAGTGCACATGATGGGAGCCTCTTAACCCTGAGAGCCAGACAGGAGGGCAGCAGAGAGTTGTGTATTTGCCTTCGCTGGGGAAATTTGAACTTCACAAAAACCATTTGGGCACTGAAGTGGCATCCCTTGTTCCCTCCCCCACCCATCAGACACTTCCACATCTGAACAACGCCAGGGCAGTGGGCAGCTCCTGGCTGGAAACAGGGAAGACAGGGCAAGGGGGAATCCAGGAAAT
Organism: Charadrius vociferus; assembly: GCF_000708025.1. Lineage (NCBI taxonomy): Eukaryota > Metazoa > Chordata > Aves > Charadriiformes > Charadriidae > Charadrius > Charadrius vociferus. The sequence continues at coordinate 4,055,230 of NW_009648785.1, forward strand.
CCAGCTGACACCTCATGGTCCAACAAGCCGGCAGAGTCACCACGAGACTATGCCTAAACCTCATCTTAAAAATTAAAACTTGTATGTAAATTAAAAATTACACATGAGCTGTGCCTGAACATTGCATTTGTATTGTGTTCTCATCAGGTGTTCAGGTACACTAACATTGGCTTTGTCCTGTATACTGATAGTGGATCTCAGGACTCAATTCACCTGCCCAGTTGCCATTTTGTCATGGGATTTGAGATCCTCCAGGACACCCAAGGCAGCTGCACAGGCTAGGAGGACCAGTGGAGATACCCATGCCCTTCTGGAATCAATAGAACCCATGGTCATCAGGTATCTCAAACATCACTACGCACCTCTATGTGAGCAACTGAATTGAACACTGATTGTCACTGCTTTAGATACAATAGAAAATTTAAATAATTTTTATTTTTAAGAATATAGTTTAAAAATATTTTTCTTCTAAGTGGTGCCCTGAGGGTCTTGGAAGCTTTGTCTGATGTCAGAAATGAGCTGAAAACCTTAGTGAAACAAATTCCTTCTCTTGTCCCCTGCAGTCACTTGCTGATCTTTGCTGCCTTGCCAGATTTTGTGCTTTTTGTCATTTGTTCTTGGCTCAGCAGATGAAGATTAGTTTAGAAACAAATGAAAGAGGAGTAAAATGCAGATGCTAAATAAAGTAACACATGTTAATGGGCATCCTACAATTTCTTCCACTTTAGCCAAAATTGTCTCTAAGGGTGAATGAAAGGAAGAGGATGGGAAGCAGATGTTTCTACTGTCTGTAGCAATTGATTGTAAATTGGCCTGACACTTCCCCCAAAGAGTTTGTCAAGAACATTTGATTCAGTGAATCAGTCCCAAATCCAGAGTTGAAGCGCCAGTATCTCAGCCAAAGTGATCAACCTCTTGGACTCGACTAGGGGGGAAAAAAAAAAAACAAAAACAACAAATGGGAGAGAAAACTTCAGCTTTGCATAAACACATTTCTTTTGCCACAGGCAAAGAATGAAAATACTTAAGTAATCCTGTAAGGTAGCTACACCTCACATTGATAGCCCTGGGAGTTGGCTATAGACCTCCTTGAATCAAGCAGATTGATGAAAAAGCAGAGGTGAAAAAAAAAAAAAAAATTGGTTCATTCTAGAACATGTTCCCTTGTAAAATAAAATTACCATTTGGGAGGAGCTGTCACCTCAGTTCACATACAGCAGAAGACAGGAATAACAGATGCCACAAGTCAGTCATGGGGTGTGCTGAACTAAAAGAAAGGAGAAAATGAAGAGAAAAATCCCCCACCTACACAATCGTGGTTAAATTTTAACTAAAGTTTGGATTTAAAACTGTAATTTAGTCAATAGAATTGGGTTTGACTGAAGGTGCAGAAGTCTTATAACAAGATAAAAGTAGTTTTAGTCAATAGAATTGGGTTTGACAGAAGTCTTATAACAAGATAAAAGTAGGCTCTAGTGTTAGATCTGAAACACAAATCAAGGCATAAAATAGAAGAAAATTATTTTAATGCAAACAATTGTTTTAATGCATAGCAGTGAAGACATACAGAAACACTACTTTAGCTTGTCAGAAAAACAAATTGGAGTAACAGTCACACTTCCTCTAAGGAGAAGCTAAATAAATACACTCAAAAGAAAACTAAGAACCATATGTTCTCCTTTTGAAGCATGAGGAAAAAGTAACACAACCAAAGAAAGGATAATAGAGAAAACAGCATGCAGAGAAAAATACTAAAGAAATGGGTTATAAGTGCTATTGCCAGAATGTTGCATAATGATCATTTTTATCAACAAACAGAACTGGAAATGTTGCCCTCTTGCTTTCCAAGAAACTTCCAACAAGTCAGGAATGCGACATGATTAAAAATGAGGACAGTTTTCTCCATCTGAAACAGTGAGTATTGGGCACTTTATGTACTCTTCAAGAAGTACACATGCTCTGCTAGCTTTTCAACATGCCTCGTGTTCTGTCCATTTTCTGCCAGCTCTGGGGAATTGAGCAATACACTTTAAGGAGGATGGAACTTCAGAGTTCATCAAATTCAGATTTCTAAAGAGACAAATAATGTATCAAACAGAGTCTGGAATTATATTTATTTTTCCCAGCAAATCCGGGAAATTTCAGTCACATTTTATTTTCCTGGATTTTCCTGACCTCCCTTTCTTTCTGAGATAAGAGGGAAAAGAAGGACTCCATGGTGGGTGGAAGGAGACGTTGTTCCACTAAATAAATAGTCAGTGGTGCAGATCAGTGTTTTTCATGCCCTAAGGTACAATCACTGTGGGAGCTATAAGAAAATCTAAAGATTAAGGTCTGCTAACAAAAGCTTGCAGTCATTCAGTCCCCAGTCAAAGGGAAAAGAGAGAAGACATTATCACTGCTGGTGCATGTGCAAGCATATGTTCTCCCTCATTCTGCCCCTTCTCCCCTCCTTGTGAAGGAACTGTGGGCTGGAAAACATAGCTCCCTGGAAGGTATGAACATTCCAGCCAGTAATTACAGGCTGTTCCTGGATGGTAATTTCATGTGGCATGTTGTAGCAGCTCTGGCATTTGAAGGAGCTCCCTCTGTATTCACACACCTCCTGTGGCCCAGCTACCTGCTCCTCCGCTCATGGCAGCTCACACCCATCTTTGTGCTGAGGTCAACATACCTCAAAATGGTGGTTGCAATGATGGAAAAACAATCTTTGGTGGGTTGAAACCTGAAGGGGAGAGTGGAGTGCTGGGATGGGGAAGAGGTGGTTAAAGGAAGACAGATAAGCCAGAAAAGCAAACACGGGTGTAATACACCTTAGGATGTTCTTCTGGCCTGGCTAGTAAGCAGGATGCTTTCTCATTTTGAAGAATTTCCATTTGCGTGAGTGACTTGTTATCCCATAGCAGTCTTCCAGTAAGTATTAAACAGGACAGGTCACTGAGGTTGTGTCTGCATTAGTAAACTAATGAGTACACCTACAGTGGTAAAACACAGACCACTGATGGCTGTGAGGCTGTGTGAGACCTGCACAGTGTGGTCCCTTGCCACCCACCAAAGTGGGCAGATGCATTCAACTCCCTTAGCAGCAAGACACCCCTGTCTGTACCGTGTCGTGCATGAAGTCTTGGCATCTCACGGCAGGGAACAATTGAGATCAAGCTGCAGTCATGGCAGGACAATCTTTACAGTTCAATCTTTGGGACAGTTGTAGTCCTGGGGTCTTATTCCCTGGGCCTGCTTAGTTTGCTAGTAGAGACACAGCTAACAAGGCTAGCAAGTAGCCATTACATTTTTAACACGACTGTGGCTCTCCTAGGCAAGGTGTAGGCACAGTTCAGGGACAGGAAAGACCAGGGACTAGTACCAGTTAGCAGTATGGACCACTATGGGCCAATATGTGTCACCTGCAGTCAAGGCTTAATAATGTATTAATACAGATGCAGCAAGTGTGCAAGCGTGTATTTTCCTGGGTTTGGAAGACTGATGGCCTAGGGATTACTGCTGACATGACTATATGGATTCCACAAACTTTGAAGAAGACTCATTAATATTTTTCATGGCTGAAGGGAAATACTTCACAAAGCATTCCTCCTGCACAAGGAAAGCAAACATTTAAAACTTAGTCTGAGGCATGGGATGGAACAAGACAGGCAAATTTTACATCTTCTACAAAAGAGTAATTTAAATTCACAAAGGTAAGAGTTTCTGGTCAAGCTACTAAAAAGCAAGGTACTGTGTTTTGAGAGAAAATAGGCCAAACTGCTTCAAGAATAGTCTATGATGATTTATTTTACAAGAAGGTCCAATGAATTTCTGTGACTTAATTTAAGATCATATCTACATTAGTGTTTTAGTCTAGATCAGGAGAGCATTTTGTTCCCATTTCCCATTATTTGATTCATTTAATGGGAAGATCTTGGAGAGCATGAAGAGTTTGCTTTGGATGAAACCAGAAGGTAACTCCAAGCACATTCCTCATAGGCTCCAAACACAAGGGGCCATTCAGTCCAGGGGATCCACCTACGGCTAACCCAAAGTAAAACCCACTGAAGTGTGGATGGTATAGACACTATCACCAAATCTTATATGTATCTGCTCCCAGTATTTGCCCTACTTGCTGGTGTAGACAAACCCTATAATGCTCTCTGTCTATAGCCTGATACTAGTGTCTTTTTAGCATTTTGAAGAACAGTAGATTAAATAGGCAAAGCAGAATTTAAACATGCTGTTTTGACATTTCAGAAAGAAGAAAGCCACAAGCATTGTAGTATAACACATCTAAAGTAAATCCAGTCCTTTGATATTCATAGTGAATTTTCTATTGTTTATGCTTTTTTTAGCCTGAAGCAATAGATTTGGCATTACATCTAACCAGCAAGTTGCCAAAAATTTAGCCTTAACATTCCAATTGACTGAGCCAGATTTGGCTTAGTCAGATACCCTGGTTACATACATACCGTGTTATTTATGTCCAGTACTGCCATATCTGTGAGGCACATATGGGTTACCCTCACCGTGCGATATTTAATTTCTGTAGAAACATGATACAGGAGTCTGTGAAGTTACGCAAAAAAACACAGAGCTTCAGATATTCACCATTCTAATTTACTCATTACTCAAACATTTCCATTGAATAGTAGTCAAATATGCTTAAAACCTACCAGATGGACAGTACGGGAATCATTAACAATCATCAGCATCATTCATGTGCATCTGAAATGACAAATCTTGGAGTTTAGATTTTTAGGGCACTTGGAAATGCCCAGAGCAGATCAGAGCAGGCACCCCTTAAGTAACCTTCATTTCAGTGGTTGCAGTTGTTGGTAGCAGATTCTTTGGGTCAGTACAAGAACCACAGCTGAGAGTCTCATAGTTGTGAACTGAATGAAGAAAAATATTTTCTTTAAATACCAAGGAGTTTCAGCTGTAGAAGTAAGGCCAGTTACAGTGGTTAAATGATCTCTTCTGAGTTTCTAAATACAGGCAAATGCACTGAGTTTTATTTCCGTACAAACAGGATACTGGCTGCGTACGGTACAAGTGAATCCACTAGTCAAACACTTAAATGTCCACAGAATGCATCTATCTGTGAAGAGAGGTGTTACGTACTATTCACAGGCTCCATAAAATAAGAACTGAATATGGAGTCTGTTATACTGCCTCATGTCACAGTGGAACCATATACTCTTTTATAATGGCACAATAACACTTGAGGTAATAACAACATACAGTTATTAACACTATATGCAAGTACAGTATTATTCTTCCTCTTTTGATGCTAAGCAGAAATAGAAGTAAAAATTGATACCTGAGGTAGAGCCTAAATCCTCTCTCCCTTTGCAGATCCTCTACTCCCTTGAGTATTTCCCCATCTATACAGATACAGTATTCACAGTCTGGACCCAGATTACAGGAGTTTATGTCCGAGAAGTTGGAATAGTCAAAAGATAAAATCTGATATAACTGAAAAGCTAGATCTGAAAGGGCAGCTGAAAGCGCAAGAGATGCAGACACATGAAACAAAGCAGAACAGCTTGGTTGGAAATGAATTGGGGATGAGCGAAGTGCACAGTCTTCGAGGTGTTGAAACAAGATACCACGCAACATCTACAAGAAAGACTTCCTCTGCACAGGAGGTCACAAGAAATCAGATGAGCATACTGAGGCTTGGGGTCTACTTTCCAACTGGTCTGTATGCTTATTCCCTAGTAACAAATTACCCTTTTAAGAAAGAAAGCATATACCCTGGGTTACGTTTTTCCAAACAAAGGAGACAGCTGAATGGAAAGCCGGAGGATGGAGTGACTCAGTGGTGGCAGGAGAAAGAAAAAGGAAAACAAAACTGAAGCAAGCAAGGCGATAAAAGCAGTGCAAAGTCCAAATGATGCCAGATGACTTACTGAACTAATGTGAATGTAAATATAATAACAGTCCCTCTTCAAAATATAAATACCACAGATATGTACATTAACATGCCCCAGCTGGTGTGCTATAAATAGCATAGAAAAGGTAGCTGGAGGTCAGAAACCAATGGGAGCCATCAAGGGCAGGGTTGAGGCTGAGAAAAGGCCAGTTTCTGCAAACTATGGAGAAGTGAATTTGGGCAAACACAGGAGCACAACGCTGCCATCAGGAATGAATCGTTCATGGGAAGCAGAGTGACAGCTCCCCAGCACCCCTGTGGTCACTGTGTCCCTTGGAAAGCCTTTTCTTACCACCAGCACAACAGGTACAGCTATATACTCTACAGCTAGTTTTCAGACTTGGTGGTATCCTCTCAGACAGATGTTTTATCCATAATTCCAGTTGTAGCATTCTCAAAGTAGAGTAAACAAGATCTTGCTGGCTGTTTTCCTACATCGCAGATCCTCTTACGAGATCTTATGGCTACATCATTTCACAGCTGCTTTAGGGGTTCTGTAGATTATTACACAAACATTTACTTTTCAGAAGGAGAAACCAAGTGCATTAGACCCAAGCCTCAAAAGCTTTATTTCTTCCAGCTTCCTCCTATGGGGGGTTGACAGGCTGAAACAAATGAGGAAGATGAAGACAACACCATGTACAGTGCAGAGTGTCATTGAAAGGTCAGAGCATCACCTAAGCGTTGTGGTGCTGCAACATCCCAACAGCCAGCGGAGCACGAGGAAATGATGCAACTAGCAAATGCCATATGGAGGACCTCTCCAGCCCCAGTAACTAAAAGCAATTAACAGTGGTCATTTGGGAAGCAGCCTTCAGCTCAAGCCAGTTCTGTCCAAGTGAGGCTCAGTCACATGCCTTCCTCTGTAGGGAGATACATTTTGATCCGCAGTGACATGCCTCCATCAGTCCACCTCCTTGCAGAAGAGCAGGGGCTGAAAGTTTTCAAAATCACTGGGTGGCTTAAGAGCCAAAGTTTCACCTTCAAGGCAACTTAAGGTTTGAAAACAAGGTCCAAGTTCTTCCATCAGTTAGGCAGACTGAAAAATGTCGAGAAGCACTCAGAATTTTGGAAGTGAAGAGCTGGGCACCTTTGCATCACTGAAGACAAGCAAATGCAAGCTCTGAAAAAGCAGGTCCCATTAAAGCAACATGAGACTGCTCAGGCCCTGAAAAATCTCACACTACTGACTGCCTTTGAAAACTTGGGGCCAAACTACTGTCTATTTTCTGGCTGTAATCATACATCACATAAATCTGGATCTCAGAATGATACCACACAGAAAGTGTCAGTCTGGACTGACTCCAAGGGCTACATTTAGGCATTTCTTTTCATTTAAATCATATGCAAACAAAGTGATCTCAGGTTGCTATGAATAAATACAATTCATAGTACACAGTAATGGATATGTGGGAGGAATGTCAGCTTGTTGTCTTTCTTAGATAGATACACTTATATATGTGAAAATAAATAATACAATTAAGTGGCTTTTGTTGGCTATTAGAGGCTATGTAAATGTAGTTTTCTCTTACTATATCAATGCTGTTTGAGGGCAGCCAGATTTAATTCTGCTCCATGAGTAATGGTGTCAGGTACATGCTAGTGTATTCCTGAGGTGGTAAAAGAAGAGAAGTCACTCTGTGATTTTAGGGAGGTTCACCATGGTTGCTAAAAGCAACAAACTACATATGGAATGATTAAAAGGAGCCCCCCGATTTTTAATGTCTCTACATTGATTAAACTCATCTTTTAAAGGTATAATGTTCTACTCAGTAAACTCCTCTAAATTAATTCCCTGACGAGGTATAATAAAGCAACTTCAGGCATCCAACTTTCATAGCAGTAGAATAAATAGCATATTCCAGGCCAGGATGCCTACTTCACCAAGAAACTAGTGACAACAGTTTAGCAGTTGTATCAACAATTATCTTCTTGGGAACCAGCAGTGCCAGACACTCAGATTTATGTAACTCCACTGACCTGGATTTTGATGTTTCCAGCTTAACTGGAAACTTTGTATGGAAATACTGGCCTACTATATCTTAAAAATATCACCTCACTATCTTTATTAAGAAGATTGCATCCATGTTGTCTTCAAAAGTGACATTCCTGAGATCTCCCTTTCATGGCATGGTGGAATGGCAAAAAGAGCAGAGCATGCCACTGACTTCACTTCTGCCAAATGGGATTGCTGAGGTGGTAAGAATTTCCCACAGAAAGGCCTCCAAAGAGCTTGAATTGCTTGGGCTGGAAAGTCACATTGTTGGTTTGATTCTCAGCTAGATGAGAAGCACCGGAGACAGAACTTGCACTGCTGAATTCAGCATAGAAAGACAGACCATTAGTCAGTCGGCTGTGAAATGTAAATAATTTTTGCCTTTCAGAATATCCTCCCTGATTCTGTCAAAATCCATCACACACAACTGCTTATTCAAGCAAAAGGTAACACAAAGTAACACTAAAAAACTCCCCAATCTTACAGCCTAGCAGTGAACATCTTCATTTCAGTCAGTCATTCTTCTCATGACACTTTTGCAGAAAACACAGTTTTATCAATATCAGTCTGCACTGAGCACTTTTCAAATAACAAAAGCTAAATCTTTGAAAAGTTAGAGGTCCAGCCTCCAGTCTCCCTCATGAGCTGTGAATTGGGAGCCCCTCCACTGGCCTCATGAGCCAGGTTACTTAATTCTTAATTGCAACCAAGAGTGACATTTGGCCCACAATCAGCAAAAAAATCAGTAAAGGCCAAACCATGACCCAGATTTATGCACCCGCACAGGCATTTGTTGGGTGTAAAATACACTCACCAGCAGACACACCTCTCTGAACAGCCTCTCGATCTGCCTTCCAGGAGGGCGATGACCCCTCTGGGAATCTCCCCTTTGCCTTTGCAGAGGTGGGAAAGGGAGAAGAAGAATTGGCTTCAGGAATCAGCTGTTGTTTGGGTCTTAAGTTCCTATTTCCCCCTTTGGATTCCCGGGCTGATTATGTGGAAAGCCGAATTTGATTATATTTCAGAGATGCAAAGCGGTGTGATAATACACACCGTTGGATGCTTTCAAAGGTCTAATCCAATTAAAGCAAGGCAGCCAGACACCTAAGGAAACACTTCAGTCTCCGGAGTTGAGCACATATCCACAAGTATGTACCAAAACCAGTACTCTGAACATTTGGCTTTCCCACCACAGCCAGGCTCCACCAGCAAGAGCATGACTGTGAGTTTTTCTTCAAGATCTTTGTAGGTGGAAAATAAATTTCACAGAACATTTACATAAAACTTATCCATTTTGAATAAAAAATAAGTTCATCTAAGTCAAATTTTGGTTTATTAAAAAAAGAAAAAAGTAGCCTTAGCTAAAAGTTAGGGCTATAAAATCGAATTAAATGTAGAGACTGTACCATTTTACTAATAGAAGAAAATAAATGCATAGAAACATTAAGAAACAGATAAATATGTTAAATAATTCCTTGGAAAGATGGAAAATACAACTTTATCTCAATTTCTATTTAGATGTTAAAGTTGCCAAAAACAATGCCTGTTTTTAACGGGCAGATAAATTGTGCTCAGGCATAATTGCAATCAGACTGTCCATAGACACAGTCTTCTAGATGTCAGGACTGAGCCTGCTTTTAAATTTGTGGGGTTTGTGTTTTTTATCTTTTTTTCACTTGCTGGTTTGTGCCTAGAATATCTTCCCCAGTTACTGAGAGGTTCTGACAAGGGATCTTTACAAAAGCTGTCAAACTTCATGTTTGGTCAGTGATAGTGAATGCTTTCTTTAATCTTGTGCCATCAGAAAGAAAGATACTACCACATCCTATGTTAGCAACAAAGAAACTGCTATGCAGGTTAAACATGATTGCTTCCATCAAATTTCAGAAAAACACTTCTATTCTGACGTATTTTTCCTCAGTGTGCACAACATATTCATATGACCCGCCAACGAATTCAGAGTGTCACTTTTAATTAAGAATACTGTTGTACTGATGAGCATCAGAAGAAGTATGGCTATTTTTTAAACAAAGAAGCAAAGAACGGAGCAATTCACAGCATATGCCCTTTTAGCGATTGACTAATTAATTAATTGATTTTAATTAATTTTAGAGACAAATCATCTTCCCTACCCAGTCTTGTCGCATGTGCCCTAGCCTAGAAGTAAAATCAGACTTAGAACCCAAAACATATTCTTTCTTCTGCTCAGTCATCTCATAACTTAAAGATATCTAGCCACCTTGGCAATTCATTAAGTCTTCTTAGCTGAGGCCTGTGTGGGGTCTGTCCTAGTTCTGTGCAACTGCTTAACTCTGAAATTCATAAAGTCCTTTGAAAAGGTTTCCACTTTCTTCCTAATTGTATATGTATATGATTGTGCTTACCAAATAAAACATGTTTCCATACGTTTGCTCTGTGAGTTAAAGTATCCTTCCAGCATCCAACTTTCCCTTATTCTGTGTTTTTTCATAAAATTGTTAAGACTATATGTTACAATTCTATTTTAGTAAGAGCTCTTACATTACAAAGACGAACATTTTTGTAACTAAGATCATTAAAGATCATTAAATGCTGAGGTAATACTGGAGTTTGGCACAAAACATCTCTTGCTGCATAAAATTTAAGCAATTCAATCCTGCTGAGTGACTTCCAGAAAAAAAAAAATGGTCCATCTGCCGAAAGGAGCAGCTGTGTCGAGTTTGCCAGTGGTGCCACAGGTAGTTGCTATTTGAAAGAACAGATACCATGCAACTAAAAGATGTGGGTTTTCCCTCCGCAGGTGATTGGATTTGTCCTGGGAATCAGATTCTTTAAAAATCAAAATCCAGTTGTGTACTCCATTTCAGCTAGTGTTAAACAACCAGATTACCAAATGACTCTTGTTCCTGATTCTAGCGAAGTGAATTCTACTTAGTCACAGATGAGGTGGTGGTGTGCAGGCAGCTGGAACCACAAAATTAAGCTTTAATGAAGCCAGAGTGTAAGTAATCACTTCATTCTCCAATGGCAAATTAAAGTTGGAAAATTAGTATTTATTATGGATTTTTTAGAATGAAGAAACAGTGTTTATACTAGTACTGTAGTTAGGAGCTCCAGTGTGTTTGTGAGAAATTAATTTAGGCAGAGAATGCGTAGTAATTGATCTCAGGCATTTTGGGAAATCATGTTTTTAATTCCAGTTCAGTTGTCTTCCTTGAAGACTACAATGGAAATCAAAGCCACAGCACCAGCAATACCATACCACAGCATAGAATAGGCAGAGACTAACCTGTGAGCCTCCAACTAACAAAGCTGACCACCTATTCACAAAAATAGTTGGGGGAGGGGGGCATATTTTCATGAGGTTTTGCTCATTAATCTCACCCTAGGATTTCTTCGGAGGGCAGGACTGGGTTGCACATAATGACTTCAGGAGTCCCATCATAATGTAGCAGAGTCATCACAGCAGGAGGAGGTATGATACAGAGTAGCTTGGAGACAGTAAGGAAAAGAAAACTCCTTTCTAGATAATCTTTGTCATTAGTTCCTATTTCACACAACACATGGATCTTTCAGAACAAGTCCTGATGTTGCATATCACTGGATATACTCAGATGTACTCATTTCATTTTCTTTTCAGGATAAACCAGATTTATTTCTTAATTTCTAAATTTCATGCCAACATATGCTACACCTAATCCTCCATTTCTCTCCTTCTGTCCTTATTCACATGCTGCTTTTCCTCTGCTTCCAAACAGCCACCTTTTGGTACACAGTGCCATCCTGCATCCAGGATGATGCAAGGGCTGCTCACCCTCAGCCACAGTCTTGGTGCTGCACGAAGGATGGGCTTCATGCTCCACCACTGTCCTTGACTCCCTCAAGCTCTATACTGGGTCAGGGAGTCAGAAAGAAATCCCCGTATTACGTTGTAACAGGAGTTCCCAGTACCAAAGCATGAGAATTTGCTTCTTAACTCTGGCAAATACATAAGGTAGCAACAGATGTGTACATGAACACGCAGAAGCCCTTGGTGCAGAAAGTAAGAGGGAGAGAAAGAAATGCATCTCATGCATAAGGCTGCTAGTCCCCGGCAAAACTGGCTCAAACAATGTTTTGTCTAGTCTTCTTTTGAACACTGGAACTTAATAAAAAAAAAACAAGTTAAAAGCAAAATTTTTAGTGGATTGCTTTGAATACTGCAGGCTACATCAAGGTCCAAGGTAGAGATGTTTGAGGGCTTCCCCCTGCAATCCCAGTTCCCTGGTCTGGATATTACTGGAGACAGCCATGGGTCCTGTTTTTCTGCTCATGGAAACCAGGGAACATGGAGGGACGTGGGTTTGGGACACAGCACTGTGTCCTTGTCTGCCCCCCAGGCTGGAGGCTCAGCCACATTACTGCATCCAGAGGGGTAGGCGCAGCCATATCATGCTTGTCTCTTTCAAAAAGCACTGCAGAAAACACAGGTTACTATCAGGTTGCTGATGTTCACACCATGCTCTTCCTCCTTCTTTTGCATAATTAAGCATTTGTGGTGCTTATCACACCACTGTCACTTACCCTGCAGGGTGGGTACCAGAGTATCTAAGAGTTCTTGCCCAGTGTGTTGCAGCTGCCTTGCAGTAACACGCCCTGAAACAGTAGCGTGCTCCACAAAGCAAGAGAAGATGACTAACTGTTGCAACCTGTACATCTTATTTTAATTACAATTTAATTTAAAAAATTAATTACAATTTTTTCTTTTTTTGCAATGAGAAATCAACTGCTGTGAAACTTCCATGTAGTTTGCAATTAAAAGACCATCTACTTGTGAATCCATGTCAAATCAAGAAGCTTCGAACTCATCATAATAATGCTCAGCATTTTCTGGTTTGTTTTATTTTTTTCCCAAGTGTTGTGCAACCACTCATTAATTAATCCTCTAAACAATGAGAAACAGAGAGATTAGATTTGTTTGGGATTGTATGATGAATCAGATGGCAGAGCTGGGAGTAGGATTTCTGGGGAAGGGATTCTTAGCCTTGTGCTCAGTTCATAGTTTCTGTTAACTTTCCACATATAATTCATTTGCTAATTTTGCTCCCAATTCTTTTTTCTCCCCCCCCCGCATCCTCCCCAGGAATTACAATTAGCTGATGTATTGCCTGCAATGTAGTCGACACATTCCAGGTATACAACCAAGAGAAGTTATTTCTACAAGGCTGCCTATAAAAATACATTGCATATCTGAGAGCACTTTGAATTAGTGAAGCTGGGAGATTTTAAACATCGGTGCTCCCAATGCCTTCGGTATAACTATGTAGATTGGTAACAACAAAGTTTCTTTTTTTCTCTTGCTTGATGTGACTATAGCTTGTTACTTCTTCCATTCACTGAGCACAGCACGCTTAAAGTTAGTAAAATTGGAGTTTCACTGAGCATGGAAGTCCTTAAAATTATGTTTTTCTCCATTTCAGAGTCCCATCCTAGTCTCATTGAACCATATATTTTTACCTGTCTAACGGTAAAGATAAAACAAACTAACACCAACTTCTGGTAGTAAAAGCAAGAAGGGGATTTAATTCAACTGTTTTTATATCTCTGTTACTCTCTGATTCCGAGGAACATTCAAAACTAAACCCACATTTGTTTTCCTCATATTTATGAGAAATCTATATTTATAAATGCATACTATATATAAACACTATGCACATATGCATTTATGCTATATATTTATATTTAAATACTTCCAGATGTTTATATATTTTAAGAGATAAATATAGAAAGTACTTTACAAAAATATCAGAAGTTAACTTGCTGCTTCTCCTCAGGCTGGCTGTCAGGTTGTGCCTGCAACTCTCTGTTCTCTCCTGCCATCATGCGGATATCACCGAGTGCAGAAATACAGCAGCTGTTAGAAGAGAGTGCCCCTGCGCCTCCCGGGCACCTTGGGCAGACTGCTGTAGCTGCCTCTGCACTTCAAAACTGTCTGGCGAGATGCATGAAAACCATAATACTTCTCCATAACTTCAGCTCTTTCAGTATCTAAAGGTTCAATGCACGTTCATAAAAAGTAAAGTAAAATAAAATAAAATAAAATAAAATAAAACTAAACTAAATTAAATCAAATGAAATTACATTTAAAAATACAGCCCCATCCCCCTAGTCACTTTCCTGCAGAGGTGTTTTATTGGAATACAACACTCTTATGCTACTGACAAAATATATCAAATGTAAGATGTATACAATACAGCTACTTCAAATAAAGGCACTTTTGACTTTGCAACGAGTTAAACAAAGAATTATCCATCTAGCTCCTGACTCAAAGATGTTCTGCAAGTTCTACCCCTCTGTTAAAGGCCTAAAAGGGATAATAAAATTTTATCAATATTTTATTTGTTACAGAATTATGTAAAATTCACCATCTCTCCAGAATTCCTGCATAATGCCATTCAAGTTGCTATAGTTTCCCCCATAATTAGCAGGAAACAAAACTGATACATCTGTTGGATAATGCTGAAAGAGAGTTAATGTAGTATATGGTAGCTTTTAAATACTGCATTTGAAGAGTCAGCATGTGGAGATTTCACCCTCACATAAACACTACTATTCTGGGTAAGTGAATATTTTGTCTTTCTATTGAAAATAACAAAAGAGGGTAAAGTAAACTTCTGTCTTTTCGTTAAACAAAGGATAAAATAACGCCTTAGAAATAAGCTACAGAAGCGTGGAGTTTTTTTCCCCCGAGTGTATCCTAAGTTTGTAAATAGTTAATATTTTCTTTAACACCAGTTAATCTATAAATATCTTTTTGAACTCTGGATAACAGCAGGATTAATACATCTGTATGTCAAACAGTGCAAGTTTTACTTTGATTCACCCCCTTTAAGATAAGCCACCATGTGTGCCAGACAGCTGGTTTTTCTCATAGCTTCACACATAACTAAAACTTCTGCATAGTTACAAAGCAAAAAATGACACCAGAATCACAGAGAGATATGTGCATTACTCAGGACTAAATGGCTTCTGCTTACTTGCTTCGGCCAAGTATAAACCATGAAAAAGTACACTAACTTAGCTTCTAAAAGCAAATGTCTTGTCGGAGTGTTTCACTCTAGTAGTAAACACTCCATCTTCAGATTTTTCCTCCTTTGCTGAGTGTTTGAAGTAAATAGTAAAAATTGTGTAACTTTTATTCAGGGTGGTAAATACAATTTGAATTAATTGCTCTCTCCACTAGAGACTGCTTTCTACGACCTACATTGTTCAACATAATCAATGTATATTTTAATGCTAAATAATTTGCTGCAAAATTCTCACAGTATATGGCAGAGCCCTCTGTATCTATTATTACATATCTGCGAGCACTTTGTAATCATTAACATGTTAGCATTAATTTTATAACCATGTTAGCATTTAAACAGCCCTTAAAATTACATAGGTAAATGATCGCCGCCTTAGAGCTATTAAGGACAAGAAGACTCTTGGAACCTTATGCACTTCCAATTGAGCATTGTGGTGTCTAAAAATTCGGTGTCTGAAGTCGGAGGATAATTTAAGAGAGCCAAAGGCTGCTCTGTACAGTCAATGGGAAGAGCTGAGTCCTTCCAAAGGACAATGTTCAGCAACTGAAAAGAATTAGGCTCCTCTAAGAGGTGTTCCAGAAAAATTGCTTAGAGCTAGAAAATAGGAAATGCCTGAAAGAAATCAGAAGGAAAACAGTATGGAGGGGGTAAAGATTGTGTTAACTGGGGAAGTGCAGCTAGGAAATCATTTGGCCTCTGGAAGGTCTAGATAGGTGTCACAGAATCATAGAATGGTTTAGGTTGGAGGGGACCTTAAAGATCATCGCGTTCCAAGCCCCTGCCATGGGCAGGGACACCTCCCACTAGACCAGGTTGCTCAAAGCCCCATCCAGCCTGGTCTTGAACACCTCCAGGGATGGGGCATCCACAACTGCTCAGGGCAACCTGTGCCAGTGCCTCACCACGCCCAAAGTAAAGAATTTCTCCCTAATATCTAATCTAAACCTACCCAGAAGCAGGAATTGCTTTGGACAAAGCCAGAATGCTTGGTTAGAGCACGATCATGTCCTGTAATACCTTAATTTGGGTGATCAGGAAGCTTCATGAAGACTTTCATTAGAGCACATGATTTTGTAAAGATATTATCAAAGCTCTAAAAGCTTTGTAAACTCATCAAGACCTCAGTGATGTTAGAAATATAGTAGAATGCAAATGGAAACCAAAAGCAAAACTATTCCATGTGTACTGTGCAACATATACAAATACATACACGAAACAGTTTGGATTAAAAATAGGGGTTGTTTGTTTTAAAGCTTTCCCCAAACTGGCAGATTTTACCAGATATTCCTCATTTTGTTCTGCCAAATAGGTGGAAAACTTAAGAGGGATGGTAATCACTGCCGAAGTTTACTTAGCAAAAAATGCTTTGCCTGTTTTAGCCATAAATAACGCTCAGTCTGCCACATGTTTTCTAAGCACAGCCGTGACTTCCTTTCATCTTAGTTTGGGAAGAGACAAACCAACAAATAGTAATAAGGGTTAATTAATCCATGTGTAATCTCAGCAGACTCTAAAGCTCCATAGGAAGCCAGAAGCAGCCTCGCTGGAGAGGGAACACTTGGGCCCTACTCACTGCCAGCACCTCAGCTCATGCATTTTACATGCAATCAGCATTATATAAAAAATATGATGACTAAGAAACACAAAAATAACCATTGCAAGAAGGACCATACAGCCAAACATTCCCTCAAAAGGAAGCTAGAGTCAGTTCATTCGTTTTTCTTCTTTTACTGCATATTTCTTGTGTTTGAGGTTACACCATGGCTCAATTTCAAGGAGAAAGTTATCCTGTGAAGCCTCTTCCATAACCTGGGGATTTGGGCAGGCTCCTGCAATCCCTGCCGCACGGAGGAAGGCTGGAGTTTCAGCTTGCTTGGTTGGTCTGTAGCACTGCGAACCCACAAGGTCATTATGTAGAGGCAGGCAGAGGCGTCTTCTCCACATCTCTTCTGGAGAGAAATCAGCAGCAGCTTTCATGTGTTGCACTGGATTCAGGCACCCTGTTGTGTGTTATGGTGCTATGAATAAGACCTGGAGACCTGGTCTCTGATGGAAGAACCTAGGCACCTCCCAACTGGAACCACAGCAGGGTTTCAGCTGTGAGCGAGGCACCAATTTACCCAGAGGACAATTTCTGCAATTACTGACATGTCTGACTGCCGTCCGAAATGTGAGCACCCAGGACATTTGAGGATCTCTGAAACATAGGTTACTAGAGCCCTTTGTGGATTTTGGACAAGAACTACTGTGGGCAGCCTCTTTTGTTCCCACCTTAAGTGATTTGTCCTCATCCGTAGGAGTTAATGTTGTTTTTGGCTGGCTCCTGAATTTCATTATCCTTCTTTGCTTACCAGGCTCAATACCCTCTTCATTTTTCTTACTCAAGTTTAGTTTTCCGTGATGTCAACAGATTGCAGGGAAGCTGCTTTGCTGATGTCCTCATTCCAGGACTGAATAAATAAGTGAAACTTGCTAATGTTACATTATTATTATTATTTCTCATGTTCCCAGAGCTATGGGAACTTCTGACAGCTCATGCAGAGCACAAGGCTGTTAGTAGTTATCTTTCCATAAAATACACTAATGAGAAAATTTCTCATCAGATCTCAACAAGTGTGTTTTGTTCCTTATAATGTAATGTTGACATATTTGTGGGCTGCTGTTCTGGGCCTGGATGTCAAAGCATATTAGATTTGTACATTGTATTCATGAATTTGGTTGGTAAAAATAAATTAACGCTTACCTTCTGTGGTTGCAGTTGTTGATTAAGGACTTTCAACTCCACTGATGGAATATTTACAAGCAAACATCTGGAAAAATATTACCATAGATCAGCTGAGGTCATCTCCCTTATCTGAAATCACCAAGTATCTCGAAATCCAGTGAAATTCCGAAGCATGTTTAAAAAACAGACTGAGTTCATTTACAGGTTCCTATCCTAACTCTTCTTTAATTTATTAAATACCTGGAAAAGCAATGACTTTAGTCACCTCACTAGCTACACAGATTAAAAAAAGGATTTAGTCCAAGTTCAAACTGGCAACTATGAATGTTTCAGCCCTCAGACATAAACTTCATGTTGGAGTTTTCACGACTCTTCACCATGGGCAGTAACCCTGAAGGTTCTGAGCATGCAGTGCTTATCTTAAGTGCATTTCTAACTTACATCCAAACCTTCACAAACACAAAGAAGACATAGCATGTTGTCAGACATGTACATGGTAACCAAGGCTGAGATCTACTCTAGCTGACAATAATGAACTCTGACGGTGAAGCAGTAGTTATTTCTGTCCTAAATGACAAACTGCCATGTCCTATTATCTAGAAACTTTAAGGCCTGACACACTCTATTTCATCTAATGAAAACCATTTAAAATGAAAAGACAAGTTAACATATG
>NW_009648785.1:4073620-4106818 GCF_000708025.1 Charadrius vociferus
CTAAATACCAGTGATTTTTCTAACCATGGTGATGTTTGTTAGTTCACTTTATTTCAAGGTGTGCTTAAACTTCAAACAAGTACTTGACTTAGCATCCTAGCATCACCTCAGCTGGCCACTTCTCCCAGGAGAAGATAGAAAAAGGCTGAAGTTATCAGAACTAATTACCCCTAGCTGAGCAGACATTTTACCAAAAGAGTGACAATCACCATTTACAGTCAAAAAGAAGAGACAGTGAAAGCTAACACCTTGGTGCTTCCTTCTCTGTTAGGAACAGGTGGTTGCAAAGTAGTTCAGACTAGCAATGTCCCTGTAGATGAACCTCACAGTACACGGCAGTTACCCTTTCCTAAGGGTGATTCCAGTTAGTATTTAGCTCCAAATCAGCATTTTGTGTCTTTTCTAATACTTTGCATTTTCAGTGCTGTAAGGCGATGACTGCATTTTTGCTTTGGTTTTATATAGTGCTTGAACCATGATTTGGGGTTGATCTCTTCTTGCTAGTTACAAGCGATAGGACAAGACGAAATGGCCTCAGGTTGTGCCAGGAGAGGTTTAGGATGGATATTACGAAAAGGTTCTTCACAGAAAGGGTTGTTAAGCATTGGAAGAGGCTGCCCAGGGAAGTGGTGAAGTCACTTAAATACCTGGAGGTATTTAAAAGACAGGTAGGCATAGTGCTGAGGGATATGGTTTAGTGGTGTTTTTGGCAGTGTTAGGTTAATGGTTGGACTTGATGGTCTTCAAGGTCCCTTCCAACCTAGACAACTCTATGATTCTATGATTAGGATTCCTACAGCAGTTATCACTACCACCACTGCATACCTTGACACTCAAAGTCCCCTTTCCAGGGGCTTCTCTGTCAGGCCAATGTGTCCAAACTTCAGCACACAGGCAAGGGTTTGGCCCAGAGACTTAACTTCAACACAGTGTAGTCATAAACCATCAGAGGACAGCATGTCCTGGAGAGACTATGTGTCTTGGTTCATCTTTAGACTTACGCATTTAATGGAATTTTATCTTCCCAGACATTTTGAAATTCATTAAAATGAAAAATACTTCTTTTGGGTTCCTGGAAGTAATGAATTCATTTATACTTAAAATCAGATAAAATGTTGTAGTAACTGTAACTGTCAAAAAAGATGACGCGTTAGAAAGGCTTAGGAAACACAGGCTGCGTTCCTGAAAGGCAGCTGAGGAGCTGCAGGGAATTAACAATGCTGGGGACATTAAGTTCTTTTGTACCTCATTAGCAAAGACCAAGGACCCTGAAGTGTGGTTTAATGATAGGATTAAAGCTTTACAAAGCTTCATAATTTCCTTTTCAAAATTGCCTAAGTATTCGTTTGGGCAAGAGAATATGACTCAGTTACAGAGGTGGACTAAGTATTGCCAAAAACAAAAAAGTTTTTTCATACATACTGCAAATGAATGAGGTATCAGGCACTAGATATGCAGTCTTCAGACATATGAGCAAAATTAAACGCTCATGCGTGAGAAGGTATTAAATACTGTCAGTGGCTTTCAGCTGCAGGCAGAAATAAAAAACATTTGGTTCAGCTCTTTGTGATACAGCCCATCTTTTATCAGGCACCCACAATGAAGTTGCAGAGAAAAATTATGCAGAAGCAGAAACAAAATGTTGTCATACACTGTAGCAAAAGATTAATCACACTGTTCACACTACACATCCATCCCAGTAATAATTAAATTAATTTCAGCATATCTTTTGGTAGTATGAATGTAACTCAGCTGAGAACCTCAATGCAGCAATGCAGCATGGCAAATCACCCAAAATATTGTAGCCACCTTGGATACAAGAAAAGATTCCTCTAGACCTTCTCTTCTGGGTCTCTCTGTATCAGAAAGAGCAAAATGGGAGTCGACAAAAGTGTAGGTCTGCAAATGGGATGAACAAGGCGGGCCAGGAATATACAACTCCTTGTGTCAAGATCTAAGACTTCAAGCTGGGTTGGTTTTTTTTTCTCTTTATCTATAACGGAAGGGGTAAATTCTGTCTATCCAGGTCACAGTTTTCAGAAACTCTTGAAATGTTTTTGAAAAGGAGTTTGTTACTTCAGCTTTGCCTTTCACAAGCTCTACACATAACCACACTTAACCATAAGGTTTCCTTACTGGGACACTAAAGTATCTTTCCACCTTCCTATGTCCTACGTGCTCTTTGATGCCTTTAAAAAGATACTGAATTTCCAATTTTGCATTTTTAAGAAAAAACTGGTTTCTTTCATCTTCTAGATACCAGTGGACTTGTCTCTGTATACAGTAATTCTATCTATAGATATTCTGGCTTAGAACAAAGTTGGCAGCAGTGCTATGGAGACAGTGTTAAAGCACCAGCACGCTGGGGTATAATATACATCCTTCGCACATGTCACAACATCTGAATTTGTAGCTCTGAGACTCTGCTTGTTTGAGTTTATTTCCAGTGCCTGGATTTGTATACGCTTTGCTGGAGGGACACAATAATACAGCAGTTCTGAACCTGAAAATAGCTTTACTAGATTTTTTATTGGATTTTACTTTTAAAGTAACTAAGATTCTCTGTTGCATAACTCTGTTATTCATGTTTGTTAGCTGAGTATTAACTGAATAATTCAGCACCCTAAAGTTGCAATACATGTGCACTAATAATACTTTTTAAAAAAAAAACGGAAACAGCTGCTAACTGCACTATTTATCTGAAAGATGAGCCCAAGTCACAACATTTATATCCAGATCTCAATTTCCCAGTTTTACAGGTGATACAGATGTACTGCTGGTGTTTAACTTACATCCCATTTAAATAGCCTTTTCATTTGTGTGTATATTGCTTGTTTATCTTTAACAAGACAAAATAAACATCTAGGATTCAAGTGACTTTTTTTTTTTTTGGTAGGGATTCATTAAAGAAGAATAAAGAATAATTTTTTATCAGGTACAGTGAAGCTGAGGTGATGAGCAGGTGTTTGAAATGTACACAGAGCGATTCACTTGCTGTCAGCGTGTTTGAAGCTCACTGTTCCCACCCTGGAGAAGCCAGACAGCACTGTGCTCTTCAGCTTGTAAACTCTGGTTGCTGATGTGATGGGAAACAGTGAATGTTCTGCTTACATATTTAGACTCTTCATCCCAAGAGGTCCTACTAAATCCCAGGCTCTGGGACAAATCCAGGTTCTTTTTTCATGCCCCATGTATTCCGGAACAATAATTCAAGACATATGCGTTTACCCGCTGAAAGCCCAGAAGAAAGCTGTTTCCTTCTTGTGTAATGTGAGCAGCCCCTTCGGTCTTCACAAGACACAGGGCTCACTGAGAACCAGGAGGGAAAAAATGCAGGACTGGAACATCCATGTCATTATTTTCGGTATGTTGCTTTCACCAGTTTTTTTATAAAATTCATGTCTCCCCAGATTATGTGTAAATATAGCTGCAGGTATGATAATTGCTAAAAATATATATAATAGGTTGTCTAGAGTCTAATAGGCCACAGAATCATAGAAGCATAGAAGGCTTTGGGTTGGAAGGGATCTTAAAGATCATTGAGTTCCAGCCCCCCTGCCAGGGGCAGGGACACCTCCCATTAGACCAGGTTGCTCAAAGCCCCATCCAGCCTGGCCTCGAACACCTCCAGGGATGGGGCAACCACAACCTCCCTGGGCAACCTATTCCAGTGCCTCACCACCCTCACAGTAAAGAATTTCTTCCTAATATCTAATCAAAATCTCCCCTCTTTCAGTTTAAAACCATTACCCCTCGTGCTATTGCTATACTATCTGATAAAGAGTCCCTCCCCATCTTTCCTGTAGGCCCCCTGTAGGTACTGGAAGGATGTTATAAGGTCTCCCCAGAGCCTCACTATAGTAGAGTGAGAGTCCAAATCAGAGTTTCTCCAGTCCTTCTGAACTGCCTGGCTGTGAGCAATGGACTGAGAAACACTCTTCAAAAGTGCCATTACTAGTGGATACATTTATACATATATGGGTAATAAATACCATATCCTTGCTTTTAGGCCCTTTTTCTTTCTTATTTCAGAAGTGTAAGCAAACAAAAAAAATCCAAGTTTCCCAGTTGTAGTCTTCATGGATATAACTATTGACAGGAGCATCACAGGGGAACGTAGGATACATCAGAGCAGGGTCAGAGACGCCTGCAAGAAGCAGCAGACAGCAGAGTCTGCAAAGACAGCAGAAAGCTGGATATTTTGAGACAGCACATAGGTGAGATTTTTAGTGAGGTAGATGATCCATGGCAGGGAGCAAAGCAGGAGAGAAGACACAGCACCCACGTGCCTTCTTCTGCCAGGGAGACAGTTTCAAAAAGACAGCAATTATCTTCTGAAGAAGCAGTATGGATGTGAAAAGTAAAAAATTATTAGAACCGCTTTTTTCTCATGAAATTTCATGAAAATGAGGGCAATCAGGGAAAAACAAAAAGTAGTTGTTGTTATGTTCTATGTAAAACTGTGCTTTTTGCACTGGCCCACACCAGGAATTAGAGAATCATGAAGAAACCAAAGAGAAAAAAAACCCCAACAAATTAACCAAACTTCTTCCAACAAAACCAAAACCTGAAGATATGAGCAACTGAGCTGATACTACCAAAGCTGTCTTTAAACCTACGTCAGTTCGTTGTCACACAGGACACTGTTTCTGAAACAGTTGGAATAAATCTCCCAAGCAGCAACTGTTTGAAACACAAACAAAATCTTCTTATTAGTTGACCTGATATATTATTATTAAAATCACTCTGGCTGCTGCAAAATGTGGCAGTCATGATCACTTGAGTTCACAATCCGTTACTGCCTTCCAAGGTGTAAGCTTATTACCCCCCAGAATATTAAAGTTCCAGAAAAATAACATTTCTAAAATATTTTAGCAGAATAGTTATAAAATGGGTTACTGCTGGCTTTCATTTTAGGTAAAGGAAGTTTACAGGTGAAAACCTGTCTGGTTTCTGTACACATATTAAATAAGAAAGATTAACTGTGTGTCTCTTGTAGAAACACATTATGTGAACTCTTAAATATTTTTTTGATTCATTTAGAAAAATAGCTCTCATATGAGAGTGCTATTAAATTCACAGTTCTCCAGAATAGCTTTATATGCACTAAAAAAAAAAAAAAAGTATTTAAACCATTGCAACAAGGTTAAGACTTTTAAATTTTTAAACATTCACTAATGCCATCAGTATTCATACATCCCTATGGTGGAGCATCTCTACCAAGCGACCTCAGTTTTACATAGAAGCAAATGATAGAATAACATTTTCCAGAACACAGAGGATTTGTCATGCCAGGCGTGAAGATAGAACAAGGACTGTTTCTCAAAACTACAAGTTTATTCTCCTATGAGTTGAACTTTGGTGGAAATCTTTACAACAGTTATTACCTGTTCTTGTCACTTTTCCTCTCTAAAAGTATCTGGTACTTCTTGCCTGTGTATACAGGACCAAAACCCTTATGAATTTATTCTGAATGTGCAAAGCCCAAAATCTGGGGTTTGGCACAATGTCAGTGTAAGGAGGACACACACCATTGCAAAGGCGTTAATAGCTCAGCTGAGAGCTTACAAGGTTTTCACGTACTCATGCATGAGGAATGCAACTCCCCGTGAATTCAGTTGTGGGTCGGATTTGTCTTTTGAGATTAAAGCTCTCACTAATATGTTGGGGGCATATGAATTCAAAGAGGGTGTCTGATTATGATGAATGCCACTACTGCATGCTGAGAACTCCTGCTGCACATTTCAGTTATGTGAACCTTGCAGACGTATTTCTTGCTATAAATCCTCCCTGACTTTATGAAAATCTGCCACATAGATGGTCACATTTTAAAAGTTTTCTCAACTTTGAAAGATTTTGCTGTTCTGAAAAAGATTCGCTGGATAACATTCTGGCCCCACTACTGTTAATGAGAGTTTTGGTACTGATTTTAGCAAAGCCAGAATTTCCAGCCTAATAACTGAAGGGGATATCTGTAAAAGGAGAAAGCATTTAACCAGCTACTGCTTAGAGCTTGCACTGATCTAGGCTCTGTTCATGTTAATGTGGCTACAGCTTAAATCTGCAGTCTTCAGAAAATTCAGATATCAACTCGCAAGCACTTGCTTTCTGTAATGCTTCTTTCTATTCTCACCAGTAAAACTATATCAAATTGTAACTCCCTGTGTTTCATGAAATTTCTGTAAATAATTGTAGTCAGTAAAAAAGAAAAAAAAATTTGACCCGTAGATTTTACTTCTTGTGAACTAAGTGACACTAAGTATTACTCCATTTTCCCAAACACAGTTACAGAGTTTCTTCAGCAGAGGAAGATACCGTTTCCCACAAGGAAAACACAATGTTCTGAGTGCTGTGTGAAAACACGACAACTGTCCTTACCCTTTGGTTCTCCCAAATGTACACCCCCACTTGCCCTCTTCAGCATCTCTGAGTCCTAGAAAAATTACAAGTCAGTAAAGGTGATGGTTTACTGTGTGAAGACATCATCAGCGAGAGAGTGGCTGTGTCCTGACAGTTAGCAATGAAAACGCCTTATCAGATTTGCCCATGAAATTCACTGGCAATGTACGTAATGGGCACTTGCAGCGTGGTCTTCATGCTTCTGGGGCTTTCACTGAGTGTTCTTCATAAACCAGCTTTGTGTTGCAGAGAGCTGTTGATTAAAAAGTCAACCATATTTTTATTTTATGAAACAAACCAGCGAGTGCTACCTTCATACAAGCAGCCCGACGCTCAGAACCCCTCGATACAGAGCATGTTGTGTTCTTAGAGTCGATTTGGCTTCAAGGTTATAATAGTGTTTCTTTACATGTAATGTGGATATCTGTAGGCATTAAACTGTATCATAGCAATGCTTGCTCCAAGTTTGGAGTTAGGTGGATATTTCTCCTCAAGGCTCTAAAAATTCTAAAAAATAGAGCACTCAGAAATAGTGTAGGTGTTTCATATTCCCAACTATTTTTTGCTACTTTCCCAAACTCGCCCTGAAACAAACCCCCTCCACCATACCATCTTTCAAAAAGAGCGTGGAAATTAAGTTGATGTCAGCTACACACCTTGTAACATCACTACTGGGAAACTGGACTGCACATTTTCAGGGAAAATAAGATTCATCGTGTATCTTTGTGTATCTTTCAATCCTTTTTTCTTTTTTTTTATGCTTTTTCTCCATGGAAAATATTCTCACCTTGGCTGGAAATGTCGATAAAGTTTCAGTCTGTAAGAAGAAAATTATGTGGTTTTCTTCCACCACCACCCCCCACCCCCCGTTTTTTTTTCTACTCTATCTTTCTGTTTGGGTTACTTTTAATCCTTCTTGGAAACCTGATATAACCTTAGTTTTCTACATTTTTGCACTTGATTCAAAGATCTGACTCTGACAAATGACCACAATGAAGATCCTTGGAAAATGTGGTGGTACCACTCCTGCCTCTGTTGGCAAGCTCCTAGATTACAACAAGATTATAAATGCTTTCTCCTTACTAGCCCAGCTCCAACAGGAGGAAAAAAAAGAGAATGATGGAAAAAATGTTGACTCCCTCTGACCAGCTGATAGCCTCACTTGGTATTTCTCTGCTTAATATTTGTTATATTATTTAAGTGCCAATTCCCCATTTGAAAAGGGCTGTATGAAAAATTCAACTCAGCTAATCAGCATAGCTAGCTTAGTGATAGCAATTTCCCACAAAGGACAGGGAGACACAGGTAAAAAAGGTAAAGAGAAATGGTCTGATCTATTTTTTGATTAACCACCAACCTGTGATACATCGGAAATATTCCAAACAAGCAGAGCCAACATTGACAGGATAAGGAAAAGCTAAATGCAATTAAATGATATTCCAGTGCTCACAATGAAAACATTTCACAGTTTACAGCTCACATTAGGATTTTGGACCTCAAGGAGAGAGAGGAGTGATTCAAATGCCAAGCTCTTTTAAAATTGTGATACACGCTTGGACCTAAAAAGATGCAGACTTTGATTCAGATTCAGTTCTCACCAAAAGGTGCGGGATTTGAGCGCATCAATTACAGGCATTCCTAGCATCCTCTTACCTGAATCTTAACAATATGAAATAGATTCCCAAAACCTTTGGGAAGCACAGAACATTTCATGTGATCACTACAGAGAATCAAGAGAGGGTTCACACAACCACACAGGAATCTGCAGGGGAAAGTGGGGCGAGGGTCCATCTATATCAAAAATCAGGCTTTCATCTTGCCTCTGTCTTCTAACACGTTAGAGGAAGTCACAGAGAAGCTGGAGGTACTCTTGTCTCTAGGATGCATGGTAGCAGGACAACAGACAACAGGTACAAGTTGTTCCAGGGAAAATTTCGTGTGGATTTAAGAAAAAAAAAATCATTCATCCTGAGGAAAACTAAACACTGGAATAGGCAGCTCAGAGAAGTGGTGGAATCTCCTTAGCTGGAAATACTCCTTGGCTAGACAGTGCTCTGAAAAACATAACCTGAGGCCTGGCTTTTGGCTGGCGATTAGACCAGATGATCTCCAGAGGTCCCTTCCAACCTGGAATTTTCTGTAATTCTGTCCTGTAACTCACTACTACTGTTATTTTCTAAAATGTGTTGGTAGTGCTTAAGAAATATTAACTTGTGCAAAGTGCATGTTCACCTAATATATGAAAATATGTGAGAAATAAGATGATTAAGGTATGTTCATAGGATTCAGACAATAAATATTGCTTGAAAGTCAAGCAAAGATATTCAAATAGGGTGACAGCCTAGAAACACTAGTCACTTTCTATCACAGTTAACTGAGGACGCCTGGGCACATACCGCAAAAGGCACAGAGCCGTCTGCATCTGTGCTTAGCAAACTCTCGCTGTCTCCAAAAGAAGTGCCTGCAAGCAAATGCTTGTTTGAGCTGGTCCCTGCCCAATCCTCACTGCCAGCAGCTCCTGTGCAGGGTGAGCCTAAGGGAAGTCCGACCTGGGACATGCGGAGCTCTTGCTAGATAATATTCAAACTATTTATCAGACAGATAACAGTGGTCCAGGGCCCAGAAATGTCCCTGGGCAAGCTGGGATTTACAGCCTAAAAGTACCAAGGGCATAGGAGTAAATAGGCCCTTAGTCCACTGTATGTGAGCCAGCAACAAAACAGTGCACATACAAGGCACAATTAGTACAAAATGTTTATTTTTTCCGCTACAAAAGCACAAGCTCACTTTGAAAACAAAATAAAAAATAAAAAAATACGTAGCTTGTGGAACAGATATGGTGAAAGTATTTTATAAATCTGTAGAAGATAAAATTCTGGATTATCAATTATTTGATTAGTCAAGGGAAAGGTGGGAAATCAAACAAATAGAATGTCCTTGCTGTCTCAAAGAAGATAAATTGCTTGCATGAGTACATTCAGTGTTACGGTGGATCTACGCTACCAGTTTGACTCACCACCCTTTTTTCCCTGGGCGCTGGCTCATTGGTAACACCACTGTGCAGCATATTTCCTCATTTATTGGCAGGCTCCGCTCAGGCATCTGGATATCGAGGTTTCCCTGGCTGTATATGTGACAAAATACCCTGCTCTGTGGTCCAGGGAGAGCATGTTCACACATGGCCACCACATGCCTCTGACACTGCCACAAAAGTCCTGCTGTTCCTCACGTACAGTTGCTCCAGCGAGCTGCAGACACTGGCAGCGTCCTGGCACCCGCCAGAGGATGGCACAGCAGCCTAGTGATATTGAACGGGGCTGCGGCACCAAATCATTTAAATGCCACCCAAAATTCAAGAGATTAAAAAGTGGCCTTTACGAAGGCCAGGGATGCCAAAAGAGAATGTGGTGTACCCCGAAACACAGTTGTACCTCGTGCTATACCACTCCACGGCCTCCAAAGCAGACATTGTGGCTAGGCTGGCATTTCAGGGTCAGTGGGCTCAGAGGCTTTCAACCTCCCTGACCTTCAACACTTTCAGCAGACCTAGCAGATGGTCCATCTTTCAGGGTTTCACCATTGCCCCCCCAGTAACACAGTGGGAGAGCTCAGATGGACCACCACCATCCTCCTCCCAGCATTCCCCACCTCAGGTCATTGCCTACATTTGGCTGAGGACTCATAGGAAAAAAGAGTAAGTATTCAGGCTGTGCTTAAAGGACAGCGTGAGACAGACAAATGATCCCAGAAAAGGTATGGCATCCTGAGGTGGGAAGAGGTTTCCAGAATCAGCCTGACCCATTCAGCATGCCCTCATCCACAGCAATACACAGGCAAAGGAGAGAACTCTCTTCACATACCAGAGTCCAAAGCGCTGTTTAATGGCAGCTGTACCCTGTGCCACAGCTTCGGTCTCTCTCAGTTGCAAGAACGCTGCTCTGTGGGAGCGTCCCGGACCAAAGACATGTCTCGATCTATCAGGGAAGCACGCGCAGATCTTCTCTACCATCCTCCCTTCACAGAAGAAATGGCCCAGCTCTGTCGGCAAGCTGGCAGCAGAGAGGATGGGGAAAGAAATCTTTCCCCTCTTTTCATAGAAACAAGCCACAGCCAGCAGGATGGCAGCTTACTGGGTTTCTGTGGGGCATCCTGGTGGAGCAGTGGCTACACAGCCCCCTGCTTTTCTGTAGAACTCCCTTTGTGCACCTTCCGTGTCATCATGCTATGGACACATGTAGGCTCCCATCCTCCTGTCCCCTGTGCCACCCAGCCCCAGGAAAGGTCATATGCAGCCACCAAGGTGCTGGCAGTCCAATGAGGAGGGCTGAGGACAGGGCGATCCAGGTGATCTGTGGACATAGCTTGACACTCACATGAGGCAACCTCCAGAAACAGCAACATAGTGAGATGACCAGGTGATAGGTTCAGGCCTCTTCTTGTCTTTCTCAGGTGTTTCAACATCTTCTTGCCTCCACTAGGGCCACCCCTGTTCATGTCACAGCAAAGGAGACACAGGTGTAATTTCCCCAAGGTAGACACTCAGGGGTGGGGGGATGGAGAGGAGAGCCCAAAGTGGTTAGAGGAGTCCTGACAACACACACGGTGCTGGAAACGCCACAGTGCAGGTGAGCAATAGTGTGTGATGACACATCATTGTTTTTAAAAGTCTCTAACAGGGTGTCTAAGGCAGCAGGAAGTTCTCAAACGAGCTGCTACACAGCAGAGACCGAAGAAACACACCACTAAAGCCCTGTGTAGCATGGGGACCCCCCCACAGCACTTTTCACTTGCCCCTGCCTGCTCCATCTGCCTCTTTTACGGCTCATCAGCAAGCTCAGGATACTTAGGCAGCCTGTGTGTCATGGCCATCCCTACCATGGTATGAAGACACTTCTCTGTAGCTAACAGACTCTTACCTCCCCAGTGCTTCCTAAAGGTCTGGGCTCAGAAAATGAGGGCTGATGTGCCAGGCTGGTTCCCTATGACAAAGCTGTGAATCTTGAATTTCATATAGGCTCCACACACATGCTTTAGAGCATCCCTCAATTTCATGGGATGACCAGCGAGACTCTGTCCTCATGCAGGGTGTGTTGTGAGGCTGGAGCGGAGCTCTGCACCCCTGCCCTGCCCCAGCACTACCACCACCTAAGGAAAGGGATCTGCAGAGAGGTTTCGGAGACAGACAGCAGCCTGTGACCAGCCACAACACCCAACCACCAGCACAACCCTCTCAGGTAGATCGTAGTGAGACCGTTTGTCGGGGTGTGAAGGATACAGAGGTGAGTTTGGCAGTATTTTGGGGCAATGAAAGCACTCAGTGAGAAAATGCAATGCATGTTCTTATAGTGCCATCTTGTGACATGCAGCGGTAAAATTTGTGCACTCGGAACCGACATATGTAATAGATTTATTATAACTATTTTTAAATGGGACTTATAAGCAATTTCCAATAACATGCTGCTGAAAACTAATGTGTACAATCAGTCTGCTAAGTGCTACAGGTCATTCGTTACTTTTAGTTTATTCATCAGAAATTTTGAAAATCCATGCGTCACTGTAATTTTGAAGATTTTTTCAAATGAATTAAATGGCAGTAACAAAGTCACAGAGTCTTCACAAGTGTCTGTATTCCATTTTGGACGAGGGTCAAGCTCGGGAACAATGTATAATTTTTTAAAAAGCCAGGCCAATTAAAAAAGCCATTTAATATTTTTGCTTGTTTTGTCTTTTGAGGGAGAAACCTGGCAGAGTTTGGAGACTGCGAATGCCTTTCATTTGCTGAAAAGGACCTTTCAGAGTGCAGTGTTTCTCAGAAAGGATGAGGCCACTACTTTCAACCGATCTCTTGGAAGTTTGTTTGGACCTTCCTAGCTGCCAGTGCTTTACGTCCAGCTCTCAGATGCTAGTGCCACGCTCTCTGTTGTTCTGATAGTACATTGCTGATTTAATAGATTGAAAGATAAAAAAATTCCTCCTTCATGAAGTTGGGGGCATGAGTCATAGACTGACTGCTTTGAAAATTAATACTAAAACCATAAACTGGCATTGGCTGGAAGACAAAAGAGGGACTATAACCTCAGGCTACTGCTCTTTCTGTGACCTCAGCCATGGGAAAGGCTCTATATCAAGTTCTCAATTGGATTCAAATGCCAGTAACCTGTTTCAAATTTTTCATCAAAACACCAGCAACACTGGGATTTGAGGCACTTTAGATTAAAAAATTAGAGTCACTAGAACAGTGATGACAAAAAAGCAGTTTGTAAATCACTAAAGCCAAAAAGCTATAGTTTCATTCAGATGCTGACTTCAAAACTATTTTATTTTTTTTTTCATATAGGACTCTATTCCTGCATTCTGAATCAGCCAAATTACCTGCAAAGGTAAACTGATACACTCAAGAAATCAGATTCTTTCATCAGTAATCAGTATAGCTGGAGTTCTCTGGGTTATTAGAGATCTCCAGCTTGTAAATGTTCTACAGCTGCTGGTGCTTCCTCTGAAGAACCTCTTTTTGTCCATTGCCAACGAAACCTGGAGGTGATATGCAGTGAGAAAGACAGTGATGTGAAAGTGTACTGCCCCTGCCCCAGAAACTCAAGTGGAAGGAGTGTGGATTGCTAAACAGAACTGGGGAGGGAAGCAGTGGGGAACCGCAGTGCTCCAACACCCTTATGATAGGTGCTGATGTAAAGCCCAGACTGACGAGGGCTGACCATCTATCACTTGTTCACAGTCCTAGCTGGAAGGCGAGTCTGGATAACTTAATCCAGAGATCTTGCTCCCTTTCTATTTCCCAAATAGAAAATTGTTCCCTCTGTATTTCAATGATTTGGGGCATCTTTATTTTGAGACCTAAAACTGCAGAAAAGATACATTTAAAGGAAGAAACAAAAAAATACTTCTACTTATCTCCACATCTACATATCTCTGGTAATATAAATTTCAATATTCATGGTAAAACTTTTCATATTACTGATGTTTACTTGCATGAGTAATCATAAGTGTGTTGTCTTAGCAGTTTCCTTTTATGCTTGGGTTTGCTATATAGTTCAAAAATTAAAGAAAAGAGCAAGCCCACACCTATGCTTTAAAATTTCCAGCACATTTTATTGATATAATTAACTTGTAAAGTCATCTATATTTTTACTGACAATGTCTACCTTCCCCTGATGTGTGATTGAGTTGTGTGACTCCTCATAAAATGAACATCTGTTATAGCTGAGTTTAGGATTTGTCTATTCCTAGTCTTCTGGACATTTAAAAAAATGCATTGGTCTCTTGATGTCATTTGACTGCAAAATAAGGAATACATTGTCACATACAAAATCCTAAACATTCAATAGAGAATACCTCCAAATAGGAAAATTGTATTCAGGCTTGATGTATGGCATTCATCTCACCTAACTTCAGGTATCAACAGTGTAGACATTTAGAGCTACACAAGTCACTCCAGTGTCTTTTTATAGGGAGTTAAGAGGTGTTTGGGGATAATGTTCTTCTGATCTACTTTAGTTGTCTACCTGGAGAACCAGATGAATTTACACCTAGATAATATTGACAAAAGTAACTGCTTCTCCACTGACTAGGGCAACTAGCTCAAATGTAAACCTATCTTTGGTTAGATTAATGCCACCCCCATTGTAAAAAGGCTATAACAATGCATTAATAAGTATCAAATTAAAGAACAATTCTCAGCCTGCTTTTAAGTTGATGTATTATTGTAACATCATTCCATTTTCGCAGGGTTTCTTGCAAGGCTTATGTTATCTAAATTGTTTGAAGTCTGATACACAGCATAGCCACCCTCCCAAAGCCTTCCCTAAAGCTTAATTCTGTCATCTACAAAGACTAATGACAGTCACTGCACAGTCTAAAACATTTGCCCACATCTCAGCTAACTTAGAAACAGAAAGTTGTTTGCATGGTGTGATACTGGCTTCAGCAGGGCAGGTGAAAAATCTGCCAAAGATTTCTGTTTCTTAATGGAGAACTGTCTCCTTTAGGTGGGAGGGGAAGGGGGAAGGGAATATTGTTAGATGGAATTTCACAGGGTTTTCAACCATATTGACTGGTTCACAGAGAAGTATTTAGAAACTTCTACAGAAATGATCTGCCATAATAACCAGAATATCAGAGCAGTATAGTGGATTTATAGGAATAAAAGTTTTAGACTTTACTGAATGATGAAAAAATTAAAAAAAGCTTGCAAAATGTGAAACCTAGAGATGGATTTTGAGTTTTTTTTCTGGCAACTTACTTTAAAAAAAAGAAAAACAAAACAAAACAAAACCAACCTTCATCTGCCACTGTAATTAAGCTAAAACTGTTGCAATATTATGATCCTCATCTAAAAAAAGATCAAAATTGTCCTCACAGTTTGTACAGCACAATGGTAATTTTTTTGTCCTCATAGTATTAGACATCCAGTGCTGAAATTCAGTTTATTGACAACACCTACCTTTATTGATTTTCTCTATGGCACCTTTTGACCAACACTCTGAAAGTTAAGCAAACTTAATGACTTTAGTTTCACTTCTCACTTACAAAATTAAATCAAAATACTGACCAGATGCTAGAGACTGAGAAACTGAAGCACTAATGTCTCATCTTTACAAGAAAAAAACTTGAGTTCCCAGGATAAGTTATGGAGTCAAGCTAAATAATGCAAGGTAACACTAAAGTCCAGACAGTTTGCAACCTTGTCATGAGTTGGCAGGTCAAAATAAGCTCGTAGGTTCAGTTTCTACTCGATCTACTAATTGATAGGAAAACTAAAACCAGAGTTTACCTTTAAATTGCATCTGAGTTGATTCAATTAGGTAAAGCTGAAAACAATTTTTTTCCCAGAGAAAAATGCAGCCAGAGTTGTTAAAAAATTGACATTTGTGATGTTTTTAATATCTTCAATTCAAGTTCAAGTCACTTGATACAATAGTGCCCGGCAGCCTAAAAAAGATTAGCTGAAAATATAGGACACAATTAGGAAGATTCTGCCCAATTTCCTGAAATCCAGATTTTGCCTTAACCTGTGTGAAGCTGGTGTGGTACTGCACCTGCTGAAAGTTTTCAGCTGAGTGTTTTTTAAAAAAGAAATCAATAACTGAACTGCTGATTATGAGGAAAAACATGGTCTCCTCTAATCTTTGAACAACCTATTTTCCTTCCAGTGCACATGCCATTATCTGAGTAGGGCTAACGGGATTTGGAACCACATGTTCAGAGACCATGCCTGTCTCTGGGACCTCTCTGTGAGATACCGAGCATTTGCAATTCTCATCGACCTTAACAAGAACAATTTTAGGTTTTGAACACAGTGCTTTTTTGTTACATATAGTAGTGTGTTGTGGCAGAAAATCTGGACTGCGAAAAAGAAAGTGGAAACTTTTTAAAAGAGATCTGAGTTAGGTCTGTACGTGTGCAAGTAGTCACACTGACATAGAGATTGCACGATGAGGCAGTGTTAGAGAATAGAAAGAATAAAATTAAATTACATTAACAAATAAATAATAAAAATACTCTGAAAAATCACCATTAACAAGTTTTATGCATTTTTTAATTTTTATTTCTTCACATTTTTGTTTGATTCATCTTTCTTTGAGTCTCATCCAGTAAGGTCTCCCTCCCACTCCCTCCATCTGGAATATGAATCTAACTCTTTACATACTTTCTCTTCAACTTACTTTTCAACTCTGTCCCCAAAGCTCCTGAAATTTCAGTGATTAATTGAACGGAATCTGGAAAACTTCCAAGCCTACCTCGTCCTCATTGGTTTGACAATGTTCCTGTGCTCTGGTCATTAGTACAGCATGACCCTGCAGAACTAACTCAGCCATGAAGCAAGTTAATCAGTAAATGAATAGAGTTCTTGAACAGAGAAGTTTTATCCTGAGTTCACCAAAGCAATTATGCGTTAATTAATTCTCTGCCAGGCACAAAGTAAGACAAATATAGGAAGTATGATCTTCAGAGAAATAATTTTCTGAGGAGAAGGTCAAATCCTAAACTGATGTAAATTGTCACAGCTTACTTTACTTACATAGAGCTGTTATGATTTATATCTTCTGAGGATCTGGTCCTATTATAAGAGGATTCACTATTTTAATTTTATTCTTAATCCTAATAACCAATAGTGAATCCATGCCAGCTGAGCCTTTCTTCAAAGAAATAATTAGTTTCCTCTGAAAACTGCTTCATAGGACTTAAATTATAAATAACAAATGTGGTATATCTCCATTGTCTATGTATACATAGATGTGTCTCATATTAGACAAAATATACACATATATCTAGATCCTGACTTTTTTTAAAGTTCAGTTCCTTACAACTTTATACAAGTAACTTACTAAAAAGAGACAGCATTAAAATCTCCAGGAATATGCAAGCTGAGTCAAAAGGAAGCTTTGGACTGTATATTTTCTTATATTTGAAAAATTAACTCCTATGAGCATAACTCAAGCAGAGTATAGTTCAGAGTGCTGCACAAGCAAAACAACTTGCAAATCTCAAATGAAAAATACATCAAGAATTTGTTCTTGTTGCTATTTGAATCAGGAAGAAATTTATCATTTACTTAAACGGAAACCAAAGCAGGTTTTAAACTGAGCAACGGCTTCATTATTTTAGAACCCAATTTTTTGAAAATGGACACTGACTGGGATTTCCCAGTTTTCAGATGTCCCTTTTGTAACCCTTTGAAGGCATTTAACGTTCAGAGGATTCCCAAGTTAGCCAATAAAATCTCAAGGCACCATTATCTCAAGTCACTTAGGAAAGAAGAGGCCATCTAATCTACCAGCAGAACACTGACTGTAAACATCTCATTAATCCTATGGCTAAAGGTCTAAATAAAAAATCATCATTATCAGATATTTTTTGAAATGGAAGCATTTCATATGCTGACCACGCCAAAGGTGCTGCTCAGTGTGGTTGTCTAGACATTGTACCTTCTCAAGAAGGAAGATGTCAAGTCTTTGTGCTCCATTTCCATCAACACCCAGTTTCATCGCTCTTCAGTTGTGCTTTCAGTTCTATAAACATACTTCTGTGAAATGAGAAAAACATTTCATTCTGGCCTCAGCTGAATTGCACAGGTGTAGCGGAAAGCATAATGCTTCATGCCAAAACTTCATAGCGGATGTGCTGAAGGTGTTATGATCAATACAAGCTTCTCAAAAGTGTAACACTGAAATGTCTTCACTGGAAAATTGATTATAAATTCCTCTAAGCTAAGACACGTCAGACATCATATATCTCATCTCTAATTATCCTATAAAATCTCTTGTTATCTTTCCGTATTTTTTGCATTCCAGATAGTCAAACACGAACAAAATAGTAGGGATAGATGTGTCTTCTCAGAAGCTAGTATTACTTCCAAGCCCACCGAACTGCCCACAAAGGGGCACTTCTCAGACTATCACTGCAGGACAGTGGGATTCATATTGTTTGCAGCCATGACGGCTTGAACAACTGAAGATGACACAGAAAGGTGTAATATATGTCTGTAGGCAGTCATAATTAACCATCACTAATAGTCCTGACAATACGCCTGTTGCAATTACTTGGATTGCATGTGACCAGCTGGTTATTTTACCACTCCTGGTGATATTCAGCATGTAATATTTATCAAATGCTGTTCTTCATCCTTCATTTGTGGTTAATCTCTTGCTGAAGGACAGTGTTTGTTAAGGAAAACAGTGTGTTCTGAATTTTAAAGAACACAGAGAACGTTTTTAAAAAATTAAGTACCCGAATGCCCTATTGCATATCTGGATACCGCAGTTCTTTGTGCAGAGTAGGTAACGGCATCTCTAGATACACGTTTGGCTGATGGTTAAAGCTACAGACACACGTTGCATGCTGAAGCAAAGCGCCAGCACAGAGGAAGTTTATCAATAGACACAAGCAGTTCTATATACAGCGGAGCCGCTCCCAGTGGCTTTTTGTAGAAATGTGGATCTGGATCATCTAATAAAGGATTCTACAGACTCTCCTCTATCCATCCTACTATGTATTTTCACAAAACTCATAACAATGATTTTTTTTTTCTCTCTCACACAAACAAAATGTGATCATGTGCTTCCTTAGTAAACAAGGATGAAAAAAAAAGTTGGGATTCAGTTTTGTAAAGGGAAGTCAGAGCAAAAGGGAAGGAAGGGTTGGAAAGGGTTGGAAGGAAACTATTCTAGAACAAAATAATGAAATTACAATAATAGTTTAAATATAATCCAATAAAATACAAATAAATCCTAAACTAAAGTTGCATGCTAAATTAATATTTCTGTGTACATATTGCATCTTTTCTCCTCGCCTTTTCTGTCTACCCCAAAGACAACAGAGTAAGATCTTCAGGGAGGAAAAGCATGTTTCTATATATCCTTGCAGAATTCAGCACAATGTGGGCCTAATCCCTTTATGGCTTTTGAGACTTAAAATAACACATAAGTGCTAGCTGTCACAGTAGTAAAGTGAACTAAAGCCAAAGAAAAGCCAAGAATATCTACAGGGACCACTGTGAATAGGAATCAACAGGTTTCTTGGAGTTCTACCTGCTAATGTGTGCCAAAATTTCATGTTCCTGCTTGTTTATAATTTGCTTAACACAAAATTACTTCCATTATTTTTTTCCCCATAATGTTCTGAAATGACATACGCCTTTCATGCACAGACTAGCCTGCTTTTGTGATAACAAACTGCTATGGTAAAGAAATGAAAGGCCAGGAAGACTGTTCCAACTCTAACACTTGTCTAAGGAAAGGTAGTGGAAGATTACTGAAATTCATTGTTACTTCTCCGTAACCCTGTTAGGTTGTTAAAACAACCATTTTAGCTACTTGCCTATAGAGTAGGTTAAAATATGTTTAATGTTCCTTTTGCCCCTTGACCAAGCCATAAGCAGTCTTTCACAACACTTTTTCAGAAGAAAATATGCATGTTTCTTCAAAAAAATATGTCAAGTTTTCTCCTTTAACAGATGGTGAAAGTAGTTCTTATCATGTTTCCTCATCCTCTTAGTTTCCCAGGAAAACATTTTGGCAAATCAAGAGGTATAAATAAAGATTCAGATGTTTATTGAACAGCACATAATTTAAATAAATCATATTTATGAATGTCTGGCTGAGCAGAATTGATTGCCAACATATACCCTTTGGGCCTCAGTTTGTTATCTGATGTTTATCTCAGAATAGAAAACACAGTGTGTGATTCTTTTATCCATTTTTGTACTCTTCTTTCTCCTATTTTTTAAAATTTTCCAAATCACTATTTAAAGTAAAAAAAACATTGCTTTGAAATTAGGCATGCCCAATAAGTTTGACGTGTAGGAACCTGAAATAATTAAAGAACAGTAATTAACAATTAAATTACTCAAATAAACCCTCACTATTTGCCCTGTTCCCTCTCCAAATAATAGAATACAAAGAAATTCTTACATTGCAACATCAGGCTTTCAAAAATGTGGCTTTTCACCCTGTTGGAAGCAGGCTGCAGAAGAACGAACCCTCTGCTAAACAAGCTCTGAATCCTTGAGAGGTGCAATGCTGGCAACGTGCTGCCCCAGCAAACCAAACAGACACCAGCGGCGTGAAGGAACCCAAGATGAGCAATGATCTTTCAGACCCCCGGACCTGGGGCAATTCAAACTCTGCAATCACGCTGGCAAACCCAGTAGGTGCTTTCAGGTTCTCACCATCACTGCTATTTTTTTCCAGACTGACCTTGATTACTTTACTCCCATCTGTACTGTCAATAAGCGATCTAGTACAACATTGGCAGAGTCTAGAAGAAAAAGATTAAAAAACAATTTCAACACTGAAGGCCAAATCATGGGACTGTCACTGATAGTAGCCTTGTAGGATAAGCAATCTATAGACCTGAGAAGAAATTGCAAACACTCCTTAACTTTCTCGTGTTCTTGCAAAGAGGGGAAAAAGAATCCAACAAAGACTGTACAACTATCCCCACGAGATATCAGCAATAAATGTTAAAACCACATAGTGAATGGATTTTTATACCTTATTTTTGTAACTGCAATTGTAATGAAACTTAGTAGGAAAAACTAGAAGTGCTTTAAGATGCCCATGGTATAAGGTATAGCTGGGGTTTTTAGCATTTTAGCATTGAATTACATGTTCATAGATGGCAAACTCACCTGATGTACAGGTGTTAGTAACCATAGCAAGACTTGATTTCGTTCTCATTTACATTTTGGTATGTGTACTAAAGTGGATGGAGTACACATTCAGCAATGTCTCAGCCTATTTAAAACTTTATGTGCTGTTTGATGTGTATCAAGTCTGAAGTCCTTCTCTCTTATGAAGCTTTCATAACTGCAATTATGTATGTCTCCTTTCTCATCACCTCCTAAAGTTCCCCTTCATCACCTTCTGTAATCTCTCATTACATTATAGTTTTTAGATGAATATAGTTACTAAAAGCTTCACTTTTCCCAAAATAGAATTTCTCTTTTTTTCCCTGCTTTGCTTCTGGAATACTTTTAAAAATTATTTTAGATAAGAACATTTAAAAGAAGATCCACCTCAAAATGAATGTAATGCCATTGGTTGAAGTAATTTTAAAACTAGATAAGCAGCAATTTTCTTAAATGTTTGAATCTCCAATGAGCAAAATTAAATCACATTGTTCTCAGCTTCTCATTCCCAAGGTGGCTGAAAAAAAAGAAAAGATGATTATGCCCTGGATGGCAACAAATATAACCAACTTCTAAAACACATTTTCAAAATACATTTTTTAAAGAATTTGCTCAAAAGGCCTGCACACAGAGAACATCATGAGAAAGAACATCCCTTGGTTAGCAAACTGGTCCCAAACTGACACAGGTGGAGGAGTCACCACTCTGATCTTTGTCATGGAGATCAGAGGAGTCACTGGTGTCTCATGCTTATGGTAAATACTCCATTTAGCAAGGATGCTACTGAACCCTGTTCTTAATGGATTTGAGTTGTATGATAAATTATAATAACATAATCTAATTTACTGGGTTTGGCTGGGATGGAGTTAATTTTCTTCATAGCAGCTCGTATGGTGTTGTGTTTTGGATTTGTGACCAAAACAGCGTTGATAACACAGGGGTGTTGTAGCTGTCGCTGAGCCGTGCTGACACAGCTGCCCCACCAGTGAGGAGGCTGGGGGAGCACAAGGGGTTGGGAGGGGACACAGCGGGGACAGCTGACCCCAGCTGACCAAAGCGATATCCCATACCGTATGATGCCGTGCTCAGTGATAAAAGCTGGGGGAAGGAGGAGGAAGTGGGAGATGTTTGGAGTTTGTCTTCCCGAGTCACTGTTACGCGTGATGGAGCCCTGCTTTCCTGGAGATGGCTGAACACCTGCCTGCCCATGGGAAGCACTGAATGAATTCCTTGTGTTGCTCTGCTTGCACGGGTAGCTCTGCCTTACCTACTAAATTATCTTTATCTCAGTCCAGGAATTTTCTCACTTTTACCCTTGCGATTCTCTCCCCCATGCCACTGCAGGGCAGTGAGTAAGCGGCTGTGTGGGACTGAGCTGCCTGCTGGGGTTAAATCACAACATCTCAAAATGACAAAATCACTCATTATGATAGAAAAGCGTGCATCCATCCACAGGCAGTATAATCAGGTCAGCTTTCTATTTTCAGTGCCTCACCAGGACTCAGCAGTTTTTTCAGTACAGTAGCAGACCCGGCTACAGTTATTCCTACTTTGGAGCTGGCCAGGACAACGATACCTTAGACCATACACACCAGGAGCACCAGGGCTTTAAGTCACATAGCTATGGCAGTGAGCGCTATCTGCTCTTTTTCTTTAAGATGCTCCTTCTTAGTTTGCTTTTAGCTGCTCTTGCATGAAAGTCTTGTGATTTTCTTCCTGTCAAACTCACACAATGGGGTTAGGAGAATCATATTTATGTGCAATGAAGTAGAAAGCAATGGTTTGAAAGCAATCACCAGTTTACTGTGGCAGTATGTACTCTATGTTTGCCTGCCAGGCATCTATTTTACATTTTGCAGAAATATACTGGGCTCAGTGTTTTATGCAAAGGTTTACCCCTCTCCCCCCAAACTGATAGCTTACAAATTATTTTTAAAAAAATTAAAATCTTAGCAAATACAATAAGGACCCAGCTTCAGACAAATGTTTCTAATATTGGAAGCCTAAATTCTATTAAGACCACACCAGCATAATGCTGCTCCCCTCCTGAGGGATGTCTGCTCAGATGT
This sequence comes from Charadrius vociferus, assembly GCF_000708025.1. Lineage (NCBI taxonomy): Eukaryota > Metazoa > Chordata > Aves > Charadriiformes > Charadriidae > Charadrius > Charadrius vociferus. The sequence continues at coordinate 4,096,235 of NW_009648785.1, forward strand.
AATGGTTTTTGCCTCCTCTATCTTCTTTCTTCCCTTGAAGTCCACATACATCCTTCTCTGTGATGGAAGACTCGCACAGTCAGTGAAGTTAAAGGAGCAATACCAAAGAGTGGTAAGGAAAAGAGATAAAATGAGAAAAAAACAGGCAAGAGAACAAGGTTGGTGAAAAAAGCATTATTATTTTGGCCTTTCTTTTCCCTGGTGCGCCTCTGTTGACTCTGCAGTTGCAGATGCCTCCAGCTGAGCAGGGTCTCAGGTCCTTCATGATGTCCTCACTTTCCTGGCTGTCACCAACACTGCTCCATAACAGACATAAAATGAATACTACTGTCCCCAAATATGTGGGCATATGCCTGTTTTCTCCTTTAAGAGCCACTCTCCTGTTCTGGTGCAGCACAGGCTGTATAAGTGATGGATTTCGTTTGTGATCTCTTTCCCGTTGTGTAAGGCAGAGAACTCTCTCCATGCAGTTTCACCGGAATTCAGATTAGGCTCTTACTGTATCTTACTGTATTAGAAGGTTTACTTCTTCTCACATTCATTTTAGCATTCACAAAAACTTCCCATGGTAGTAAGCAAGACCTAACTCATTTACAACTCAGAAATTCAGCAAACTTTGAACCATAGTAGAATGAGAGTGATTTATTAAGTTTGCTAGAAAGCATGGGGTTCCCTGTTCTGCATTGCTAAATAACTTTTGTAAAATATCAAAAGTGGGCTCCTGTTTCTCTTCTGTATGCATGCCTGTAAAAACAACCTTCAAAACTATGACATTATTTTTCAAGGTTTCAGTGTAAACAGAAGAAATGGAACAACTCTAAAAGCCTCACTCAAACTAAATTTTAGTGACTTGTAAGTGTTAGTGACAATTCAGAGATGTAGAGTGTGGCCGAATAGTGGGTCCAACAGTGCAGATGCAATAGAAATACGAAAGCATAAGGAATCAATCTTTTTTTTTTTTTTTGACTCTCAGAGTTACACTTACAAATTTTGACATTGCAGGGACTCTTACTGTATTTTGCAAAGAGTATTCAAAATTTGAGACATTTACAAATGGTTTTCAGCAGGTAGTAGAAAGTATTTTAAAATGGCATTGGAACTTGAATTTTCTCAGTGTCTCTTTGCCTATATACCACGTTTAAGGATTTGACATTTGTTCATGGCCAAAAAAAAAGTATATGATTTTTTAAACTTATACTGTTATATGTCTGCTCAGATATCTAAGTACTGCAATCTTCATGGCCTTAATAAAAGAGAGATAGATACAATATTATTTGATATGTTCTGAGCAAGATGTTGGGGATCATATCCCTTTTTTTCCCATGGCCTCTTTGCTGAATTCCAGTGATATTTACTTACAACTTGTGCTTTCTAAATGCTAGCACAATGCATATTTAGACTGTCTGAAAATAAGATTTATTTTTCAAAAATAAACTGCAGAATAGGAAAAGATCCATAATATCTCTGTGTAACAGAAATAATCAGTATGATCTGTCTTCTATTGTTGAATTAAAAGATTCACAAATATGTTCCTGTACGCCACAGGCATGCTGAGCAATACTCTTTTAGAGGGCAGAGAGCTTCTACAGTTCTAATATGACAAACAGCAGTAGAGTTTCACCATCCCGTCTCTATTTCATAATGCAGAAGGAATACTATATAATAATGCCAAGCATTTTCATTATAAAGCTCAATTTAAAAAATACGTAATTTGTTGGATGAAATCTGTCATAGCTGCTTCCTTTCCAGGGCAGCTCTAAAGAAAAGTTTAATCAATTCTATTTAGCCATTTTTAATATCCGAGAGAGACAAAAATGAATATGTGACAGCTGTTGTTATTACTACAATTTCCATTTTTCACATCGTGTTCTTCTAAAAAATAGGATATAAGGAGCTTAAGGTTGTATTAACTTTCCTGACGTACAAAACTTATTTTATACATTTATTTTTAACATTTCTAACATTGTTAATTAAGAAAGGTTGTATGGGTATGCTTTAATAAATTGTTCAGATATTATTGTGCTTGCTAACTCAAACATGTCTTGACAAGTTAAAAAAGCTGTTCAAGAAGCAGAAGTTACTGAACACTTGAAAATCATGGGCCTTCAATACACAAAACATGAGTTTTCAATTTTTTTTTTAATGAACTAAAGAGTAAACAAATTAATGTCTTTCACACACAAATAGACACTAGACAGGATGCATTTAATTCTGGTAACTGTAAACTGTATTCCATGAATGCATATTCAAATCCATCCCTCATTGTTGCTAGGCTTGTAGTTGCTTTGCAAACAGCTTCCTTACATTAGTATTAACAAAATTATTTGTTTAGGACAATGGTTACGGGAATTCTGCTTTGATTTCAGGGTTGTCTGTAAATTAATTATTTTTAAGAATAACTGGACTCATATGCAATTCTATAAATCGGAGTATGCAGGTAGTATAAATAGAGAAGCGATGTCTATACTGATAAACTAAGCAGTGCTAAGGTCCAAGCACAGGCACTGGCATGTGGTCACCAGGTTTGCTAAATGGTTAACGTGGTTTCTGAAGGAAAAAAAAAACAAACATCATCAAGCAGGACTCAAGGGCAGGACGAGCCAGACACTACTGCCAAAACGCTGTTTAGATGAGAACATCCCATTTTGGAGGTAACAGCATTTAGCCACCTGAATGTAAGCCATGTTGTGTAGGTTGGTTTCAGGGCAAGATAATAGTCAGGGATATATTTTATTTACTAATATGGGCAGCGTTGTTGCTATGATTAAAATACTAACCCAAACTTCTCTTCAAAGACTTTATAGAGGGCATTTTGTTCTTTACTACCTCTTTTTGAGGCCTCAGCTACGACAAATTCATTTAGCTTCTCAACAGTGTCCACATACACCATCTAAACCTTAAGTCAATGGCATAGCAACTTCCCTGTAGACTTGGTGCTCTAACTACAGCAAAGGCTTTTGGGGGTTTAATTTGGCCTTCAACTTCTTGCACCTCCTCTAATGCATTCTACTTCACCTTACTTATTGCAACAACACCCTCCTTTCATTAACTACTCAAGTTCATGTTCAACTAATTATCCAGCATGACCACCAGCTCCTTTCAGAGTTACTAAACTACTAAGTCACGTCATACATTCTCTAGTCTTATAACTCTGGTCTGGATTCTTTGTTTCTGGAAGGAAGAATGTTTTGGGTTTTTTTAAAGAAGGGGTCACCTGTGAGAAAGGTTGGAAGTATTTCTTTATAACAATTTTGGCAAGCTTGTGAGCTTTCCGAATTTTGAATTGGTTTTTTTTTTGTATTTTTCAGTATCATATTTGATCAGATATTCCCGTAAAGATAATACAATTACGTTGCTGTCATATATGAGTTCAGGTTTGACTTTTGCACTCCCAGGAACGCTAAGCTAGAACTCAAGAGCAGAATTTTGTCAGTCTTCATTGTGGCGTGTAAATCTAGTAACTGGGACAAAGATAATCAAGAACAGAGTCCTCCGAAAGTACGACCCCTTATCACACTTTGTTTCCATGAAGCAATTCAGACAAACTGCCATCATTACTTCATGGCAAGTGAATTGCTTACAAATAGCTCATACTTCCCCATGTTCCCTGAGCCTGGGAGTTCCACAGGATAAAAATGCTTGCAAATAGTATAATTTAATGATTCAATTAATGTTCTGCAAGAGTTTTTTAGATTATGTTTTTCCCTGTGGACATCACGTTTTCGAATAGTGTGCATAAATCTGCTTTGTTTTATCTTTTCTACCATCAGGGGGACTTGAATGCTTTCACTGTGGTAATGAAAAAGCATGAGAAATTCAGTGCTACCGCTAGTGTCGCCTGTCATCTAGGTGGCCTTACTAAGCAGTAAAATATAAATGTGGATAGAAATTTGGGACACTTGACCCCAGACTTCACATACATTAAGGACCATAGCGGCCATCCTGCTACCACAAAGATACTTTGAGTTCATTCTCTAGTCACTACGTTCCTGGGGGAGGAAAGATTTTACCCTTATAAACCTTGCTTGAACATGATATTCATACACATTGGATGGTACTTCCAACTTGACAGAAAGGGTTAATTTGTCTCTTCATGAATCCCTATGGGTATATGAAATATTTTGAGATGGTTCAGTCTGAGTTTTCTGGCTGTTTGCAACAAACTATTTTTGTCTTGGTCTTCAAGGGTTTTGGGGTTGGGTTCTTGGGGTTTTTTTGCCTCTCCTAATATTTTTTACCACCTGTTGAAGTAACCTTGGGTCCTTTGATTTCCAGAAGACGCATTTTTTTTTTTTTTTATTCCTCAGATGTATGTTGTGCACTAGCAGCTTGTATGCTTATAATTCAGTACTAGGAAGCAAATACAGCTCCGTAAGTAAATTGTGACCTTCTCAGGAAACTAATTGATAGGATGTTTTGTCTAAAACCTCTGCAACATTTTCTTATGGACATAAATTAGTCCAGGAAAAGAATTCAAATGTAGACTTTCTGTGAGTTGATTTGTCCTGATTTTATCTTATCAGGCAGTAAGAATTTAATTCAAAATAAGAGGACTAGGGGAAACTCTGCTTGCTTTGTAAATTGAGAATCCATTGGGTAATTCAATCGCTTTTCCAACAATAATGTAATTATTACAATGCTTTGCTGATTAATGTTTATTACAGGATCCCCTCTGAACACTGTTGTAAACTTCTTGCAACTTCTTGAGTTTTTATCAGCAGAATTGTGTTATTGTCTACCATGTATATGACAACTATTTTGCAACTGTTCTGAATACCATTAGAAAAATACTTCTAAACACAAGAAAACTATGATTATATAACACCAGTTGTATCGATTCGTTTTCCAAATACAATTAGTTCTATTTTTAGCATTCCACAATTTTTCTGCTTACTTCATGCATAGATTTCAGAACTAACACTATGCTTTATTTTTATTTAAAAAGACACATAGACTTCGCTTAGACTCTAAAATTGTACCAGCGCTTCATGTTTAGCTTGATCTTATGTAACATAGAGTATTTCTACTAGTCCAAAACTACCATTGCTGCATCTTTTTGAGGAGTTGAACTAAGGCATAAAATGTCTTATGGCCTGTGCAACCACCTCTCACAGAATGGAGGCAGGAAGGAATCAGAAGAAAAATGATTTTGAGTTCCAATGATTTTGAAATCCTGCTTGGTCCAGAATAAATGAAATTACCTAAGTTCTGATCCCAGGGCTACTGAAGTCAATGGGTGTCTTTCCAGAGACTTCAGTGGCTTTCATAGGCTATGTCCAGGCTCTGTTCCTCTCCTCGCAATTTTGCATATAATAACAAGCTTCAGAGCTCAAAGAAAGGAGAAAGGAGCATTTTATTCACATGAAACTTGATAGTTTCAACCACAGTTTCTACATTGCAAACACGAATGAGCGCTTGCAGGATTGGTGGCTGTAGCCTGTTCCCTTCTACATTTGCTGAGGGAAATATTAAATGGCTGAGATGGTCCAAGAAGACTTAACTATGTAGAACTGGTTTTGAGCCAGTCTTTAGAGAAAGAATGTGCATACTCCCCAACTATACGCAGTGGGTTTTTTCTAAAAAAAAAAAAGTAAAGAAACACAATACTTATTTAATTGGCACTTGAGCGGGATTCCTTAGATCTCTAGAGACTTATGGGAGAAAGAAGGAAAAACTGGTGTCGGTATGTCTGTCCCAACACCTTGGAGCTGTGCTAAACCATTCAAGGGCAACATTATTTCCAAAGTGAATGCAATATTGTTGTCATCTAAAAGGGAAAATGTTCACATAAATAACTGAGATGAAAAGTAGCATGACCTACAGGTAAAAACTGAAATATGGGGATGATAAATCTTTCCTTTTATGTTAACAAGTGAACAAAATTAGCACTAGCCCAGCATTAAGAAGAGGCTATAAAACATACAAATCCTAAAATTAAAATATGTGGATTTATTTCTCAATGTGAAAAATTTAGTAAGTGCAGATATTGAACACAAAATATATTACCAAGATTGCCCTGAGTAACACATGCATGCAGTTCAGCATTTCAAAATTGGATTCTTTTTATTTTTGTATTCAGGATTGAGGGAATTCAGTGGAACTTTTTTAATTCAGCAATTTGGGATATTCAAAGTTACTATTTCAATGGTAATTATATTTTAGTTACCCTGCTAATAGCTAACTATGACTTCTGAATAGTATGTCTGGTAAATTTAGGAGATATGACAAAAAAACGCATTATTCTTATTAAATTTAATTGGGTGCTAATAAATTCTTTTTTTAATGAGAAATCTTTTAAGTGATTGCCTTGCCATCTGCTGAACATAATGCAGCTATTAGCCAAGATAAATAGAACAATATATAAATAATATATATCACTTGTGAATTATACATAATACATATCCTGCATGACATATAAGATCAAACAATATACAATCTATTTGTCCCAGCACTCTTTTCAAATCCCATGATTTCAAAGAGTCCCAGTGTATAAGTTCCACTTTGGTTAAACTGTCATGGCATTCTCTTCGAGTTCTGTCAGCGTAAGAAGGTTGTTAGTGATAGGACAATTAGACTTGAATATTACAGTTGGTTTTGAGCAGGTGATTCCTTACAGAATGCAACAAAAATTAAATCGGTGATGCTGAATCAAAACTAATTTATCTTACTCAACATACTATCTTTAACTCTGGATTTAGAAGATGCTTTCAAATAAGGGGTCAGAACAACAAAATGGCAGATGTGGATTTTTGCTGTTCCTACATTAACTTTCATCTTGACCATAATGGTTCAAAACTGACACAAATGTTGCTAATAATTATGACTATCCTGTAAAGCCAAACAGTGATATCTCTAGGAGGTGTATTCAAGCTGCAGATGACATCAGGATACATCAAAGCTGCAAGCACATCAAGATGGCTTCATGCCAGGCCAGCTTCAGTCTGGTAGGGATCTTCAGCTCCAGCAATGTGTTAGATTCAAGAGCAGCTCTGTTCCAGAAACAATTTTGCCTCTTTTGTATAGCACTGCAACTGGCATAATAAGCTGTTTGAGACTGGAGCTAATGCCATGCAAAACGCTGTTTCTGGAAACTGGAGCTTGGGAAAAAGCTGTACAGAGCCACAGCTGGGTAGCTCTGCATATGATCAGCTTGGGTCCAACAAGGCTTATTAGCTTCAGCTCAGTACCAATGGTAACACATCACCTCTTTCAGAAACATTTGGATGTCCCTGCTCTATACACGACAGAAGTCTGTTTACTGGAAAGGCTTGTTAATCCCAGAGAAGTGCCACATGAATGTATGGAACCAGTCTGGGTCCAGCACTACGCTGGAGCTGACGAGCCAACTTTGAACATGGAAGGCACAGTAGACTCAGAGTGTCTTTACAAAAATTAGCTCAAAGCCAGGGCAGAACCAAACCTGGGCAAATGCAGCTTGTCATGAACTCAGTGCAAAGGCGCGTGGATGTCTCTGCATGCCCCTAATCCATGCTGTGATACCTCCCCCATCCATGTTTTTCCACTGTCTTGGGATGACAGACCCCACTTACCTTAAATATAGGATATTTCCTTCTTATTATTGGTTATGCTCCCATTTAATATGAGCCACAATGTAATCAATATTTCCCTGCAATTATGACGTTCATAATCTCTCTTTATGTAAAAACTCTAGTTTTGTAATTATTTTACTAACAAAATGCACTACTTATTTCCTCATAGTCATCGCTATTTTTCTGGCAAATTATATATCTCCAGTCACTGTAACCTCATAAAATAACAAGTGATCCTGTTTTAGTCTAAAAGCAAATTTAAGTTTTGTGTATTTATTTTGTATAGATTTAAATTATTTTAGATATTACACCAAGACTGGTCAAACCTGTATGAGATAAATTTGATGTGCACTTGGAAGTGGACATTAAAACTTTTTTCCATGTTACTTGTTTTGGCACCTGCTCTCATATCGAAAGTACAGTACCCAGATGACGCAATGTATGAAACTAGTACAAACTCACTCTGTTGTTTTGAATTAGTTAAAAAATATGGAGCTAAGTTTCCTTTGGCAGACTCTGTGCTGAATCAGGCAAACAGTTTTCATGAAGCATAATGCTGGCGCAAACACATCACGTCATGTGTCATAAACATATGTCAGTTTACTCACAGGTAAACTTTTTAAGATAAACTTCTATCCCCAGTTGTGCATGAAAATGTTGAGAGAGAACACAGTGAAAAAAAAATGTATTTCATATCTTAATCTACAACTATACTTGGCAGGCTTTTCTGTTTTGTTATTACCAGTTATTATACCCACAAGGTCCTCACACATAGAATTGTAGAATCATAGAATAGTTTGGGTTGAAAGGGACCTTTAAAGGTCATCTAGTCCAACCCCCCTGCAATAAGCAGGGACATCTTCAACTAGATCAGGTTGCTCAGAGTCCCCTCCAACCTGACCTTGAATGTTTCCAGGGATGGGGCATCAACCACCTCTCTGGGCAACCTGGGCCAGTGTTTCACCACCCTCCATTGTGATCCCTCAGCCTGTATTGATGCAGGGGATTGCCCCAACCCAGGTGCAGGACCCTGCACTTCGCTCTGTTGAACCTCATGATGTTCACATGGGCTCACTTCTCAAGCCTGTCCAGGTCCCTCTCAATGGCATCCTGCCCCCTCAAGTGTGTCAACTGCACCTCTCCGCTTGGTGTCATCTGCAAACTTGCTGAGGCTGCACTCAATCCCACTGTCCATGTCATTGATGAGGATATTAAACACTAGTGGTCCCAATACAGACCCCTGAGGGACACCACTTCTCACCAATCTGCATCTGGACACTGAGCTGTTAACCACTGCCCTCTGGATGCAACCATCTTACATGTGAGTCCTGAGTGACATAGAGGGTCAGACCAAAGATCTACCTCCCCACAATGTACTGTCTTCAACAAATATCTGAGAACAACTTTAGAAATTCTGCCTGTACTTTTCCTCCCACCTTTTTATTTACACCCTTACTTTCTCAGCCCTCACCAAGCTTCAGAACTCCTCCTCAAGCTCCTCCGAGCATTGTGGCTAGCCAGCACTGGATGGCCAGGCTGCACGGGCAAGGAGAAGGAAGCTGAAAAGGAAGGAAGGGTCCTGACTGCTGTAGGGTCTACTTCAATCCTCATCACGTCAAGCCTGCAAGGACAGCACCTCTGAGTGGCATGCACTTATTCCCTAGGCACCTTCATGGAGCAGCAGACGTTGTTGGGGGTTCTCTGCTCTGTGACCCCCTCTTAAACCTGGTTTCTTTTCAATGCCTGAGGAGAAAAGGAACAGCATAAGCTTCTCCCTCAGACTCTCCCATCCTCCAACTGTTTTCAGCTCAGTGGATTTCCTGAGCCTGCTGTTATTAAGACTTTGTTCCCTTCCCCCCAGCTTCCTAAATTAAATGCATTGCTGAAATTTTTACTGCAAAGAAAACTATGTTGCTAAACTTTCTTCTGATGAAAAATTTACACTAATTTTCTGCATTAATACTTCTATGATCGCAACAGAGCAGACCTGCCTCTCAGGAAACACATTCAAATTATTTTTGTTTCAGTGTGGCTGGGAGTGGAGCACAGTGAAGTGAGTTGGGACCAACAGCAAAAGACAGCTGTCTTACAAAGCCAGATAAAGACTTGAGCACATAGTCGGTGGGTTTGGTTCAGCCAGGAAGGTGGTGGAAAGTCCTGGAGAAGAAGGCTGGGCTGTGTATTCATTAGCAATGGGTCCTGTGATGGAGGAGACATGACAGTCCCTGCTCTACCAAGGGCAGCATTCAACTGATGTTTTCACAGTCCTGAGCCTGCTGCCTAGAAGCCACCAGAGATGACGTACTTGTTCACCTGCGTGTTTGATAGTTGTACCGCTGAACCAAGAGAACGGCAGAAGAGCGTGGTAAGAATAAAAGTTCATATCCACACAGGATTGCATTGTCCATAGACATTGTCCGTGTCTTTTAATAGAATTAAAAATAAAACAATCTTTTAAAAAGAAGTGTCATTTAAAATGAAAATGGAGATGTATTTACCAGCCTGCATGCTACTAGGCAGTGCCAGTCTTCTCAATGCATAAGAATGTAGTGGATATAAGGGGATACCTTGGGAAACACGGTGACAGCCAGGCACCCAAGGCATTTGTCTCTCAGCCTCCAACTGCTTTCAGAAAGCTCAGGGATTTCCCGAGTCACGGTTTGTGCGTCTCCAACACACAAGGGATTTCTTTTCCATGAACCCGCCTGACACCCCCTTTAATTCGCAGCAGTAGATTACATTCTTAGTCTGGATTCCACCTGTTCGAGCAAAACTCCTTCGTTCACCTGCGCTCCCAGCCCTTCCCTCGGCGGGCGAACTGCACCCACACACCTGCTGTGTGCATGCCAGTGACACTGCCAAAAGCACATAGCATAGGCGCAGCCTGATGTATTCCTATGGCAAGTGCTTTCTGCTTGAAAGGAAGTAACTTTATCGTGTTTTCTTTCTCACATTGCATTAGCGGTGCGTTTTCTTTCCTCGCAACCTTGCAAGCAAAGGTGATGGCTGCACCCCCTCAACCGTTACCCCCCCC
>NW_009648785.1:4107143-4110092 GCF_000708025.1 Charadrius vociferus
CGCGCAACGGCTCGTGTGAGCGGTCAAACTCAAGGCAGAAAACCGCAAGAATCGGGGCTAACCAGGACGGGCTAGCAGGGCGTCAAACCTGCGTATTAACAGGCATTTAAAAGTCTTTCTAATAAAGGTAAAAATAAGTCAAAACCAGTGGAAAATGCTTCCTTTTTATCCTTCGATGTGCATCCTGAAGGTTATTACAGTGCAAACAGCTACCCAAGGCATCTAGTGAGGATATCAAAATATTTCAAAACAAGGCCCATGAACACCCATATATGAGTTATATGCCTAAATCAATATATAGCTCAATATATACTGATTTAACCCACTGCCCGCCAGCCCAGAGGAGGTAATGTGGCTACAGTTGTGGACACTCCCTACATGTTTGCTTTAGGATACCTTGTTCTTTCCAAAACCAAATATTTGTATCCTGAAACAAATATTTGGAGACGGGCCAGGCTAGCCTTTACAAATATTTTAATTACAGCAAATTGTTGGCAAGCGGCAGACTCCAGGTAAAAACCTGTAAGGTGGGCAAGCCACAAGGCTTCAGCCCCGCATGTGCGTCCGCATTGGTGAAACCGCGGCCTAAATAGTTGACAGCTCTCTATGGGTTCTGAAGAGATAAAGGGTGAAAACCTTTTTATACTGAAGATAGCTGAACTTCTGCCTTAAGTAAATATTTACATAGGTAAGGAGAAGGCACTGTGGCAGAGTAATAAATCTGTTCGCTAAAGAACCTGAGACTGGAAACGGAACTTTCTCTTGGAGTTATGCCAGATTGCCCCAGCCCACCCAGTCAGAGGGGGTACCTGGCTGCTCCGGCTGAAGAATTAGAGCTGGTTGTGTACGCTGCTAGCTACGCTTCTCCTCGCTTTGCTTCTGCACGCAAAAATTGGTGCGCCTTAACCATGCCAGCTTGAGCTGTTAGCTTGAGTGCATGGTAGAAACAGTAGAAATGATCAAGACCCAAACGTTTTGGGTTTGTTTTGTTGGTTTGTTTTTTTTCTTTTCTTATATAAATATAGCTCAGATGCAATTTGTGTAGAGAAGGTTTCAAAGAAACCTAAGACAGCCAAGCCAGCAATATCCCATGGAAACTTGGCATATATTTCTATCAAACTTCTTTTGAAAATTACATGCCTTAACAAAATCAGAGCCAAACATCACAACTAAATGCTTAACATAAAGTAGCCTTTTTGTAATTATACTTCTTACATAAAGAATTGCCTGTAAATTTCATTTGCTTTTTACTAATACAAGCAATATAATGCAGTTAATAAATTATAGTGCCACTGTTTGCTATCTGCCCAACCCCTTAAGCACCCTTTGAAAGCAGATTACCAGCACTTTCTTTCCTATCTATTTATTTTAGATAATGTAAAATGTTCTTTCATATTTAAATACATAATAGAAGTAAAGCTTTATCACGGCTGTGCAACAAACTGTTATTTGCATTTTATTTTTAAAAGAGGATATAAAATCCTGATGCAGCAGTCTCAAAGAAAATGTGGGTTTAGACACTACTAGAAATCTTATTTACTAAACACAGTGGAGAAGATGTCACTGTTCAGTAGGCAAACTCTGTTAAACTTTTGACTGACCAGGCACAATGGATGCACCTTTTTCATCATTAGCAGTCCAAAACTATTTTAGTAAAACCAATGACCACTCATATGAATAAAATTATTTGCATGCATAAACGTTTATAGAACTAAGGTTACAGTGTATTTTGATAAAGCATGTCACATTTCTGGTCAAGATTAATTAATTGTGAAGTATGTTACTTTTCCATTAAATAATTCCTGAACAATTTCAGAAAATTTAGTTTGTATTTTCTTAGACGTTTATTATTAATAATATTTATTTCACAGCCCATGTAAAACCAGGAAAAAATGTACATGTTTTCTTGCTACCTGCATATATATATACACAGGCCTATAAAGTTATGTATTTCATATTACTATATATCTCCCAATCCTGCAGTCAAAGTGTAGGTCTATAACTCGCAACATATAGCCAGCTCTGAGACAGACCATTGTATGTTTCAGTTTCTGTTGCCCAAGGTGAGTATCCACTTTTGAAAACGCATTCTGGAATTTCTCCAAGTTGGGATTCATGACAGGAGGAATTTGCATGTATCAGGGCCAGAGAAGTGGCACGTTTTTCCTCTGCAATCAGATAGGACCCAGACCTAAGAGTATGATAAAATACATATATAATAAATAGTTAAAGATCCGTTTCAAATGTATTATTAAAAAAAAATAATAAAAGAAACAAACAGCAACTCCATCAGACACCACTAGAGTTCTCCTTCTCCCAAATATCCCCAGCACCATCCTAAACCCTGTTTACCCCAGAAACCTGAACTGTGGACAGACAGAAGAGGAGAGAGAGAGAGAAAATTCAGACACAATAAAACTCTGAGGGAAAAAATATGTGGAAGGAGGAGGCAGCAGCGGCCTGGGGAAGGGATTGAAAAGTTTCCCCTGGCTTAACTTCTCCCCCCCTGCAGCAGCAGAAGCAGCGGCAGCAGCACAAGGTGAGAGAGACTTTTCAGTCTGGGGAGGAGGGGGGTGTGTGCGGGGGGGTGGGTGAATTTACAGCCCTGTGGATATTTCTGTGTCTGCCTCCCTGGCTTTGGGGTGCGAGAGGCGCCGTGTCTCATGCTGGGTGGATTTTTTTTTAATATGATGGAGGATTATAAACATGGCGCCTTAAAAAAACTACAAAATCATGTACACACTGTTCCAAGGAGATGGGGGAGAGGGGACAGGGGGAGGGCTGGGCACCAGGGGAGGGGGCAATCCTGCCCTGCGGGGTGCCATATGGGGAGGGGGGAGCAATTATACTTCATAATAAAATGTGTGGGGGTACGGCGGGGGGGGGGTGTGGAAGGCGGGATTTTTTTTTTATTATTATTATTATTATTTCATTTTTCGGAGTGGGCAG
>NW_009648785.1:4110960-4121153 GCF_000708025.1 Charadrius vociferus
AACAGCTCACTCGCTACCTCCCGGCCAGAAAGGGCCCTCCCGGAGCCCCGCCGGAGTCGGCGGTCAAATAAGAACTAGTGAGGGGCTTGCTTTTGGTGTTTTGGGGGTGTTTCTTGTGTGTGCCCTTCCCCGAAACCGTGTCTCCAAATAACTCCCCCCAGTTCACTTTGTGAGACGTTTTCCTCCTCGCCCTGCCTCAGGGGCTGTCCAGAGGCCTAGCTGTCTGTCTCCTCTCCTTTTTTTTTACGGGGAAGGGATGCAAGCCTAGGTGTGGGGTTTCTTATGGTGAGGGTGATGGGGAGCTTCAGCACGCGTTCCTGACCTTCCGTGTGTTTCAGAGAAGAGTCCCCCTGTAAAATACTGATGTTAAAGACTTGGGAAACTTTGCGTGTCTTTTGGGGCTTATCCTGAAAACAGCAGACTTAGGGAATTATTTTTTATTTTTTTTTTGTCTTCTGCAAACATGGCAAACAGAACTTTACAAAGGCTAGAGCTGGAGTGGCTTGAGAAGAGGAAAAGGGGTGAAAAACCATTTAGTTTGGTGCTGGTTGGTTTTATAATTATATAATTTGGCATTCTAACATCCTAGAATCATCTGCTATGATCTCTGTATTGCAGGAGCAATATTATTTGCTGTAGTTTTGAGAAGATCTTACTGCAGTGGAGAAGACCAAAAGTAGAAAATGCTTTCTTGTCCTAAATGTGCTGATTTTTTTTATTTTTTTTTTTCACTTCTGTTGCTATTCTTCGTAGGAAATTGTTTACTTCTTTAGGGGTGATCACTGAGACTGGTTTCGGGAGGGGGGAAGAGTGGGAGTGGAAGTGCCAGTTTGTGGTTTGGGTTGCGGGTTGCGGTCCCTTGGGTTTTTCTAGTCCCTCATCCTTCAATGTGAAGGTCCTGGCATCTCTCCACTTTTTTTTTTTTTTTTTTTTTTAAATTTTGTTATCAACTATTCTGAGCGCGCTGCAGAAAGTCTTTAGGGAAGTAGACCATTTGCTGACTGCTGTTTTGTGTAAAAGTGAAAGTACCGGCAAAATAATTCCCAGTGTGGATTTATGTTTAATGCCAGCTTTTCCATGCCTCAACAAACTCTCTCTGCTTTGACCAGATATTTGTATGGGGAAGGGAATGGTTCATGGGCTAGACAGTACAACAAGGAGCACTTTTATCTTTCTGATGGTGAGTTTGGTTTTAATGAGTGGGAAAAAAAGTTACTGTGTTGGTGACTTTCTGTTGATTGTGCTTTGAATGGTGGTCTCTGCCATCAGGAAGAGGCATCTGCAACTGATATTTGGTATCAAGTTCAGCACCAAAAGACTGAGGAGAAAAATTATTTTTCCCCTCCATCTCATGAGCTGGATAGCGTGATGGAAATTACCTAGTGATGAAGTCAGCTATGTAAGGGGAGTTGTGAATGTGTCCATGTTGGGTGGGGGTCTTAAGACTTTGGTGGTGTGCTAGAAGATAGTCTTCTTCCACAGTTTGGAGCTTTATAGCACTAATTTAACAGGGAAGTACCCTCCATGCCAGTTCAACTGGTGTATTATTTTTTTTTTAATCTAAGCAAGCACTTACAGCTATTAATTTTAAATATAAATGTTAAAAAAAATATTGAGTTTGTTTACCATGAACTAAAATTCTTAGTAGTTTGTCCTGGTCCTTATGTATTGTGAGTGAAAGCAATACTTCTTAACTTTTCAGGAAAAATTGAACACTACAGAAGTAACAAGAATTTCATGACTGTAATTGCTGTGTGTGCAATATGTGACTGCCAGGTTGTTTGCTGTAATCGACTGCTGTTTGTCCGTACTCTTTGTAGGTAGCAGGCGGTCTGTATGCAGCTAGTGTTCAGGTTTGCCTGGGGGTCCCACTTGCCCTTGTAGCAAACAGTAGAAGGCACTGCTTTGGAAAGACTTGAGGCTTCTGCAGGGTAGGAGCCTAGATCATCGTTTCAGCCTAACATCTTCTCTAGAGCAAATGAGAAGGTGAAAGGCTGTGAAGTGTGCTCGGCATTTCCACCTTGCAGGTAAATATGACCTGCTGGGTGCTGTTAGTGACATGGTGCTCCTGGAGAAGAAAACGATATGGATGGATGATGAATTTGGCCTCAAACTCACCTTGAAGTGGCTTAGGCTACATCTAGACTGTTGTGCATTTCTACCAGTGGACCCCAGCTTGGGGACCACTGAACTGTGCTAGCTGCAATCTCTGAATACTTCGAAAAGAAATAAGTAAAAGACAGCATTTGAAGATGTTTTCTTAATTTTAGGCATCTAAAGCTCTCCATAAATGTCTGCATTATCTGTTTGTTAGAAAATTGTCTCATTTTACACAATTTGAGAATTGGGAAATTTTGGAATTGGGAGACTTGTTTTGGAATTGAGTACCCAACTTCAGTCACCTAAAGGTCAAAAATTTTGGATGTACCTGTAACTCGTTTTCGTGGTTACTGCCTTCCACAGTCCTTCAGAGCATTTAGCTCTGGGAGGGCTTCAGGCAGTGAATCTGTCAAGGATAAAAGTTCTGAAAGAGGGGCAGGGTGATGGAAGATATCTTCAGTAAACTTCTGATTTTCTTTTTATATGGCTTTTTAGCTAGCTCTAGAGTGGCATAAGTGTCAGTAGAGTAAGACTTTTGTTCGTAATGTAGATTGTTACAAATGCTAAGTGAAACTATAAATAAAATTAATCTACGCAAAGTATATGTGGCTCACACCAGTGATGAACTTGGTTCATATAACGCTGAGTTGTTTTAAACTGCTGGCCAGATGCATACAAGAATTTACTCTCCTGAATGAGGAAAAGTAGATGGGTTTTATTTTTTTGCCAGTTAGGCCAGAATTGTTGGAGTAATTCTTTTTCCTGTGTCTATTTAGTAAATATATACATTTCTTTCAGTCCCGACCACTGATTTTATTAATTGGGATGGTTTTCCTTCCATGTGGTAGCACTTTCTTTAACCATCCTTCTTGCATTGATTGTTTAGGAGCTAATGTCTGATCATTTACTTTATCTGCAGGGTTTTTTTTTGTGTTGGTTTTTATTGAGTTTTTTCAGTCTCAGGATGTGATGAACGCTCCCATAGTACTTGCGTAGTACGTGGAGCGTGGTGCCCTTGGTAGCTGGGCAGTGCAACATATGTCATCTTTTATATAGCTCATACATTTTAGTCTGTCAGTGTTGCTTGTGCTAAATGTTGTGAACAGAGATTGGTCTTGTCAGGTTCTGGATGATTTTTGATCAGTTGAATGTAAATTTAGCTCATAATTGGGTTATTGTTCTAAGGTTTAATCTGCCAGTCGGGAGAATGTAGCCTGTAAAATAGGTAGGTTATAAGATAAGGTAATGATTCCATTTTGCAGGAATTTCTTAGTAAGTTAACTCTAACATTCCTAAAAAAGGTTTTCAGTAATTTTCAGTGCAGTATGAAGACGCAAATTCAGTGGTGGTAAAAGCGTGTCTGGTCATCTATACAAAATACAAAACAAGTGTGGAAAACTTTTTCTGGAAATAAAGCTCATTTTTTTCTTTAAATGGTAGAAAATAACATTTCTCAAAAAAACCCTTCATTCCTGGATGTAGTGGACGTAACTGGAAGTAGATTGATACGTACCAGTGTGGTTGTGTACAGTATAATACACACTGTGGCCTCCCGCTTGAACGGGTGACCTCCTGTGGCACACAGAACTCTCTGATTTCAGCGGCCTCTCCGCACGCATCTCCTTGCGACACCAGGGCTGGTTCAAGCTGATTCTTTTCTGGATTTTCAATTCTAGTCTTTAAGCATAGTTTTATCATCTGTTTAAACCAATGTCTGCCATCGAGTTAATTGAGCAGGTCTGGACTGTTTTTATTTATTTATTTTTAACTAAGCTGTGAATATTGAATTATATAAAGATTTTTTTTTAGGGGTAAAACTAGACAAATAACCGCATAATGGATTTTTAGCATTATTTTTGTTTCAAAAGGAGTAAATAAGTTATTTGATCTAACTATACTGTTTCACTGAGTGTCTGAAGCCATACTTACACACACTGTTGGCTTGAAATGCTTTTTGATGTAAGATGGCTGCAATCAATTTCTTTAATTACACAAATTATTAAAGGGTGAACTAACTTGAATCATAAGCTATGCTAAATGCTGATTTTTTCCTTATGTTTTAGTGATATTTCATTCTTATTTTTTATGTCTCTCTGCTGTTTTTTTTCTCCCTGAGACAGTCTTTTAGTCTTGTGGGCAGGCGACAGCAGGCGCAGTGGTCATACACTGTGACATGTCCATGAACCCAAGTTAAAGCTCATGGCATCTAATTTTAGGTCAGCCAGCTTTGGTGGTATTCTATCAGAGCTTGATCCTGTAGCTGTACCATGTAGATAAATCCAAAGTGTAGTTATTGAGGGTTTTGTGTACAACAAGGCTGCTTTTTATTTTCTTTTCCATTTTCCACTTCACTAAAGTGCAGAAGTTTCTTCTGTGAAAGTATAGAGATGTGTAATTTGAGTTTAAAGTATGTTACTGGTTAAAACGGCAGGACCGTAATATTTGTAATTTCAAAATTACAAAAATATTAAAAAGTATAAGTAAATATTGTTACTGGTGTACCAGCAGTCAGGATATCTTTGCATATATCTTTACACTATATTCAATGTTAAATTCCTAGATAAAATAATTGCAGAATAAATTGTGAATTATGAATTAATGATTATGACTCTTCATACAATTCTCAATTGTAGTATGATACAAAACTAATTCTTAACAAATAATTTTAGCACCAGAGACAGGAAAATCTGAAGTGCTAAAATCCACTTATTGGTTAAAAAATGAAATCAAGCATACCTGCAAGAATACCAGTAACATCCCATTCACCCTTTCTGTGGAAATTGCGGTTTTTGCATGCTAAGAACTGGTCTCACTGTGTTAATTCATTTTTGTCCATAATAGGACACTATTGATTTGAGATCTAGTAATTTAAAAAAAGAAAAGCATATTGCTGTTTACCTCTCATTTCTCCTGTGCTTCATTTCCTTTTCCTTTGTTAGTGTGTTAAAAATAAACATGAAACCAGCTTGCCTTATATTCAAATATATGATTTTAATGCAGCTAACTTAACTAATGTTTTAGTTACAGACCGTAGGAGTCTGCTAGTAGGTGTAGTACTCAAAAGCAGCATTTTGGAAAGTGGATATTTGTACTTTGATCTCGTGCACTTACAGCACGGCATTATTATCTGGTCTGTTAAAGATAGGTGGATGGGAGTCGCATGCAGTGACTCATGGGATATGGTACTTAGTTCACTAATTTTAGCAGAGCGATTCTTATCTTTCAATGTTAGGTTTTATTGGAACGTTTTGGAAAAGCGATGAAGTGAAACAAAATGGAGTTGAGAGAAAATGATTAGCAGAATCCCAAAGTAGCTAGAAATAATATGCAGTGAAAAATAAATTAAAAGGATGTAAGATATGTGTATTGCTCAACAGATCTTTGACAAGATCTGAGAGACAAGAGAGCTTTATCTTTCTTAAGACGCTATTATCATTTTCTATTGTCTCACACAACATTTATGCATTTGGTAAGAGAGGATCTCACACTACAGATACCTGTTTACAATTGCAGGTGCTTCTCAAGCCAGAAACCAAGTAACAGCCAAGTCTGCATTGGCTGTTTGTGCCTTATTACTATTTTCTTGCTGTGATTGCCCGTAAAAGAAAACTTCCGAAGAGGAGATAGTCTGCACCTTGCATAACGTTGCAGTGTGTGCATTCACACGCACAAAGTAAAGTGGAAATTTTACCTCCAAACAGTAGAGGTTTTGTTTCTCTAGTTTTCCTTTTGGTCGGTTGTTAATTTTGTGATCAGTGTCTTCTGAGCTGTCATTGACTTGAGAGACGAGCGTAAGCCCAGTGTTTATGCGTAATCCCCTCTCCTCAATCAATTGCTTAAGATTCTGGTTCAAAATTGTACAAAATCAAAACAAAAGAATTGCTATTTCATAAAATGTAATCACAGGCCACTGATTGTTCACTGATGAAAATTGATGAAGTTCACTGCAGAAAATTCATTGTTACCAATAGATTAATATTAATACAGTGATGGAGACCTTGATCATATAAGCACTTGTTTCCCACAGGCATACAAATGCATAGGCCTTGGAGCATACTGATGAATCAAGTTTATTTTCATAAAATATTTTATTTTCATAAAATATTTTTTAAAATTAAAACTTTATGTACAACTCCAATATTCAAGGAAGAACACAGTTACAATTTATTTTGCCTACGTAATTATATGTAGTGTTATATTTTTGATTCTTCTACTGGAGTATGTAAAGTTACATAGGCATTTTTCATGCCTTTTGAGTATCAACAGTGTGACTATTGTTATTTTTGCACTTGCTAAATTTTACACTGATGATTGTTCCCATTGAAGTTAAGACACTTTACCTAAATGTGTATTAGTCTTTGAAGGAATTTACAGTATCTATGAAAAGAACTGAGGAAATATGTATAACATTTTTCTATTAGTGACTTTTAACATTTTCTGTATATCTTAAATCCTGTATGTTGTAGAAAGCCTTAATTATAAATAAAGGAAACTGGTAAAGGAAGAAATACAAAGATTCTTACTGGAATAACTGGTACTATTGTGAGAAGAAAGGTTTAGTTTTACATTAGGAAAGCTAGGAACCATATATGTCAGGAAACTGGGGATTTTAACCTAGTTTCAAAATTACGGAAATCTTGTATGTGAAAGCAAGTTTAATAATCACATGCTTTTATTTTATTTTTTTTTAATCACAGAACATAAATTTAAGACCTGTGAATTCTGAAAATTATCTTGACTTATCCTGTTCGTTAGCACTTACCTGCAAAATCTAGGCAATCCTTTTTGCTCCATGCAGCAAAGACTTTAGAAAAAGTAACATTCTCACCCTATGCTTCTATTCTTTCTTTGTTATGCAGTTCAGAAATCTCAGAAAACTTTTTTTCCTTTCTACATTAATTAAAAGCAAAGAATTGTTACTAGTTGTTTTCACAGGAACCAGACTGGCACTGTTTTTAGCTTCATATAACTATAGTTGAGATTTTCAGATGTTCCTAAGAACGGACTATATGAACCTTTTCTCAGGAAGCTGGATGTTTCAGTGTCAGTCATCATGTGCAAGCTGACATTTGAAGATAATATGGCACACTGAGTAATTTGGCATTGACATTTTTTTCACCAATCAAAATAGCTTTCTGAAAACTTTTATTGGTAGTGGTAAAATGTGGGGAATAGTGAGAAGGGATTTTGCTCATTGGTAACTCACGGTGTCTGACCCCTTATCAGTCTGACTAGAATGTAATGTCACAGTGGTTGAAAGCTGCCGTATTAAAATCTTGTTTGTTTGTTTGCTTGTTAACAAAAAGATTTCTTTATTTCACTGACTTGTCTTTTTGAAGGAGAGGGCTGATGCATACCTGGAAGCATTTCAGACTGACAGTGTTGGAAAGCAAGAAGCATGGACACTCTCAATCTGTAATTGCATCTTTCAGTTTTTTAGCTTTGTCTTCTTCTTACACTGACCCTACGTAAATAGACTTACAGGAAATATTTGTTGTAAGAAAGAGATTCTTCCTTTTCCTGTGCACTTTTCACTGCACTGGCTCCCAGAAGGCTTCTTTATAAAACCTCCTAATTGGAAGCATGCCCCTAACTTCTGTCTGATTCCAGACATGAGTTCTCCTCTTGTTTTTCAACTTATACCTTTTAGGAAATATGGATTATCGGTCGAGTATCTCCAGGTGCCATTTTTATTAGGTTTTCTAATCCACGCTGACCTTCTTCTTCTCAATAATTTTTTAAAGTTTTATAAAAACAACCTATTTACAAGTCATACAACTGTAAGTCTAACTTGTAGCACTAATTTCTGAAGACATGTAGCTTTCAGTAAAATGGAATTATTTTTGTCCCTTATAGTGGCACAGGAAATATTGATAAATATCAGCTAAAGCTAATTGAGGGTGCAGATGCTTTGAGTACAGGTGCACCAAGGAGCCGAGAAGCAGAATGTGGTTTGCTGTGCCAAGTTAGTGGATAACGAGTTACAGTGTTCTCCTGGGCCAGTGGGAAGGAATGGTATCCAAATTTCCGCTTGGCTCTTCTTACATGAGAACTGCCTTTCTTGGTCAAACTAGGATGTCATGTAATCCAGAGTCTTGTCTCCAGCTGTGGTCAATCTCAAATGTCTCCTAAAAAGGTGCCAAAAATCAGCCGAATTTCTGATGTAGAAAGCTATAGAATACTTTTTTTCCATACTTTTTCCCAAACAATAAGCATTTAGATCATGGTTTCTGCTTTTACACATATAGAATTTTTATTGATTCCATTTTGGGATGTTTTAAATTGTCTTACTGTAGTAACTGAACATTTTAGCTACTGATGTTAAAACCTACTCTTTTTTAGGTGAAGCCAGTTCTGTCCTCTCCGAATGCCTTGCAACCTCCCACTGCAGTGCCCTTTCTCTTCTGGCATTTACCAAGAGCTCCTTCCTCTGTTGCAGGAAAGAGCCATGTATACCTGACCATCAGCGCAGTATTTGATGGAGATGAGAGACCTGGAGGGGCGAGTTAATGAAAGGCTATAGTGGTTGTCTGTGGAGTGCAAATAAGAGCTAAGAAATGTGCGTATGAAAGGAAGAAAGGGAGAGTTTGGCATGAAATGCGCATTAAGTGAAAGTCGAGGTTCATATGTCAGGGTATACCTGAGAGAGGACCGGTATCTTTGCTAACATAGTTTGGTGCAGCACTATTGACTTTTGTGGAGCGATATTAGTTTACACCTGCAGAAAATTTTCTCCTGAATATCTGGGAATGAGAATATATAATGAAGTGTTTATATGTGAATGACAGAGAGAGCGCGTGCGAGAGCGCATGCACGCATTTTCAGGCCTGATTGATTATATGAAAAAAAACCCTGGAGTTGAAAGAGCATTATTTTAAATTAACATTCATTATCTTCACGCGTGAGATAACAGTTCACTTTGGACCAAATCCTAGCACCATTATGTTTCTTGAGCAGAGGCTGCTTTTTCCTTGAATGAGGTTATTCAGTATGAGCATGGCAAAATGTAGTCAGGTCTTTGACAATAAAAACGTATGGTTTAGTCACCATATCTTAGAATAATACTGTATTTTTTCTGTCAGGAAAATATGTTTGGGTTGGTGTTTTTTTTTAATAAATGGTTACATTTTCTTTGAAATGTAAAATAAAAAGTAAAAGAAACCTTTTTTTGGATCTCTAATCTTATGCTTGGAGAAGCTTGCAGCCATTTTAATTCATGCTGCATTCATTGATCTAGCACTTAGATTTTTTAATCACACTGCAGCTAGGTCATCTACCTATCGGGCACTGTTAAAGAGTTCAGTAATATACTTTGGGTTATTGGCTTCTAAATGTCACTTAAAAAAAAAAAGAAAGAAAGAAAAGCAAACAAGCTATAAACACTCCAGTTAACTCATAAACAATATAAAGGAAAACACAATGTGAATTCATGGTCTTATCATTCAACTCTTTTTTTTTCCTATACATAATATAACTAGAAAAAAAGGCACATCACAGCAAACAAAGGAAAAAAATAATCTGATTTTTATTTTCTTTGGCAGTTCTTTTGCTTTTAAATACAGAGTTTTGCAACATTAAGTCATCTAATTAGGCAGCAGCTTGCTATTAAATATTTTCATAACAGACGTAGTTTGTGAGCATGAAAATGAAAGCCACATTTTAAAATTATAACCACAAATACCTTTCTGAAATAAAAAAATACACTAAAAAAAAAGGTTTATTCTTGAATTTTAGGTGTAATGTAAAAAAGTGGGAAAAGTCTGTGTTTTAGGTATTCAGCAGCAGGAGGAAACCAATTTTCTAGACTGTAAGTGCTGCAATAGTAGAAGCCCAGTGATCTGGATATATAAAAAGGGAAATAAATGTGGCAACAGCTAATGTATGGCAGTGAAAATTGGAGGAAAAGATTGTCGTGATGCTTTTAAGTGTCCTGTGTTTTCTGAGAGGGAGCTACTCACAACGAAATAAACCTCTTTTTTGTATGCAATAGGCAAGTGTCGTTTATAAAAACAGACGGTAAATTCTTTGGCAATGATGCACTTGGCAGCACTGTTTTTTAAAGGGTCACCCATGTGCTTTTCTGTTATTTCCCT